>NC_089874.1:163222500-163532500 GCF_040182565.1 Anser cygnoides
GGCAGAGGGGGGCTCTGCTGGAGATGAACAGGGAGGCGCTGGGGCAGCGGGGAGCGTCGCGGTGTCTCGTGGGGCGGTGAGGCACCAGCCGGGGATGGTTCGTGCTCGGCTGGGGAGGGGATGAACCAGGGCTGGGGCAGCATCGAGGGCCATGGAGCGCCCGTCCCACGCTGCTGACCCGGCCTCGCCTCCACCTCGCAGAAGCTGGCCTGGGAGCAGCAGGAGCCGGCCGAGCGGAAGCTGAACTTCGTGCCGCAGCAGTACCGGTGCCTGCGGGCAGTGCCCGCCTACTCCCGCTTCATCCAGGAGCGCTTCGAGCGCTGCCTGGACCTCTACCTCTGCCCGCGCCAGAGGAAAATGCGGGTGAGAGCCTCTCAGACCCCAGCACCCCCCTCCCCACGGTGTCCCAGGGACATTCAGAGTGGCCTCGGCGTGCTCCTGTGCCTGTCCCATTGCCACCCAGCCAGGAGCAGGAGCCGCAGCGCTGTGGGGCACAGGCCGCTGCCCCTGAAGCCCCTCGCCTACCCACAGCAGCCACTGCAGGCGGTGCCGGAGCAGAGCTGGGACAAGGGCTTGCAGCGCTCCGAGCCCACAGCCCGCGCTTCCCGGCCTGATCCTGCCCCTCAGCAGCCCCCGTGTCTGCCGGCCCCGGGGCCGTGCAGCCCGCACACACCGCCCCACGGCTCCGGAGCAAGGGGCGCGGCGGGGGCCCGGGCCGTGTCTCACGGGGTGCCTCTCTCGCAGGTCAACGTGGACCCGGAGGACCTGATCCCCAAGCTGCCGAAGCCACGGGACCTGCAGCCCTTCCCGACCACCCAGGCGCTGGTAAATCAGTGTGCAGCTGGGGGGGGGGGGGGGGGTCGCGTGGGTGCCCGGTGGCAGCAGGATGCCCAAGGTGGTCCTGGTGGGCACGGCATGCCCGCACACCCGTACCCGCCATACTGGGCGCTGCTGCCGCCTGCTTGCCGCGGGGAAAGGCCCGGCCCTGCAGCCCGGGTGAGGCAGGACGGGGTCGGCACCGTCGTGGGTGGGCAGAGCCAGGGATCGGCCCCCAGGAAAAAGCAGGGCCCCGGGTCTGGTCCCGAAGCAGGGTCGGTGGCACACAGATGAGGACGGGTCCCCTTGCTGTGGCAGTGCGGGGAGGTCCCCGCGGAGGTGTCGCGTAGCGTCACGGGGCCCTCACCCGCCTCCTGTCTCCCTCCCCAGGTCTACCGTGGGCACACCAGCCTGGTGCGCTGCCTCAGCATCTCTCCCAGCGGGCAGTGGCTGGCATCAGGTAAGGAGTCGCTGCCCAGACGGGGGCATCCCAGACACACCAGGCACCGCTGGCCCAGCCCCAGCGCTGGAGCTGGTCCCAGCTTTGCCCCATAACAGCACAGGGCTCAGGGCAGCCGCTCGGCTGCCCCCTGCACGTGTGAAGGCCGGGGCTCCCGTGAGCTGCCAGCCACGGGGAGCCAGCGCACCCCATTCTGCTGGTGCTGGACGGGGCGGGGGGGGGAGCCTGGGCACGAGGCCAGAGCATCCCTGGCTGCCCGAGCCAGCACCGCGTGTCCTGCTGCCCGCGGCAAGGCGTGTCGCCTCTAGAAGGCTCCGTGGGTTTTTCCAGCTGCTCTCGGGGACCCCACCCTGGAGCCTGCGTCCCTCCCGCTCAGCGGTGGAGAAAGTGAGGCTGGAGGAGTGAATGGCGGAGCCCCGCGCGGCCGGCCGGAGGCTGGAGATTGAGAGCAGATGGCAGTTTAACAGCCCACAAAGGCACATGTGCTTTTTATAGCGCTGGAGTTTCCAGGCTGCCAGCTCCCGGTGGCCGCAGTGTCGGTCGGTTGCACAACGTGGAATTCCTGGCCCCGGGCTGGGAAAGTGGCTGAGATCAGGCGTTAAAAATACCCCGACCTGCGGGGACACGGCACGCCGCCGCTACCTGCTCCTGCCGTGGCTGCCCACGGAAAAGCCTGCCCGGGGGCTGCCCGCGCGGCTCGACGGGGGCGCTGAGCCGAGCTGAGCTGAGCCGAGCCAGGCATGCTGCCAGCACGGCAGCTGCGCCGGGAGCTGCGCGCGTCAGGAGGGGACCACGGGCAGAGCCGCGGTGCTGGGGGAGCGGGGAGGGGGCCTGTTCTCCCCGCAGCAGCCCCCGGTCACGTCTCGCCTTCGTGGTGCTGGAGCTGCTGTCGTGCCGAGGAGCTGGTGGGGAATCGCCGGTGCGGGGGCACTGCAGCCTCCCTCCTACTGCTGCCAGGGCTCCTCCCCGAAGGCTGCGAGCAGGGCACGGGGCTGCCCTTCCCTCCGGCCTGGGGATGCGTCCCGGCCCCCCCGAGCCAAGCTGTGGCAGCGTGGAGTCCCCTGGGGGAGCCATGCCTGACCTGGCCCCCCCCCGCGGTGTCCCGCAGGCTCCGATGACTGCACGGTGCGGTTCTGGGAGGTGTGCACGGCTCGCTGCATGAAGACGCTCCCCGTGGGCAGCGTGGTGAAGAGCATCGCCTGGAACCCCAACCCCACCGTCTGCCTGGTGGCCATCTGTGTGTGAGTGCCGCAGCGTGGCCCCCTCCGGCCTCCAGCGCGGTGCAGCCAGGAGCGGCTCTGGGAGCCGGGGGTTGTTGGCGTCCTGTCCTGGGGCCTGTCCAGCCTCCAGGGAGCTCCTGTAACCTCGTGGCACCTCTAGCAGCGAGGACGGCTGCACTGCGGTGCGCAAAGCCACCTCTGCTTGCTGTGACCCTGCCGCCCACCTTGCCTGGTGGCCTTCATTCTTCTGCAGAAGAACCACTCGGTCCCCACCAGCCTCTCCGGGACACTGAGGCTATGACACCCCCGCCTCTTTCCTGGCCTGCAGAAGGGCCTGGCTGGCTTACGGACTCCTACACCGCCCTCCCCACGGTCCTGGCCCTGTGCCGGGGCCATGCTGTGACCGTGCAGGGCTTGCAGAGGGTTTTCCTCCCCTCGGCAGTGCCCTGACCCCTCCTGCACTCTTCCCACGGCACAGGGAGCAGTCGGTGCTGCTGGTGAACCCCTGCCTCGGGGACAAGCTGCTCTACGGGGCCACCGACCAGGTGCTTGAGTCCTACGTGCCGCCCGAAGAGGAGCGGGTCCAGCCCGTGCAGTGGGTCACGGCCACCATCGAGGAGCACAGCAAAGGCATCCGGCTGACCGTGCAGCACAGCAAGGCAGGGCCAGGGCGGCCGTGGGGCGGTGGGCAGTGGCCGTGGGGCGGTGGGCAGGGGCCGTGGGGCGGTGGGCAGTGGCCGTGGGCAGGGCCGTGGGGTGGTGGGCAGTGGCCGTGGGGCGGTGGGCAGTGGGGCCGTGGCCGTGGGGCGGTGGGCAGTGCAGCCCCACTGATGGGCCTGACCCATGACCGTCTCCCACCCTGCTCCCCGCAGGCCCTCAAGCAGGTGACCTGGCACGGCAAGGGCGACTACTTCGCCACCGTCGTGTCTGACAACAGCAACATGCAAGTGCTGATCCACCAGACCAGCAAGCGCTGGAGCCAGAACCCCTTCCGCAAGAGCAAGGGGCTGGTGCAGTGCGTGCTCTTCCACCCCATCCGGCCCTACTTCTTCGTGGCCACGCAGCGCTACGTCCGCGTCTACAACCTCCTCAAGCAGGAGCTCACCAAGAAGCTGATGGCGAACTGCAAGTGGGTGTCCAGCATGGCCATCCACCCCGGAGGTACGTGGCCTGCCTGCTCCCCCGGGAGCGAGGCGGGATGGAGCAGCCCCAGGCTGCCTGAGGCACGGGCAGGGCTCTGGGTGCTGGCGGGGCTGCGTGGGGCTCGCTGGTGACCCCCGCAATGCGCCCCCCCCCTCTCACAGGCGACAACGTCATCTGCGGCAGCTACGACAGCAAGCTGGCCTGGTTCGACCTGGACCTCTCCACCAGGCCCTACCAGCTGCTGCGGTGAGCCCCAGCCCTGCGGGGAGCTGCCCACGCGCGGGGTCCCCCGGTAACCTGCCTGCAGCCCCCAGGGCCCCTTCCCGGGGGCTGTTCCCTCTCCTGGGACTGGCAGCAGGATGGAGCCCGTCGGGGCTGGGCCGGGAGCAGCCGTCCCTGCCCAGCACGGTGGTGGGGGCGGTGAGGGCAGCCCACTGAGGGCAAAGCCGCTGGGCTCGGTGCCGGGCTGGGCTCCGAGCTGCTGCAGCCTCCCTCGTTCCTTCCGTGTGTCTGGCCGTGCCCGGCACAGCCTGGGGTCTGTAAAGCTTGGCCCCGCACAGGGCTGCAGCAGGCACCCTCCCCTCGCCCTGACGGCACGCGGTCTCTGCAGGCACCACAAGAAAGCGCTGAGGAGCGTGGCCTTCCACAAGCACTACCCGCTCTTCGCCTCGGGCTCGGACGACGGGACCGTCATCGTGTGCCACGGCATGGTCTACAAGTGCGTGGGGGAGTCCCGGGGCTTCGGGGTCAGCTCCCCTGTCCTCCCACAGCCCTGTGGCAGCACAGGGCTGCAGGGCTGGGGGTGCTGGGCTGCCCCACACCTCGGGTTTGGGGAGGAGGGAGGGGGTGCGCAGCATTTGTGGGGTGAGGGAGGCAGAGCCCCGCGCTGACCCGTCTCCTCCCACACAGCGACCTGCTGCAGAACCCGCTGCTGGTGCCCGTGAAGGTGCTGAAGGGCCACGCGCTGACGTTGGACCTGGGCGTCCTCGATGTGCTCTTCCACCCCACCCAGCCTTGGGTCTTCTCCTCCGGCGCCGACGGCACCGTCCGGCTCTTCACGTAGTCGCTGTGTGGTGCCAGCGTGCCCCCACCCCGTGCCCCGACACCGGCACCCTGCGGCTGGGGGCTGCGCCGGGCCCACCGCGCTCTGCTGGGAACGGCGCCCCTGCTCCTGCACAGACTCCTGGGGGGCGTGGGGGGGGGGGGGGGGGGGGGGGGCGGGGGGAGTGCTTTGTTATTAAACTTCTTTGGGTACAGACCTGTGTCACTTTGTCCTGCATTGCAGGCTCGGCCTGGGCTGGCCACGGGGACATGCAGACACCCCAAAACCTGCTCGGTGCCGCCGCCTCCCCCACCCAGCACGGTGCCCTCCGGCCTTCCCTGGAGCACTCGTGGTGTTCGCTGCCCCTGCCTGTCCCAGCACTCACCCCAGGACCAGAACCGTTCCCCCGGGGTGATATTGGACACGCAGGACCTCTCCTGGCTGCCTCCCCCCGTTACCTGCGGGGGAGCCACCCCACCAGCGGGGCCACGCAGCTCGGGGCAGCCGAGGAATGCCCTGGGCCTCGCAGCGAGCGCAGCGTGCGGGAGAGCTGGGGCTGGGGGCTGGGGGCCCCCGTGCTGCCCTCCCCGGGGCGGTGGGAAGGACGGGCAGCGGGGCAGGTGGAGTAGGTGATGTGGGGCAGAGCAGAAGCCAGGATGAAGCCCTCAGCCCTCTACAGGTCTCCACCCCCCCCCCCCCCCCCCCCCCCCCCACACACACACACCTGCCCCCTCCCGCAGCCCCAGCCCCCACCACCCCACCAGGGTCAGGTTTGGCTCGGGAAGGGGGGGAGACGCCGCACGCCACCTCACTTCTGCACTGCCAGCAGCGCCTGGCCTGGCCTCAGGGCCCCATCCTGCTCCCACCCCGCACAGTCCCCGGGGACCCGGCAGCACCTGGGCTGCAGCAGGGCTGGGGCCACGCACCAGAGGTGGCGTTGTGCCCCCCGACTCCCTTCGCCCCACAGCGCAGCAGCCAGAGCAGCCCCCCCCACACAGAGCAGGGACACGGCGAGCAGCCAGCCCCCACAGGGCCCCCCCATACCCCACCCCACCCTGGGGGCTCCCCCCCCCCGCAGTCCCGGCGGAGGAGCCCCCCACGTGCTGCCCTCTGCACCCTGCGGTCCCGCAGCCACCGTGAGCTCATCCCGTGCATGAGCTCAGCGCTGGCCATGGGCCAGGACGGCCACGGCCGCCGGCCCTCCCCGCCGTGCGGGGCCGGGGAAACCGGACGGGAACCTCCACGGCCCACGCTGCCGGGGGGGGGGGGGGGGGGGGGCTGCCTGCATGGCCCCCGGGACCCCTGCAGCAGGGACCCACAGCACCTGGGCTTGTCCCAGAGTGGGGCCCTGGGCTGGAGCCGGCACCGAGCTCGATGCAAGGATCCTGGGGCCAACGCAGTGAGCCCAGAGCCCGACCCTGGACCCTGCAGGGGGATCACAGCCCCCCCCCCCCCCCCCCCCCCCCCCCCCCCCCCAGGGAGCCCCAGCACTGCAGCCATCCCTGAGCACAAAGTTGGTGCTTTTGGGGTGCTGTTGCTGCCACCTCGTCCCATCCCAGGGGCCTGGGTGTCTCAGCGTGGCTGGAGCCACCACACACCCGTGTCTGGGCGAGGGCAGAGCCCCGCAGCCCCTGCTCCTTCTCCTGGGCTGCCCCCAGGCACAGCACAGCCCCTGCAAGGGGACCCCCCCCCCCCCAATGTCTCCCCTGCCACAGCCAGAGCCAAGCAAGGCAGGGCTGGGACTAGAGCAGGAACAAGTGGAAAAAGGATGGGCCCCTGTCCCCCGAAAAGGCTGGCACAGCCTCTCCATGCAAAGCCCAAGGGGAAGAGGAGGCGAAGAGGGGGCTCAGGAAGGGGGGGGGGGGGGGGCAGGCGGGCCAGGGAAAGGTGCCATCACATGCACACACGCAGCAAACACCTAAGTGCTGCTGAGCCCTGCCAGGCCCAGAGTACGCAGAAAGGGCCCCACACACAAGGCCCAGGCAGGCTCTACCCCAACCCTGCCGTGCAGGGCCCGAAGCACCGCTGCCTCTCTCCCAGCAGCCCTTCCTAGCCCTGGCTTGTTCACTCTGAGCCCTACTGACAGCAGGGCTCACACTGGTGCTGACAGCCCTGCTGGGCACACAGCGCAAGTGGCACTTCTGGGTGCTCGGGGGAAGGCTGCCACGGGGACAGGGCTCGAGCACACTCTGTAAGGCGTTATCCACGGGGCTCCGACCCAGACCCCAGCCCTCCGATCTCATTAACGGCCCCACAAACGAACCAGGCAGCAGCAGGGGGCAGCTGGACCAACCTTCACCCCGCAACGACTCCCACAGCACCGGGCCTTGAGGAGCGAAGAGCTTTATTTAAAAATAAGTTTATGTACACGAGTGTTGAGAGGACAGTGACATTCATCGACCGGGGCCCCGGGGGCCCTGCGTACAGCATCGGGGAGCAGCAGGGAGGGACGAGGGGGAGGCAGCGGAGGGCTCGGGCTCTGTCCTGGCTGCGCAGAAGCTGCAGGGGGAGCCGGGGAGGCTGGGGGACGCTGCCTGCCTGCGGCCCCTTCCCTCCGGGAGCTGCCACCCAGGGCCCCTGCCCCGGAGCCTCGTCCCTCGTGTCCTTTGGGTGCTGCGGGGCCACGGCTGAGCCAGGCCCTGAGGGGGAGTGGTGGAGGCACTGGGCCAGGCGGGCTCCCGGGGGCTGCGGAGAGCGGAGGAAGACGATGGAGCTGCCGCGAAGGAGGGCGAGCAGGGCCCCGGGCGCGTGCTCGATGCGGGAAGACGTGGCAGTGCCCGTGGCGAGGAGCGCGCCCAACTATTGCTGCGGTGGAGCCGGGGCTCACAGGATCCTGACGAGGCGGCCCAGCGTCTCTGCCACCTTCATGCGGACGGCGGGGACGGGGTCCTTCAGGAGCAGGTTGAGGGCTGGAAGGAGCAGAGCACGGACATGCCGGGGGCTGCGGGGGCACAGCCGCTCACCCCGGCCCCAGGCTGGGACCGTGCCTGGGGCGAAGCCACAGCCTGGCTTTCCTCCAGGGCACAGGGAGGGTGAAATCCTGCTCAGGCCCCAGAGCTGCCTCTGGGGCTCCCCACCAGCCCCTTCCCCAGCTCACACATGCCTGGGGAAGCAGAGGCACCCTAAATCCTCTTGGGACCCCCTCCAGGAGCCCACAGCACTGAGACCTGGCCCTGCCCTGGGGCGCGGGGTCAGGGCTCGACCCGGGGGCCCCTCCTGCAGCACCCCGGGGAGGGGAAGGGCCCCAGCACGGGGGTCTGGGGCTGGAGCCAGGTGCCGAGCCTCCGCGGGTCCGCGCGGCTGTGCAGACGCTCGCCGGGCCAAGCCTCCCCTATCAGCACGATTTCCTAATGCCTGGAACAGCTCCCGGTAGTAAGAAAACAATCCAGGTAGTTTTTCCTAGCAGTAAAAGTATAATAATATTTTTCCAGTAGCTTGTTTACCCGGCGCAGGAGAGCCCTCGCCTCCCTCCAAATCCCCCCGCTCCCGCGGCGAGCGAGGCTCCCCTGATTTATGTGCCAGCTCGCTTCCTGCTCGCGGCATCCTCCTGCCTCGCCGGCCCGGCCGCGGGGGTGCCCCGGGGCGGGCTGTAAATCTGAGAGCCCGAAGCCCTCCCCGGACCCCGCTCGACTAATCCACTCAATACGGGAAGCTCGCGCAACCCAAGCCAGGCCTGCTCACTCCAGCTAT
The DNA here is from genome assembly GCF_040182565.1 of Anser cygnoides. NCBI lineage: Eukaryota > Metazoa > Chordata > Aves > Anseriformes > Anatidae > Anser > Anser cygnoides. The sequence continues at coordinate 163,230,872 of NC_089874.1, forward strand.
TACTCACACACACGCAGATTATCTTTCACTTGTTTCAAACAGACAGGCCTCTTTCTTCTGGAAGGGCTCAGGGAGCCAACGGAAAGATAGTTTTTCCTTTTTTAGTGTTTTTTAAGCTCTCTTGGAACAATCCAAAAGTTTCCATGCATTACTATATACTATGAGGTCACTAGTGACAGGGAAAAAATCCCTGAAATCCAGGAAAATTACTTAACTCTGCTCCAAAATGCCACCAGCTTCAATTTGACTTTTTATTAGCCCTTCGTAACGAGCCTCAGCTCTGCCTTTTAACAGTTAACACATTGCAAACAAACGCTGCAAGTCCCCTCCTGCTTACGCTAAGCCGCTGCAAATGCCACGCGAGCCGCAGGCGGTGCCCGGGGCCGGTGCCCGGCCAGCACCGGGGCCGTGCTGTGGGGTCAGGGCTCAGGGGCTGCAGCCTCGGCCCCGGGACCCACTCACCCCGCGGCCCGCAGCCTGCTCCTGCTGCAGCATCCCCGTGCCAACAGCTTGGCCTGTGGCAGCGCCTTCACTTGCCAGCCCCGGTCCCCTGTGCCTGCAGGTGCTGGGCTCATCCTGGCCGCAGCTCCGTTCCTGTGCCCCCACGAGTCCCCCTGCACACCCAGGGATGCGCCCAGGCACTGGCTGCAGGCAGTGCTGGATCCCAGCCCATCTGGGAGGGAGCAGGGTCCCACCGCAACCCCGTCCCTCTGTGACGGCCTCAAGGCCCCGAGCTGCTGTTCCCAGGGATCCCACTGTGCTGCCCATGCCACGGCCCCGTCACCCAAGAGTGGAGCAGGAGCCTGGGGCACGGCGCGGCCCCACGCTGGGGACCCCGAACTCATGGGGCTGGGCTCCGGCTCCAAGCCCCAGCCCCTGCTCCCCGGCAGTGCAAGCCGCGGGCACCGACTCACCCGAGATGAGCTGGTCCAGGTCCACTTGCTGGCAGTGGTCTTCGTCCACGTGCAGCACGAGGAAGCCTGAGGAAGAAGCTCAGTGTCAGGGCTTGGTCTGGACCCCGCTGGGAACCCCCAGGACCGATGAAGGAGGTCACAGAGGCTCGCAGGGCGCCGGGTCACTCGTCCCTGCTGTCCGCACGTTGTGCAGTCAGGCACAGCCAGCAACAAGGGCTCATGGGGGCCACATATCCGTTGTGCGCACACCGCCCCAGCTAACATGTGCCCTAAGGAGGCTCCCACCAGCACCTCTGCCTCCTGCAGCTCCCGTAGCTCACTTAAATCATTTCTGGGCACGTCTGCCTGCAGCGCAGCCGAGGTCTCCACTGAAAGCAGCACAACCTCACACCACTTGCGGTATTACATGGGTAAGAGCAAGGCTGGCTGCTACCCATATCCTCAAAAAGGAGTTGAGAGCTCCAGAGAGAGATGTGAAGCCTCGGGAGCAGCCCCAGATGTCCCTCGGTGCTGGGATGCATCCACAGCTCCCGCTTTACCAGGGGCAGCACCAAAACCAGGGTCGGGGCACGGAGCAGCACTGCTGGATGACTCCTGCTTGAACCACCTGCCCTGTTACACGGCTCAGCCGCAACCACAGAACTGCTCCGAGCTGACAGCACGGGGCTGAGGCAGCACTTCTGGCCGATAAAGCAGTGACACGCACTGCTCACCTCACCGTAACCTCATCCGCATGCTGCAAGCTGAGTCTGGAAATCTTTACAATGATGGGATGAGCTGGTCTAGGTCCAGCACAGGTCTGTGCAGCCCTCAGGCAGGCCACTGCTGCTGCAGGACGGGGTCTGCTCAGGAGCTGCCTCCGGTGTGTGCTCACCCAACCCACGGTGTGCCCTGGCCACGGGCTTTCACGGCAGATGCTGCGCACCCTGCGGAGCGGCCACCGAACGCCTCCCCAGGACACCCCCAACGGCCACGTCCAGCCTTTAGGAAGAGGAGACCCACGCTGCACCCAAGAGGCTTGGGAGCAGGACTTACCAATGAACATAGGCGCAGCTGCTCTGATGTCCACCCAGTTGCTCTTGAAGTAGAACAGGTTGGTTAAAATCAGGCGATTCAGCATCTCCGGGTAGCTCTGCATCTGGGGGAGAAGCGGCAGGAGAGGAGTCACGCAGGGCACGAGGCCGGCTGCCTGCAGCACTGGCACCATCTCCTGGAAGCCCAGAGGTGCTGGGTAGGCTGAGCATCACCCAGGACACTGGGCTGGGAGGGGGAACGTCCCCGTAAGGACACAGGGGCACCGGGCAGGACCCCGAGGATCCCACTCGGCAGCCCCAGCACGAGCCCCACGGGCAGCACCGGCGCCGGCCCCGCGGGCTCTGGCTGCGCTCACCAGGTGCTTGCAGACGTTGTTCATGAACTCCCCGTAGTGCAGGCTCCTGTCCTCCCGCAGGTGGTTCAGGAACATGTCGCAGAGCCCCTCGCAGCCCATGTTGGGGCCGCACATGCGCAGAGCAAACTTGCAGGCCTGCGGCACAGAGAGGGGGAGGCTGCAGGGTGTGCCGGGGGGCTCAGCGCCTCGTGGCCTCCCCAGGCTGGTACCCCACGCTGGGGGGGCTCCCTGGTGCCCGCTGGCGGGCAGTGGGGCACTCACCTTGACAACCTCAGGCTTGGGGTCCTGGAGGTGCAGCAGCAGCGTTACCAGCCCGTTCAGGATCTGCTCGAAGAAAGCCTCGCAGTCGTCTTCGCTGAACTTGGTCAGGTTGCCGAAGAGCACGATGGACGACTGGCGGAGGCCGGGCTGCTCCTGCAGGCAGGGGACGAGCAGGGCTCAGGGAACTCCATTGGGGTGTGAACTCACCCCTTCCCTCTGACTCCCCAACGGCACAGCCCCCGGCCCCTATATCCCCAATTCCAACCACTGCCTGCAGCGGAGCCCCACAGCAGGGGACACCCGGGGGGCACTGAGCCCACTCAGGGATGGGGTCTCCGTGCCACTTCCAGCTCTGCCTGCCTGGGGGGGTGCACAGCCAGGACAGGGGCTGGGTAATGCCTGGCTGCGGTTTTGCTCAGGCTGGGGAGAGCCACAGGAGCCCCTGCAGCCGGAGTGCGGTGCTGCAGGGGCTGGGGTGCTCCCCGAGGGTGGCACCGGAGCAGCAGGGGGCAGGATCCTGCACTCGGCTTGCTCCGTGCCGTGGCGGAGCTGGCGGTGATGCTGGAGGGGTTTGGGGGACGCAGAGACCACTGAGAGCAGCGGAACATTGCAGGACAGATGCCTGCAGAGACCTGGCCCCCTCCCTGTCCCCCAGCACCCACGGAGCACAGCCTGGACCCTGCTGCCCACTGGGGAACCCATCTGTCAAGCGGGCCCTGGCTCATCGGACAAGCTGCTTTAGACATGACAAAGGCACAAGCTCTGTCCCCCAGGCTCCCTTACGCTGTCGAAGAAGGGTCGGATCCTGATGGCGATGTGGAGGAGCATGGACTGGATGTCTCTCTCCTCCAAGTGATCCAGGAGCTTGGAGAGACTGGACATGGCCTCGAGCGCAACCAGGTTGTGGGGGTCGTCTTTGTCGTCCATGCCGTTGACCATGGACGCCAGCAGCTTGGCCCCGTGCTTCCGTACCTGCAAGGGCAGCGATGAGAGGAGCGTTTGCTGTGGGGCAGCCTGGCAGGGACCCGGCCCTGCTCGGCCATCCCCAGGGGCCAGGACGGGCTCTGTCATGCCTAGGTTGTGCCATGGCACCAGCTCCAGGCGGGGGACCCGGCCTGCTAACTCAGGGTCATTTCTTAAAGCAGGACGAGCCAAGTGCAGTGTTCCCAGAAGTCAGTGACCTGATCACTGCACGGTGCCCTGCAGCGAGCTCCTGCCTCACCCTTGCTTCCAGAGAGAAGGAGCTGGAATTAAATTAAATTACAGCTGCTGAGCGCAATGCATCTTCGGCACAGGCCAGTCACTGCACGCGGCAACTGCTCACCGCAGGCACCGCTTCTCCTCCCGCTGGAGCGATCGGCGCAGCATTTCGCTGCGTAATTAGAGCCGGTGCACAAGGAGCAAAGGGGAAAATTAAGTTTGCACAAGCCACATCAAGTCTGCCATCGCTTAATTCTGAGCGCTCGGCTTTGCAAATCAGGCCGTGCCGTCCAGTGCAGCTCACGGAGCACGGCTGGGAACGAACATCGCATCGCGAGCCTGCGCCACGGGGACGTGCGGGAAGGGACTGCCGTGCCCTGAGCCCACCAGCCACGCCAGGGCGGCGTTGCTCCAGGTCGCCCTAGCAGGTAAGGGAAGGAGCAACTGCAGCACTAACGTTAAACGCAGCCACCCTGCTCCCAGCTGATTGCAGATTCGGGAGGCACTGCCCTAGTGACACGGGGGCAGCTCTCCCGGCCCTGGCACGTGGGAAACCCAGATGCACTGAGCTCTGCTCCTGCTGGATGCAGCAGGGAAGCCAGCAACAGACCATCACTGCTCCTGCCCGCGTTGTATGAGGCTCTCTGCAGCCCTCACAGCAGCCTTCCTGCTTCCCCAGCTGCTGCCCACAGCAGCGCTGCGGCTCACGCAGAGCAGAGCATAGGGCGCTATCAGCAGCTCTGCCCAGGCTACGCCAGCAGAACGGTATTTTTAGCAGCTGCTTATATTTTAGTGGCAGCTCACAGTGGTGTATTTGTGTGCCCAGGGCTGGCCCGCCCACGACCCCTTCCCAGGGTTTGGCACAGCACGGAGCAGACGCCCGCCAAGCCCCATGCTGCTGCTGCTGGGACCAGGTAGGCAGAGCGTGGGCAGCCCGGTGCAGGACGCACTGCAGCAATCCCACGCCTGCGGGGCAGGAACGGGGTCAAGCAGCCACGTCCCAGACAAGGTTGAACCTGGAACCTCGTGGGACGGAGCCGTGACTGCAGGTCCCCAGCAAAAAGCAGTGGACACGGAGCATCCCGTCCCTGCACTCCAGCGGACGCGCCTCCGGCAGGAGCTGCCCCGACCGCAGCACTTCGGAGATCTGGAAAACTAATTCTGGCCTGCCTGAATCCCACCGTCGGGACAGGAGATAACTGTATTTAAGGATCCATTTATCAGCTGGTAAAGACACCAGAGCAGCAGGAAGCAGAAAGGGCAACGGGCCGACACGTCTCCCGCAGGCGCGATGCTGCTGCTGCTGCTGCTGCTGGGGGCGGCCCCACAGCACGACCCCTGCTCGGGCCAGCCGGTCCCCCCACGGCTCCTCCAAACCAGGCTTTTACAGACATCTCTCAGAGCAGCTGGGAGCCTGCCCCAGAAGGGCTCTCAGGCGGCGTGCCACGGAGTTTGCTCTCACCTTTTCTGGCGACCCCGAGGAGATGTTGCCCAGCCCCCGGAGAGCCAGCATCCGCACCAGCATGCAGGGGTCCTTCTGCCTCCCCGTCATGTTATCCATCACGGTCTCCAGCAGCATCAGGTCATTCACCACGTTGCTGTTAAGGAGCTGAAGCAGGAGAGAGCATCAGCAGTGACAGGACAGTAACCCCTCAAACCACAAGGGAGCTGATGCCTCTGATTCAGGTGCTCCTATCCCATTACTCTGGGAAAGAGCCCAAGGCAGACTTGGTTTGTCCCCAGTTCTCTCAGACCCTAACGCTACGCTCAGGTCATCCAGACGTACATCTGGGGCAGCCCTCACGCCCCTACACAGGTGCTCAGATCTGGGGAACCTGCAGTGATTTGTAACACGTAAGTCAAGGACCCCAGGGACGGATGACGCAGGACAGTCAGAAGGGACCCAACTGCGTCCCCCCGGAGCAGGACCGAGGTGCAAGACCACCTCCGGGGTGAGCTGAGGGCAGCGGGGAAGAGCTCGGGCTCCCTGCAGCGCCCGAGGGCTGAAGCACGTCCCACCAGGCTGAGCAGCAGCCGAGCAGCACGGCACCGGGAGCGTCCCCAGCGCCAGAGCTCCTGGCGAGCCGTGCCGAGCCCCGGGAGCGCTCAGAGGCATGGAGCTGGGGGGTGGTTCGGGACCCCCCGGCTGGATGGAGCCGATGGGGCTGCTCTCCCCCTGACCCCATCCCTGGGGCTGCAGGGAGAGGCTGCGTGGACATGGGCGGGCTCCAGGGAACAGCACGGGGCTCGTCCCCAGCGAGCCGGGGAGGCCGTTAACTGGGGAGGCCATTAATTGGGGAGGCCGTTAATTGCCTGCAGCGGCAGGGTCGGCGCCAGCCCAGCGCAGGAGGGGCAGGCCGGGGTTAACGACCTGCGAGGCGGCCGCGCTGCCTTTAGCAGGGGCTCCCGGGGGCTGCTCCAGCCTGGTGCTGGGCTTCAGCAACCTGCGGGGAGATGCTGGGAGCCCCGGGGACCCCAGGCGCAGCACCCGCAGCCTGACGTGGGGGAGCTGGTGGCTGCAAGCGAGGGGCTGCCAGCACCCCAGAGCCGCCCTCGGGGCTGGCACGGAGCCCCTCATCCAGCCCCTTAACCCAGGGCATCCCAGGGCAGCGCTCCGCACCTCTGCCCAGCGCCTGCGGAGAGGCTGAAGGCACAGAGGGCTGAAGGCACAGCGGCTGCAGCGTGCTGGCCCTGCGCTGCCCGGTGCCGCCAGTCCCCACTGCCACAGCCCCGTGGCCGTTCCCCTCCTTGCTTCCACTCTGTCATCTCCGTCACTGGCACGGCTGCGAGAAAAGGGACTGAGCTCTCACCTCATCAGTTTTGAGAGAGGGAGACACAGGCATTTGCTTCCTTCCCCTCCAGCTCCATGGTGAGGCAAAACTGCTATTTTAAACCCTTTAAGGATGCAGAGAGCCAACCACACTCCAAAGCTAAAGCAGATTCTGGGACGGGATCCAAGAGCAGGGCCGTCAGCTCCCCCAGCCAAACAGAAAATAAAAACAGTGCCTTAATCCCAGGCTGCTTAAGCAGCTGAGAATTTAAAAGGTGGTTTATAAGCAGGGATATAGTTCTGCATTGTTGGCATAAGGTGCTCCTTTATGTAACAAACACTCCTCGAGTGGCCCAGGGCTTTAAGGTGGTATGTACGCGCAGCTAGTGTTACCGTCTGCTGGCCGCGCTGCCCTGCGCCAGAGGAAAGGACTTGAGTCACCTCATTCCTTAAGGTGGTACGTAAGGAGGGAGTTATGGCTTGCTGGCTCACTGCAGTGATGCGTTAAGAGTTGGACTCCTGCACGCACTTCTCTGCCATCCCCTCTGCCAGAGGGTCGGGAAGCCGAGGAGGACAGCCCGCGGCTGCGCCGTGCCGCGAGCACGGAGGCACGGCCCCGCTGCAGGGCAACCCTCATCCCCGCTGCCTCCTGCCCGGAGCCGGGCACGGACGGGCAGACGGACAGACAGGAGCAGCCACCTCCCCTCCTCACCTCGGCGAAGAAGGCCGTGGTGGTGATCCTCTGGCTGTCGAACACGCTGCTCAGCGTCGGGACGAGGTTCTTCACGATCAGGGGCAGCCTGGGCCCGGCATGGCGTGCCATGGCGCTGCGGACAGAAGGGGCCACGTCACCCACACCGGGACGCTCTGCGGGGACGGGCTCAGCCCGCACAAACAACGGTGCAAAACTCGGCAGCGAGAGGAAGGGAACGCAGCGCTGGGAACAAACCAGCCCCCCAGATCTATAGCACCGGGGTCATCGGTGGCCAGGAACCGCGGGGTGCTCAGAGCAGGTTCCTGTGCCCACAGACCCAGGGACCCACGAGCAGAGCGTGGTGAAGCGCTGGCACCGAGCCCCGCACCATGGGGCGTCAGCAGCCGGGCAGCCACCACGTGCCCCTGCTAACAGCTCCTGCGGGGCCAGCAGGACGGGCAGCCAAAGCCCAGGGCAGCTCCGAGCCCTGCGGGCAGCTCCCCTCGCCCCAGCAGCGCCGCACAAGTGGGGACCAGCGGGGGGGGCCTGGCAGCCCTCGCCCTCTGTCTGCTGTCTGCATCCCCGTGCCCTGCGGCTCTGCGGCAGCAAACACAGCCAGGACAAACCCCTAATGGTTTCACATCCTCGTGTCCGTGCCCAGGGGCTGCTGGCAGGGTGACCCACGCTGCCCCCACTGAAACCCGGCCCTGCACCCATCCCTGCTCCGTCCCACCCCCGCGGGGCTGCTCACAAGGTAACTGACACGTTAACCCGAACCGCACCGGGCAGCGAAGCATCTCTTGCCCGCAGCTCGGCCCACGCTTTGCTCGGACAGGCACGGCACAGCCTGTCACCACCACCTCCCTCCTGCCACCGGCTGGCCTGGGGACAAGCCATGGGGGGGACCCAGCTCCACGTCCCCGTTGGGTCGGGCACCGCGGCCGCAGCGGCTGCTCCAGCAGACCTTGGCCAGGAGGGACGGGTTTTGTTTGGGATGAGACACACAAGCGTTCAGGAGGCTCAATAAAGCATTTTTGTGAACGCTGGAAAATCCCAAACCGGTCGTCTCCTCCTCAGCCGTCCAAGAGCTATTAACCGCGCTGGGTGGAGGGACAGCGGAGTCCCGAGCTGAACCAGGCCGCGCCGATCGGGACCGGGGCCGGGGCCGTCCCTGCGGGCGCTCCTGTGCCAGCACGGCCCCACTGCCCTCGGCACGGGGCCGCGCAGCAGCCACGGGAGGGCAGGCAGGGGACGTCCAGCCTGCAGCCAGCCGTCTGCAGGGGCTGGGTGCTGCTGCAGCACCTGGTGAACGACGTGGGCATTTCAGCAGCAGCAAAATAAAAAGAAAAAAAAATCCACCCAAGACCGTTCAGTATCCGTCACACCTTCGTTAGAAGGGCACAGCCTCGACAAGCTCATGAAAGCGGCCGAGACCAGCAGGGGTTTTGCTGATGAGCCCGACACGCTGCTGCACAGCCCCGGCCTCCTCCTGGCGAGCCGGGGCGATGGGCACCAGGCAGTGCGGGGTGGCAGGCACGTGGCAGCAGGACCCGTGGGATGCTCAGCCCAAAGGGAGCTGAGCCATCGGCTGCATCCAGCCTGACCGCGCTCCCGGCACCGCTGCTCAGCCCTTGGCGCCCGTCCACGCTCCCGCCCCCCCAGCAGCGAGTCCCGGGGCCGATCGCACCAGTAACGAGCACTTCCCCCCGCTTTGACCTCCAGGCGTCGGGCGAGACAGAGGCCGACAGTGAGTCACCCCCTGCCCAGGCTGCTTCCAGCGCGCGGGGCCTGGGCCCGGCCACCCCACCGGCGGTCCCACCCTGACCCCCGGGAACCCCTCGGGACCCTGCACGGGCTGCGAAGCATCGCAGCTGCCCCGGGACGCAGCACGCCCGGTCCCCGCGGCCACGCCACCACCGGTGCCGGAGGAGAAGCAGCGGGAGCGGCGCGTCTCACCCGGCCAGCACGGCGATGCCGTCGTGGTGCCTCTCTGGACTCGCCATCAGGTCCCAGCCGCCGGCGCTGCCCACAGCCCTGGTGACCGCCTCGCTGCCGCCCCGGGCCAGCATCACCTTCAGCGTCTCCACGGCGCAGCTGGGGAGAGAAGCACCGCGCCGTCACGCCGCGGCACGAGCCGCCCGCGGCCCAAGGGGCGAGCCCGGCACGCGGCAGCGCCGGGACAGGGGCTGGTGCGGAGGCACCCGAGGACTGGGCGAGCTTCAGCTGGAGCGAGACAAACCCATAACTCACTGCTACTTCCATTTGCACCGTGACATTTGCCATTAAAGTGATCCAAGACAATAGGCTGAAAAGTAAAGAAGTCCAGAACTACTTTAAGGAGGGTTTTTTTGCATTAATATTTTATAGGTAGGGATTATTTTGCTGCGAGCACAGAGCAACATATGGGAACCATACATTATCCTGTCAAAACAAAACAAATATAAGTAATGGATAAATCTTAGCCTTCAATATGAGCAAGAGGAATGTATTTACCACACACACGAAGAAAACATGATTTAGGAAGGGTGTCTCAACACAAAGGTCTTTCGGCTTACGACTCGGGCGCCTGCTAGTTTGGCTTCTGGAAGGAGCGGGCTGGGCTGCGGTGACGGGGGGCAGGGACGTGTAGGGACAGGGCTGCAGGGCACGGGCACCCCGGGGCTCTGCGGCAGGACACCCCGGCCTTCCTTAACGCGGGACGTGCAATCTCTGCTCTCCTGTGTCCGAAGTTGAGAATAATGATGGAAAATAAGCGCTCACCCACCGCATGCACGGAAAACACACCCCACCACAGCCAGACCTGGAGCGTTTGGTGGCTCTGTGCTGCATGTCTGCACCCTTCCCTGCAGCCAGGTCTGGGGTTCCCCGGGGACAAGCGCCTCGAGGATGCATTCGCCGAGCAGAGCGTCACCAAGGGCTAAAGCCGAGCATCTGCCCAGGACAACGCACCAGGAGCAGGAAAGGAGACAAGCAGGAGCACAGAGCAGGGTTGCTTTGCTCCTCGGCACAGGCACTTCCAGTGCTCAAAGCACGAGGACCCCTCCATCCGCAGCCACCCAGCACCCGCCACGAGCCCCAGCAGAAGCTGCCTGGCCCCACGCTGCCCTCAGGGCCCTGCACAGTGGCGCGGGCGATGCCCAAGCCTGATGTCTGCACCGCAGGACCCACCCGGGAGAACCCAGAGACAGGCGCCCACGGAGGAACATGCAGCTGGGTCCGGCAGGGATGGAAACGGAAAAGCAGGACCACCATCGCTTACTGAGCCAGCTCGCCCAGCTCTGTGCGAAGCCCTGCCTGTCCTTCCGTGAGCTCTGAGCATCCCTGCACCACGAAGGCTCCTGGACAACACGGAATTAACTACTAATTAAATAAAACCTTAGGCTGGAGTATCCCCCGCCATCTGTCCACACCAGCCTGCCGGTACGCAGAGGAGCCCTGCTTTCAGTGCCCGGGAGCCCAGCTACGCGGACCTCAGGGGCTTTCAGCCCGTGTTCAGGCAGAGCCAGCCCGACCTGCTGCCGCCTGCACAGCTCCTGCGGCGCCTCCCTGCTGCAGCCGAAACCCCAAAGCGACCTGCACGGGCCTCCAAGACACACACGGGCCTCCAGCAAGGTCCTTCCGCGGACGAGGCGGCAGCCCCTGATCCCAAAGAGCCCCCCCAGCAGCCTGGACTAAAACCCTGGCTGCTGCGCTGCACAGGAGCTGGTGCAGAGGGAAGGTCTCCTGACGTACCCCGAGACACTTGGAGCAGGAGAGCCCAACACCCGGCAGCTCCTCCAGCTGAGCACCCTGCTGCTCAGCCAGCGGCTGGGGACCACCAGCCACGGACCGCCACCACGGCTGGTGCCAAGGACCACCACCACCCCCCCAGACCACCACCACCCCCCACGATCGCAGCAGCACGGCCCTGCAGAGCAGGCTCGGCCCGGCAGAGGCTGCACGGGCTGCAGCGACAACCTGGTGCCGGTGTTCAGCAGGTCTGTGCCGGTACCTCTGCCCGGCCCCGTGCTCTCAGTGCCCCCAGGGCAGGCAGGAACCTTCCCCGAGCACCACCAGCATCCAGCACCCCTGGCCCCAACCAGCCTCCCCTCCTGCTGACAAGACCGACCCGATCCCCACGGCCCTATCCAGCAGGCCACGCCAGCAGGCCCTGCTACGCCCCCGGCCCGCTCCTGGGCCCTTGTCCTCGCTGTCGGCATCCCCCCGCCCCAGAGCCTCGCCTCCAGCTGTGGGACGAGGACCACCACCCTCCTGCAGCAGCCAGCAGGGCACCGTGGGGACCGCGCACGTTTCTGCACAGCAGGAAACCTGCACAAGCCTCAGCGCTTCGTGTGCGCGCAGGTGAAGCTGTGGCTTAGCCCAAGAAAGCCAGGGTGGGATTTTTCTTGCAGCACAAGAAAACAGCAGCAAGAAAGCCTCGGGCAGAGGACAGAGCCCAGCGAGGGCCGGGGACCTTCCCGCCAGCTCTGTGGCTACGGGTGAGGTCTGAGAGGCGAGGGCACGGCCCCAGCCCGGTGCTGGCTCTCGGGGGCCATCACCCAGCCAAGCCCCCACTCGCCTCGAGCCTGCCCACGAGCTCCTGGCTCGGCCTCACGGCACCGGGGGCTGGGAGCCCGGGGCCAGCGAGCCACCGCGGCGCGAGGCGGCTCCTGCGGGACAGACGGCCCGAGCGCTCGCTCGCAAGCTTTGCTTTTTCCACCGTGTCCTATAGACACTTCCTTCCTTTCCAACAAAAGCCTGTGTCTTCCAAACTCCTTTTCCTGCCAAGCTATCATATTCACCTTTACCATCTCTCTTTGGCATTTAAGTATCATGGAGACTCAGAACTCAAAACGCGGACAGGAAATTGCTTTGATATTGTAACCAGCTCCTGGGACGGGGCTGGAATTTCACATCTCGGCGTTTTTTTTCTGCGCGTTGGACAAAGCCTCTTCCCCCTCCATCCATCAGCAATGACTTCATGGACACGCGGCCCCAGCTACCTGCCTGCACCCACGCAGCAGCCGCGCGGCCCCGAGAGCAGCCTGCTGGCCCCTGCCCCCGGCCCCAGCCTCTTCTGCAAGGGGCCCGCGGCTGCCAGCACCCTCCTGCCCCCGGCAATGCCCCTGGGGAACAGGGGGCAGCCGGGGCAGCGCTGCTCTGCAGCAGCACCCGAGACTTGAGAAACGGCACCAGGACACCCAGCACGGGCACAGCTGTGCCAGCCCCGGCCGGGGAGCTGCAACGAGGGCCGTTTTCCTTCCCGAGGACAGACGCCGTGTGCCAGCAGCGTGGCGGCAGGGCACTGATGGAGCAGAGCGAGCGTCACCAGGACGCCCACGCTCAGACGAGCCCCGGCGATGGCAGCGGCCAGGACACCCCCGCAGCACCGGCCTCCCCGCAGCACCGGCCTCCCCGCTTCGCCCAGCAAGCCCTGGACCAAGCTGGCTGCCCCGCTCGGTGGTGAGATGGGGGAGGAAGAGGAGGGGAGGAGGAAGGAGGCTGCCTCCCCGCGGGCTGCAGGGACACGATGGGGCCTCTCCCCTCCCCGTGCCGGTGCTGCCTGCGACACGGGTACCCAGGAGCCGCTGACTCCCTCCCGTTTCCTTGCCAGCACATCAGCTTTTCTCACTGCAGGATCCAGGGGCTCCTGCACCCCAAAGGCTCGCTCTCGGGATCAGCGGAGTGCACGTGGACAGGAACTGAAGCCACGGCCGGGGGGCACGCGGGCTCGCCCAGCCCGAACGATGGAGGAGCGGCCGCAGCAATAGTTCAGCGTGTCCTGGTCTGCGTCCCGAGTGCTGCTTGTCGTCCAGACACTTCTGGAGGAAGAGCAGCAGTTCCTGGCTCCTACGCCTCCTTCCCTGGGAGGCAACCAGTTGCTTCAAGTTTCCTTAAGTCCTGCTCGCGGCTCTGGTGCGGGGTCTGGCTGGGATCTGCCCCTGCCTCTTTTCCAGGAGTCGTTAACGGGGAAGAGCGCGATGAGAACAGACAGTTCTGGACGCACAACCCAAAGCCACAGAGGAAGCAGGGGTGTCCGCCCCGGGTCCGGGGCTCTGCGTGAAGCCCCCCGCAGAAACGCCCCGAGGGGACAGGCCGAGTGCCACGGGTGCAGGGAGCTGCCAGCACCACGGGCACAGGAACGGCGGCGGGGCAAGCCGTGCTCCAGCCCGCTCCTCCGACACATCAGGTTCATTTAATTCTGTTCTAACATGTGGTCTAAATAAAATGCTAATCAGATAGCAGCCCTGCCATCCAGCATAACAACCTGTTTCCACTCATCACATCTCCGGGCTGGAAAAGTCCCCCTCTGAGCGAGCAGGAGCTTTCCGCGATGGAACCGGGGCCGCCACCGCGTGCCCAGCAGACGGAGGGTATTGCTCAGCACAGCCCACGCCGCCGCGCCCGGGGCGAGGAAGCGGCGGCTCTTCGCCGTTGGGACTTGACAAATGAACTGGCGAGTGATGCCAGAGCCCTTTTAACTCCCCGCCACTGTGTTTGGTGTCTCTGCGCGCTCCTCCAGGCTTTGTTTTTTTCCCCAAGGCTAATAATAGCCTGTAAGAAAACCAAGCCTGAAAACCAGGGCACAGCCTCCGCCCGCAGGGGAGCCTTCAGACACCGAGCCGACCGAGGGCCTCGCAGGCACGGCAGGCCTGGCCAGGCCGCAGCACCTCCTGCTGCCGCTGCCTCGCTCACGGCCTTCACCCCAGCACCTCCACAGACTTAATGTGCTTTAAAGCCAACGCAACACTCGTCAGCCGGACCCTTTGCAGCAGGATGAGGGCACCCAGGGCCACGATGCCGGGGCTGCCACGGCACACGAGCTGTCGGAGGCAGGGCCGAATGCTGAGGGCACCGGTGCTGCCTCGGGCACCAACCGCAGCGGCAGCCGGCACGGAGGGACACAGGGTGAGTGCCGGGGCGAGTGCCTGGCCCAGCCCCAGAGCCGCTGCACGAGGCCCCCCCAGGGGAGCGGCCGTGTGCGGCGCGAGCATCGCACTCGCATCCATGCCGGCTCCACGGGCCGCAGAGACGAGCCCTGCTCCTCGCTCCGGCACAGCCCCGGCAGCCCAGAGGCACCGGAGAGCAGAGCAGCCCCGGCACTGCTCAGCAGGGCAGGAGCACCACGGCTGAGCCGGGCAGGGCGCAGGCAGAGGCTGGCGAGCCGGCACGTCACCCTCTGCCCCAGCGGGATGGGGCTCGCGCTGCCCCCGCACCCAGGAGCCTGGCAGCCCCACGGGTGAGCCACAGAACCACCGAACATCCCCAGCTGGAAGGGACCCCCGGGGCCATCCTGTCCAGCCGGCCTCCTGCCAGGGACCGGGACACGCTGCGGCCCGGGGGGGAGAGCCCCGCAGCCCTGTGCTGGCTCTGCCTTCACGACTTCGCACCTCTCCCGGTGCCAAGGCACTGCGGGAAACGAGCAGGCACTGACGGTGCTCAGCAGAGACATGGATCAATGGCTGGCATGGGACTGGGACCTGGCAGAGGGGTGCCACGTCCGCCTCTTCCTCTGCAGGCAGGGCCAAGCCTCCCCTGCAGACGTCCTCTGGGCTCCCCCTTCCGAAGAGGACGGGTGCACGGGGCTGCGTGCATCCGCCAGCACGCGCTGCTCCAAACCAACGGGCACCCCTTGGTGTTTGCACCCGACGGTCTGGCTCCAGCAGATTACTCACCGCTGCAGTGATTCTCACCTGGCTTTGTCATTTTTACAGCACCACTTTTTTTTTTTTTTTTTCCAAACAGCCGCTGAGCACGCCCTGCCTGTCCCCGCAGCACAGAGCGGCTGCTGTCCGTGGAGAGCAGCGCAGCGCCCGCCGCCCTGAGCTCGGTGCTCGATGCAGCCACATGAAGGCGTTTGCCAAGCCTGGGGAGCTCGGCCCAGACCTCACGCACTGGGGCAGGGTGGCTGCACCGCAGAGCACAGCACCAGCGGGCAGACACCCAGCCCGCGGGCACGCTGCGTGGCTCTGTCCTGCGCAGCGCGATCCGAAGCCGAAGGGACTAGCGTATCTCTGCTACCCTGCGAGAGCTGCTTACACAGCCTCTGACAATGAAGTGTCAGCGCTGGGCACGGTCTGGGCTGGAGGAAACCAAACTGCCCAGGTTTTGCTCAAGTTGGGATCACGCAGAGACCAAGGAGAGAAGCCCAAGCCACCCGGCAAGTGCTGACGTGAGCTCTGCATGGGAAAAGGAGTTCCGCTGCCACCGGGATCACTGCCACCCTACGTGCACATGCGTGATCCCAGGCTGTAAAGAGCTCATTAAAGGCTGGTCCCACTAATTTTACAAAGCCTGAAACCTTGTGCTTACACCAGCGCGCAGCAGAGCGCCAGCTGGCCCTGAGCAAGGCTGGGGCAGGAGCCCCCGGAGCAGGGGGAGCCAGCAGCACCCCGAAGCGCCCCGCTCACCCCAGCCAGGCGCGGGGGCCAGCAGCCAGAGGATGCTTGTTCAGAAGAGACAGAACGGCCTTGCAGACACCCACCCCAGGTGGGTGGCATCCTCCAGGGGCCAGGCACCCGCAGCCCAGCACCAGGCAGGACCGCAGCCCCGTGTGCAGGGGAGGGCTGGGCACACGCCGTGTCTGCGGCCCTGGCCCTGCTGGGACTCCTCCTCGGCCACCGGGGGCTGAAAGCACCAACAGAGGACAAGACGTCCGCTGGGCTCAGCACGGCCGTGTGTGTGCTGAGAAGGTGGCGTGGCCCTGATGTGTTTGCTCAAGCAGCCAGTAATTTGGCATGACTAAGACGTGCCGCAGCCATCGACTTGACGAAGCCAGAAGCTTTGGTCTTGCCAGCTCCTCTCCTCACCCGAGAAGAAATTAGCCCCCTCCGGCATGCCCAGCCCAGCCCAGCGGAGCCGGCCCCCCGGGGGCAGCAGCACAAACCAGCACAGCAGGGCCCTGGCGCTGGGGCTAGGGAGCGCGTCGTTAACTGCAGCCGCAGGAGCGGCTCGTTTAACGCTTCCCAATTTAGAGATTCTGTTCCGCAGGAGGAAGCAAAACAAACAGCACAGACCCAGACCACAGCACCGAGGTCAGGCCTTCGTACCCAGCACGCTGCGGCCGGTGTGCTGCCGCCCAGCCGCCGGCCCGCAGGAACGCCGCGCGCGCCGCGAGGGCACCGAGCTGCACGTGGCGGGTCGCAGAGCCGCCCTCCGCCCCGTACCTGCAGGGATGGAGGCTCCGGGGGGCCGGGCTGAGGCTGCTGCTCCTCCTCTCCCTGCTCTGCAGGCTCTTCGGTAGCTGAACACCCACGGTGCAGCTGACTCGCAGCAGGAGAGTCACAAACAGCGGCGCGTAGAGTCCCAGCACTGCTGCCCCAGACTCCGGAGCAGACATGATCTCATACAGAGCACATGTGGCCTGGAGAGAGAGCGCGGGAGAGGAGGCTTAGGCGGGGATCTCCCACACCACGCTGGTATCTGTTAGTAAATAACCCGGTGAGGCAGCAAGAGGGCTTTTTCCCTCTCCCGCAGCCCCGAGCCTAACGAAGCACCGACATCGAGCACCAGCACCATCTCCCCGCACCCCAAACACGGCTCCAGCCCAGCCGCGGGGGCAGTCAGAAGCACTGCTCCCCTGGAAACCCGGGTGTCTCCAGCGGGGGAAGGCGAGGCTTGAAGCCCGTACCTGGGGACGCGGAGCAGATCCAAGGGCTTGGGTTTTACGGGCAGGAAGACAACAGGCACGCCGCGTTTGCAGAGCCCTATTCCGGCCAATTTAAAAAGCCGTAATTACACGGCACAATATACAGGGGTGTTAAAAACAGAGTGGGGAGGGGAGGAATGTTTGCTTTCAGCGCAGCCGATCCTGTACCATCTGCATTTGGTTCTTCAGAGGAGGAGGAAATTTTCACAGCTGCTTTACTGCTTAGAAAGCTGCCAAGCTGGGTTTATTTTTCTGAAGGGATAAAATGCAAAGTGGTCTCCCTTGAGGATGGACACCTGAGAGGCTTTTTACGAGCCTGTGGATTAGCTCTAATAGGCATTACACAGCGATGCGTTATTTCCAGAGTCCACGCCTGGCACAACCCCCCGAGCCAAGGAAATGAAAAAAGCATTCCAGGTGTTGGGACCGGCAGCCTCAGGGGGCTGGGGACGGGACAGGGCCAGCACCAGGACACTTACGGCCAGGGGCAGCGGCGTGGCGATGCGCTCGGACCCGCTCCCCAGCAGGAAGCACTTGCTCTCCTTGTACGGGACGTCCCTGTTCACCTTCTCCAGGAGCTGCTCCAGGATCTGCGAGGTGAGGGTGGGCTCGGCAGCCAGGGACCTCCACATGGCACACGTGTGGCTGGAGGAGAGCAGAGAGGGGAGTGCTGCTTTGGTGCCCCACACCGAGGGGCAGCGAGCACCAGCCCCCTCCCCACGCCGGCACCACCTGGGGCACGTCACCCACGGCGCAGATGCCTAGACAAGGAGTGTATCAAAGCTGAACACGGACACGAGCCACCCGGCTCCGCTCCTCCTGCAGCCAGCACCTCACTGCAGGGCAAAGCGAGCCCAGGGGGTGCGAGCCAACGAGGCAAGCCCTGGTGTGAGACCCATCGTGGGTGGCTCCCAGCAGCTCCAGGCGCTGCGAGCCAGGGGAAGCATGGCCAGTGCCTCCTGCGCCTTGCCCAGCCCAAACCCTCAGGGCTCTCTTACTACCGGCACCTGGAGGGGTCCTGCTTCGCCCCACGTGGTTTGCAAGCTGCCTGCCCTGGTAGGAGCGGAGCAGGGCTTACAGAACGAGGAATAGGAGAGCCTCTGCTCAAGGGGGGGTGTCCTGCTCCGTACAGCAGCACCGAGCACCCAGCCACGCTCAGCTCTCTGGGGCCAGCTCTGCTCGTTCGCGCTGCTCGCGCCTCTAAGCCCAGCAAGCCCTCGGAAAGGCAGCTCCCGCAGCAAGTGGACGTGCTGATCCTTGAGCGCACAAAGGAAATTCCAGCAGGGTCTGATTACTGGGGTAAGGAGCCAGAAGATTAGCTGCAGCTTAAGTGAAAGCTGCTCCGAAGCCCCGGCACTGAGAGCACGTGCAGGCGCCGGGCCACCGCGGCAGAGCCGGGCGGTACCTGTCGAACGGCAGCGCGCTGCCCAGGAGGCTGGACACCACCACGCTCTTGTGCTGGGAGGCCAGGATGTAAACCGTCTGCTGGGCCGCCTTCCTGACGTGCTCCTCGTCCACCTCCTGCAGCTTGCTGTGGATGATGCTCATGATGTCGGGCACCTGAGGGAGGAGGAGACAGCAGCGTCCAGCTGAGGGCCAGGAGGTGCGAGCACCCGGGGTGACCACGGGACACCCCTGCAGACGGGATGTGTTCCCCTTCCCCTCAATCGCAGCAGGGCTTCAGCACACGACCGAGGGGCAGGCAGACCACCAGACACGGCAGCCAGTCTGCGGGCTGGGGGAGGCCTCGCCGCTTACAGGGCTCATGCAGAACCTCTGCGAGGCCAAGGATCCCCCGGGGGTGTCCCCCTGCCACGCAGAGCCAGGTGACACCGCCGAGCACCCTTAGGGCAAGGAAGACCCAACAAGGGTGCGCCCAGCCCCTGCGCTGCAGCCCTCTGGCCCGGCACTCGTGCTAAACCCCAGCTTCGCCGCGGCTGGTTAGAGGAGCTCAGCGAGCGAGTTCCTACGAGGAACTCAAGCTGAACGCAGGGAGACACCTCGGCACTCACTGCAGGCTGTAAAACGCACGTTAAGACAAATAGGAAGTTCATGCACAGACCAGGCCTGGCAGCAAATTCCAGAGATTAAGTGCAGAGCAGCAGAGCACTCCGGCCCCAGCTGCGCGCGGGTCTGCCCCACGGACTCCGGGGCTTAGCATCAGTTCAGGTTTCAGGATCTGGGCTGGACTGGATCTGACCAAAAGGTGAGTCATGTAAGCTGGAGCAATCCCACGCCGGAGAGAGGCTAATAGGTAGGGAACAGGACTTTAGCAGAAGCTCTAGCGCAAAAGCAAGCCTGAGGAGCGGCTAGAGACCCGGTGTTTCCAATTACCGCAGGAGAAAGGGGGAGCTTAGCCCTAAAGGTAGTGGATTAGACAAAAAAGCCTTCTGTGTCCAGCACCTCTAAGCCCTGCAAGCATCCAGACTGGCTTCCCAGCCAGGAACCCTGGGCTCCCCCAGAGCTTGCAGAGGTTTCACAGGGAGCCTGAGCTCTTCTGGTAAAGTGAGCTCCTCTGAACTCCTCAACTCGAGCGAGAGCCAGAACGGAGCCGGCCTCGCCAGCAGCCACCGCCTCCGCACCGCACCGCAGCCTCCCCGGCCCGTGAGGACGCGGGAGGAGAGCGCGCGCACACGTGCCCAGGGGAAACGGCAACGGTCAGGAGCGACAGCCCCAAGGAGCTCTGGGCAAGCGCTCCTCTGGCCAGAAATGCAACAGCAATAGTCGACAGCAAGTCCCTTAGGACGGGCGTTAAAGGCCTCCCTCCTCGCGCTGGGCATCACGCTCCTGCCCCTGAGCGCAGCACCCCGCCTGTACCAGCAGAGCCCCTCACCCGGCAGTCCGGCTGCAGGTGGGGCCACAGTTACAGGGCTGCATACGCGGTAAGGACACCAGGCAGCAAGACCCGGCGAGGGCTGCCCCTCCAGGGCTGCATTCGCCCCCGAGGCCGGGCACAGCTCACCTTCTCCTGCAGGACGCTCCCGCGCTCCTTGAGGAGGGAGTTGATCATGACGGTGGCTGCTCGGGAGCAGTTCTTGTCGGGGTCTGCCAGCCCCTCGAACATGGCGAGCAGGAGGCTCATCAGCTGGTCCGGAGGGACGCGCTTCCCGACCACCTAGAGGAGGGCGAGCGGAGTTAACGACGGGTTTCTGTCGCTCTTGGAGCAGACCGGGCCCGTCGATGAGGCTGGCAGGGCCTGCGTGACGGTCGTGCTGCTGCGGGTGGTGGCATGGCTGCTCCTTGGCACGGAGCCCTGCAGGAGCACCAGCCAGGGACAGGACAAGACCCCCTCGGAGGCAAGAGGCCGCCTGCCCCCAACAACCTGGGGCTCCCCTGGAATGGGCTGGGACAACCCAACCACACCGGTAACCCTGCTCCAGCCACCGCCCTGAGGACGGCCCCCAGGTCTCATCCGGACCTGCGCGTGGGACAATCAGTAACAAGGCTGGTAGGAATACGGATCACTGGAGCCACAGCATCTGGGGGATGGCAGCCCCGCCAGGACAAAAAGGGATTACCAGCCCCTCTACAGCTACAAGCCCTTCTGGAGCAGTGCCTGCGGAGATCTGCGCAGAAGGGGCCACCGGAGAGCTCGCAGGAGCAGGGTGCGCACCCCTCCATCACCACCAGGCCCCTGATGCTGTCCCCGTCGTTCAAATCCCAGTGGTTTGAGCATGCCACACGTGGACCAGTGGCTGCCCCTCACTGCTTCACCAACACCAGCACCACGCTGGGAAGGCGCCGGGAACCAC
Source organism: Anser cygnoides (assembly GCF_040182565.1). Lineage (NCBI taxonomy): Eukaryota > Metazoa > Chordata > Aves > Anseriformes > Anatidae > Anser > Anser cygnoides. The sequence continues at coordinate 163,251,481 of NC_089874.1, forward strand.
CACGTGCTGCAGCTGGACACAACCAGCGGCGGGGCCTCAAGGGCTGTGCTGCAGCCAGCAGCTCCCGACGAGGAGCACGATGCGCTCAAGTCTCCATCCTGGAGCACGCTGGGGCCCCGTGCAGGTCTTATGGGGCTGAGACAGAGTCCCTCCCCATCAGCGTGTAGACAACAAGGACAGAAACCACCTCCACTAACTACACAAGGTGAATTTTCGATGGTAGCGCCGGGAGTGCCGATGGCTGAAGAGCCCAGGCTGCACACCAGGCCTCTGAACGGATGCACCGAGCCACAGCACAGCGGGGCACTGCGCCCCCGGAGCACCTGCACGGATGTCCTTGTTGGGGCCCTCGGGCCCAGAGGGGACCGGCAGCTTCCCCACGGGGCGAGATGCCCTCAGCATCCCCCGGGCTGCCCAGGAGACCCGTGCAGCAGGGCAGGAGAAGAGTGAAGTGGTTTGGTTCCTGGGGCGAGGCCGGGGCTCCCCAGCAGCCCTCGCCCCACGTGGCTGTTCAAAACCAGCCTGGCCCAAAGCCTTCTGCAGCTCCAGCACCCTGCGGGGACCGGGGCCGTGCTGGCTTTGCCCTGCCTTACCATGGCAATGTTGTGGCAGGTATGGAAGAGGACGGTGAAGTCGGGCTCCTCCAGGCCTTTCTTCAGAGCCTTCAGCCCCTCCACCATCTCATCCGTGTGATCCCGGGCGAACCCTGCGTTCAGAGGCAGCGTTCAGTTCGCAGCCCTCCTCAGGCTTCACACCCAAAGGGGACCTCCAAACGCTGCAGAGCGCTGGGTGTTGCTTGCAGCTGGCCCAGTTTCCAGGGAGGAGCTGAGGATCTGAGGCTGCTGCCAAGGCCCAGAGGTGCCTGCCCTGCAGGGACCCACTGCCCTCAACGAGGGGACCGAGCCCAAGCCCCTCCAGCGCCGCACGGGCGCTGCTTTCCCTCCGCGGCCGCGCTCGCAGCACCGCAAGGGGAGGACTGACCTCTCCCGGCGAGAGGAGGAAGGCCAGGCTGAGGGAGGCTCAGGACCCTGCTCCAGCTGCGCTCCGGCGTTTCCAAGTGCTTTCGACACCCAGACAAACACGAGTCCTTCACCCACGCTCCCCCCAGCCCCGCTGCCGGCCGCCCCGCAGCAATCGGCACCCGCAGGTCCCCCCGCAGCGGACGGGGTCCGCACCCCCCGCCCGCGCGCCCACCTTCGTAGCACAGCTGGATGTACAGCAGGCAGTAGACGCAGTCGACCGCGTGCTGGCGAACGCTGGCCAGGGAGTCGGAGCAGCGCGGGGAGAAGAGCGCGATCAGCACGCCGAGGTTGTAGAAGGGGATGACGGTCTGCGGGGAGACAACCGCGGCCATGCTGGCGGGGGGGAGCGCGGGGCCGCCGCCAGCGGGTGCAGCAAGCACGCCCTCGCTGCAGCACAGCCCAGCGCCCACCCCAGGAGGGACGCACGCCCGATCCCAGCGAGGCAGGGGGCAGCGGGAAGGCGGACGTTCGAGCACCGCGTCCACTTACGCTGACGTTCAGTTTGCCCAGGTAGAAGTCCAGCAGGGCAGCGCTGACCTCGACTGCGCGCTGGCGCTCCTGCTCCTTGTTAGACTTGATCCAGGGTCCTAAGTGCTATGGGGAAAAGCACCAGAAAGGAGAGCAGGAGCTCTGCATTGCACAGCCAAGATGTATTTCAGCGCAGCCACCCGTGGCACTCGGTCGTGCTGCGTGCCCAGCACCTAGAGGACGGGGGCTGGTAGACCCGCGTCACACGGAGAAGCGAGGACCGCAGGCTGCACCTACCGCAAACATGTCCTGCAGCCCGTGGGGGGTCAGGTTCCTCTGCAGGAGGCTCTTCAGCAGGTCTTTGAGGGCACTGAGGGTGTCACCGTACAGTATCTAGGGAGGAAAGGCTGATTACAGGCTATGTGAGCCCCGCGCCCCATCCCAGAGAGCCAGGCTGGGCACGTGAGGAGGGATCTGGGCATCTGGCGCTGGGTGCCAAGATGCAGCCACCTCTGGGTTGGGAGGAAAAGGCAGCAGGGACTGATGCCCAATTTGACAAAGCCACCTTAACTGGAAGCACTGGGTTAGCACCACGTGGCTGCAATCAGCACCATGTGCCAGCACCTAGCCAGAGCGGAGCCCACCAGCACAGATGCTCCAGAGCACGCTTTCCAGAAGGGAATTTGGTCCTTCTCCCACCTGGGGATAAATTCCAGCAAGCCCAGGCTGAATGAGCCCTTTGAAGATGCTTATAGTTTCCTTCCGGGACTTATTTTGGGACAAACTCCAAAAAAATAAAAACTACAAAGCTTCACGGGGTGGACGGGAAGGAGGAAAGGATTATTAACATCAACATTTAAGCCAGGTGCCTGCAAACACGAGCAGGGGACAGCCAGAGCCCAGCTCCTGCTCCGCAGCTCACCTTGGAGGAGCCGCAGTAGCAGCAGGCGATCCTGCGGAGCAGGGGCTGCTCTGCAGCCACCCGGCAGCTGCAACAACTTCATTAGCAGCATGTTATTTTCATTCATTAAGCACTCAACCACAACTGAGAAGCAGCTGCAGCCTTTCAAAAGCTGGTTATGTAAAGGCCCCTTCTACCCCGCAGGGTTTCCAGGATCATTTGATTTTTTTCCTCGAGGGACTTCATGCTCTTATTAGCAGCATTTGGACTTGCTGATAAGCACATATTTTCTCACTTGCTATCAGTGCGCAGAAGGGCCAGGCCTTTTCAGGAGATAACTGAGCAGAGGAAATGGTGCAGCTCGCTTCCCCCGAGGTGCCCAGCTGAATTGAAAGCAGCCTTTCCCACGGCCGCACTGCAGCCGGGGAGGTGCTCGGGCAGCCGGGGGGGGGCACAGGGCCGTGAAGGTGGCGGGGGGCAGCGCTCGGAGCGAACAAAGCCGCGTCACCCCGCTCTGCCACACCAGCTCCGTGCCCGGGCTCAGGCAGCGGGGCAGCTCCCCGCGCCCAGCCCGCACCTCCTTGTGCGGGGCATCGCTGCCGATCCCGTCCCTCTCCTGCCCGGGGTCCGGCGGCAGGGCGAGGACGCTGGCGAGGCAGGTGTCGATCAGCTCCGTGCGGTCGGGGTCGCTGAGGTGGGGCTCCAGCACGCTGCTCCGCCGGTTAAGGAAGGGGCGCTGAGCATTACAGGGGGCCTGTACCCGTGTAAGGCAGCAACGGGGATTTTAACGTGGATTCCTGCTGACCTGGTGCCGTGCTCGGTGGCACCAGAGGCAGGCAGGGCGCTCTCTGTATCTGTGTCAGGGCTGTGACGCGTTCAAGTATTTTTAACCGCGGCGCAGAAGTCAGCTTTGCGCAACCGAGCGCACGGTGCCCTTGGCTCTGCTCTGCAGCACGTTTCCTGCAGAGCCCAGCAGAACCCAGCCCAAGGGCAGCGAGCCGGCGGCCGTGCGAGCCAGGCTGCTGAGCGTGACCGCGCCGCGTGCCTGCGCACAGCTCTGCCAGCCGGCCCACGGGGCAAACGGCAGCGCGGGGGAGCACGGCCCCGGCTTCCCCCCGAGGAAGGATACACCAGGTAAGTGCAGGTGACCATCGCCCGCTGGCGAACCGGCGTCCGCATGGCATCCAGCGGTTCTGCTTTGATGAACTCCTGGAACAGACCAAGGGGACGGTCGCATCCGCCCCCCGCCTGCCCTGGACACGGGCCAAACGCCGCAGCGAGCGCTGGCCCCGCGCCCAGCCTGCGCAGACCCAGCGGGCAGGGTTTGCTCTCACCACCATCTGGGCCACGAGCTCAGCTTTGCGGGAGAAGACGAAGTCCCCGCACTTCCCGCCGTTGTAGATGGCTTGGCTGATCATGCAGATGCTCCGGATGAGGCACAGCTTCAAGGTCAGGTCCTGAGCACAGAAGGCAGAGTGAGAAGCCAAGGCCAGGCTCCCTGCACAGCCCCAGCTCATCAGCCCACCCAGCACCGGTGCCCCCCCAAGAAAATCAGTGCCCAGGCTGGGCACAAGGGCCTGATCTGTGCTGCCACCAGCACGTGGGCTCAGCGCCCCGGCTCCTTATCCCCGTCACAGGCTCTGAGTGACCAGGGGAGCAGACGGGCACCGTCCCTGCCGGCCACCCCCCCGGCACGGGCTCACCGGGAGCCTGCACCCAGGCAGCGTGGGGAAGGGGACGGTGCCCCAGGGCCTACCCCTCCCTGGTGCAGCAGCACCCTGAGCGCACAAACCCCGAAGGCAGCTCTGGGAGGCGAAGCCCTGCGCCTCACAGCCCTCCTCCTACGCTGCTCTTTGTCCCGAAGGAAGCGGTGCCCATCCTGGACCAGGCAGGCTCCGGGTCCCCCCGGGAAGCTTGGCGGGCCGTGACCCGTGGAGCAGGGGACCGCCGGTCACGCTGCCTGCCCGCCAGCTCCCGCCTGGCCTGGGCTGTCTGCGGGATTAACGGCCTCCGGAGAGCACCGGGGCCAGGGGGCGGGCAGCCTGCCTTCAGAGCCAGGAAATGGGATAATGGCTATTAAGGCCTCTTTATGCTCCTGGACGTGTGCAAGCTGAGGCAGGGCCCCTCGCCCCAATTAAAGGCGCTCCCCTCGTTCCAGCCCTCCGCGCCCCGCGCCCAGCTGAGCCCAGCAGGCGGGGGCCGAGCCGCAGCGTCCCCGGTGCGCGGGGGCAGAGAGACAGCAGAGGCTGTTAGTGCCAGCAGGAGCCCAGAAGGAAAACGCATTAGTGGAGCCCGGAGAAGGAGTCTCTGGCCTGACAGCTTAACTTCAACGTGACAAATGCCATTTTTGTTGTTCAGCCTTTAAAATATATAAAATGCACGTATAAAAATACGGCGCCCCGCTCCCCCCAGGACAGCTATCTGCGTTTTAATATCTGATTGATTGATTGAATGATTGTTCCGGGGGGAAGCAGGAAAATGAGTTCAGGGAATTTTCACTGAGCTGCGGGCTGCAGCTGGGTCTCTGGAGTCCCCAAGCGTCCCCGGCGCAGCGTGTGCAGGGGGAGGCGGGGGCTGCCCTCGCCGTGGGCAGGGGGCCGCGCACCGCTCCGCGCAGAGCCAGGAGCGCCCTGGGCACGGCCCCGCCGCCCATGGCTGCGAGCGCAGAACCCGGCCCCAGAGGAGCTCCCATGGTGCAGGCAGAAATCCTGCGTGAGCGCGTCCCTGCGAGCCCGAGTGCTCAGGGAAGGGCCGGGGCAGGACGGGTGCAGGCTCGGGTTCTGCAGTGAGTGCGCGAGCTTGGCCGCAGGCAGCTGCGGGAGGCCGGTGCAGCCTTTGGGCAGCTCAGCTTTTCACCCCTGCAGTGACACATTTTCACCTACTCCTCCTGTCCTGCCAGAAAGGCATTTTCGCTTTCCCTCTGCTGTGCGTTTTGGCACTTCCAGGCAATGGCTCCAGCAGCAGGGACCTGCCCGTGGAGCCCCGGGTGAGGAGCAGCAGCTCCCGAGGCTGTCCCAGGTCCCCAGGGGCAGGGGACCACTGCTGCGAGCGCAGCGTGGGGCTGCTTTTGAGGGGAGCCCAGAGCAAGAGGCAGGCAGAGACAGCAGGAAAGAGCAGAGAGGAGTTCAGATTTAACGCCTCACACTGTACCTTGGTTTCTACCTTTATTCCCAGAACCTGAAAAACAAGACATGGGCAATGCCCGAGTGAGCAGAGGCTGCGGTAAAGGACCTTCTCCCAGGGCTGGCCGCAGGTCCCTGCGGGACCGTTCGGGCAGAGCACCCGGAGCAGCCTGCCTGCCCCAGCCCTCCCCGGGGAGGACGGGGCATCCCGACGGCTTACCTTGGTGTTAAAGTACTGGAAGATGTTCTTCAGGATGTCTGCCTCGATCCGGGACAGCACCAGCTCCTTGGGTGCGTGAACAGCAACAAATCCGTAGCACAGGATCAGGGTGCTCTTTATTTTCTCCACTTCATTGTCACTGCGGTCCTGTTACAGCGGATGAGCGAGTTAACTGCTGGGGAGCCCAGGGCTGGCTCCTGGGGGCTCTGCCCATCAGCTGAAGGTACCCCTGGAAGCCAGGGCCCCCCTTCAGTGGTTTCAGTCTTCTGCTCCCCATCCTGGTGGTGGCTGTGCCTCCCAGAGCCCTGCTGGAGCATCAGGTGTGCGCGTGAGCTGTGCTCACAGCACGTCTCTGCCCGAGGCACGAGTCCCCATTTGCCATCCAGCATTAATCACTGCAGCCCTGCAGGGAACGTACTCGCACCCCATACTGGCCAGGTTATTTTGGTAACCTGCTGTTAAGCTGCCGTGCTAGGAAACCGCGCTCATCGCCCCATTAACCATCACAGCCGAAAGGCTTCAGGCGCCCTGTCCCCACGGAGCCGTTCACAGCAGCCTCCCCCTGCACCAGGAGCAGGGCTCTGGCTGCCAGGCTCTGGCCATCTTTCTGCGGAGGGCCAAGGTCTCCTCCGTGCCCACGTGGTGCTAATCCCACCCCTCAAACACCCAGGCTTAGAGTCTGGGAATTAAAACAGTTGCTGGGCCAGGAAGTCCGAGGAAAGGCTCGTGCTGCCCACGCTCGGGGCATCGATGCTCCCATCCCCGGGGGAACGCACGGCTGCAGGAGCCCCGTGGGACCGCTGCCCACTGCCGACCTGTCGGCAGCCCCACACCGCACCAGGGTGCCCTGATGGATACAGAAGCCACGCTGCAGCTCACCCGAGCCCACCCAGCGAGCCAGCAGCTTCCCTGGGACCCGAGCCTGCAGGAACACCGGGCTGAGAGCTCGGAGCCAGAGCCAAGCAGCCCCCAGTGCCAAGAGCCCCCTCTGGAGGGGCAGAGGGCATTCCAGCCCCGTGCCGAACACACTAGGGCAGGAAATTAACTCCTTTCCAGAGCACAGCTCCAGCACGTGCTGTATCTGAAGAAGCCTGCACGTCCCTTTTGCTGCAGGCTGTCACGGGGGGGCACTTTGGCTCCCTTACCTTGAAGATACTGAACAGCCCCACAGATTTCTTGAAGACATCAGACCTAACAAAATCCTCCAGCTTGGCCAGGGTTTCCTCCAGGTGATTTATTGCACATATCCCAAAGCAGGAAGCGAGTCCCTGGAGGAAGCGGAGAAAACACATTAGCAGAAAGCTATTAATTCACCAGCCCCAACTGACACTTGAAAAGAGCCCGTTTATTGGTTTAATTCCAAACATCTGAGCCGTGCCCAGCTGAGCGCAGCCCTGGCAGCCAGCGCTCCCCTCTCCCGGGGCGGGGACGCATCTCCAGGGGACGCGGGGCCGGTAATGCTGGGTGACCCAGCTGGGATGCGGCTCGAGGAGCTTCTGCTGCCGGGGCCCGGGCCGCGGGGGCAGGAGATGCGGCACGCTCCAGCGGGCAGATGCGACCGCTCCGCGGGAGGCAGGAGCCCGGTCGAGCGCCGGCCGGAGCTGGGAGCAGGGCTCAGCAGGTCCTGCCTCTCTGCCACGGCCTCCAGGAGGTCTGGCAAGCCGGGCCGCAACTCCATAAACAGTTTATTCAAGAGCAGCCCTTGACAGAGCTGTGTAAACTGGAGCGAAGCCAGGCACCATTAGCTCGTGTTTGCGCTGCACTTGGAGGCAGCTGCGTGGCAGGGCCGTGCTCAGCGGCGGGAGCTCGAGCAGGGCAGCGCCGCGCGGCGGTCCCGGCCGAGAGCAGGACCCCAGCCGGGGAGCACACGGAGCCAGAGGGAGCGTGGGCCCAGCCAGCACCACTGTGCTGCAGCAGCGGGGCAGCCACCGAGCGGTGCCCAGAGCCGTCAGGCACCAAAGGAGGGGCTGAGCTGAGGCAAGGAAACGCTGCAGGTCACGCGCAGGCAGGTGACCGAGCTGGAGCCTGCCCAGGAAGGGCAGAGCAGCACCACCAGCAGTGACAGCAGCGACAGCAGCACGCCTGCGGTCGGCGTAGGTGCAAGGCTCTGTAGAGCACAGCACGGAGGGACAGGGATGTCACCGGCCTGCCCCTGGGCAGCCAAGAGCTGCTGCAGCCTTCGCCACCTGAAGCGGCTCTGGAAGGGGCGGGGGCCATGCTGCAGCCCCCGGTGACACCGGCTCCTTGGGCTGAAGCCTTGTCGGGCTGGAGCCCGGAGGAGCGTAACGAGCTGGGTCCCTCCCCTGCAGAGCGACGGGGCAGCGCCTGAGAAACAAGGAGCAAGAGCTCCACCCGAGGGGCCCCGCCGGGTTTGCACACCCAGACGCGAGATGGGACCGTTCCGATTCAGCTGATTTAGCAGCCGCTGTCGGAGAAGGGCGCCCGGCCCACCTGGCCCCACGCGAGCCAGGCCAGGCAGCCAGGCCAGCACCGCAGGTTTAACTCCCCGAACCCGCAGGGCCAAGCAAGCCCCATCCCAAGGAGGCAGCAGGAGCCAAAAACCCCTTTTGGCAGCAGGCAGCTGCAGGCTGCCTCCCCCCGTTTCTCCGCCCGTTTCCGCAGGAGCTGCGGCCGTGCCCTGGAGCCACCCCCAGGAGGTGCGAGCCCAGGCCAGGCAGGGCCCAGAGAGCTCAGCATGCCCGGGCTGCGCTCCTGGCACAACTCCTCTCACCTCCCTTTCTGCCTCCTCGTGGTATCTGGCTGTTTCCAGGAGCTCCTGGAGCTGCTTTTGTACCAGGTCTTTGCTCGTGCACGCCCCAAGCGTCGTCCCGATGCATTTGTAGAGGAAGTTCTGGGGGAGCAAGAGGCGTTACAGACCACGAAGCCCCTGGAGGCAGACTGAGCTCGGTCACACGAGGGTTGCTCCTCGCGGCACCCTGCAGCCTCGCGCCCTAGGTGCAGGGCAGAGCTCGGCCATAAGGAGCTGGGACAGCGGGTGACACCAGGGTGCACCGGGACAGACGTCCCCTCGCAAAGCAGTGCCCGGCCCAAGAAGAACCTCCCCACCGCTGCTCTGACCCCAGCCTGACATCAGCCGGGCGTCTGAACGAGCCCTCAACAGCAGGGGGCACAGAACTGGAGACAAACCGAGGACAAGTTTTATTTCCAAGCCTGCCCAGCTGCCTCACCGACCTCCCCTCAGTTCCTCGTCCCTCCCAGCACCCCTTTCCCAGCAGCCAGGTGCCAGCAGAGCGATGCTTTGGGGAGCACCGTGTGCCGGACCAGCCCTGCCCATGGCAGCAGGCCGCAGCACCCCGGTGAGGACGGTCCCCACCAGCAGCACCGCCGGCCCCTCGAGGCCCTGCACCGTCACCTTCTCCAGCGGGAAGCCGTTGTAGCTGTTGAGCTGCCTGCACATCTCCGTGACGAAGTGGCAAATCCAAGTGTTGTCCGAAACAGCCGCCAGCGTCTCCTGCAGGAACTGGAGGCGAACGCACCGTCAGCCGCAGGCACCGGCCCCGGCCCGCTTCTGGTCAGCCCAGAGGGGCGAGAGCAGGGCAGCGACACGGCGAGTCTGCGCTGGACGTGCCCCCACCGCAGAGACGTGCCCTTCTCCTCCCAGCCACATCTCCCCCAAGAACCGCACCCAGGTCACGCTGCCACCTTCCAAGGAGCGGGACGAGCCCTGCCCGGGTTTAATTGCTTCTCCATGCCCTATTTTTGAGGCTCTCCAATTAAGAGGGGAGACACACCTGGGACTGGTGTTCTCTGACCCACCAGCAAGCCTGAAAGCTCATTTTTAACTTCCCCTGCAGAACTGCAAGGCACACTCCGCTAACCTGCATCTCTGCTACTGAAGGGACAGGACCCGACAGCGGGTGACAACCCCACCACCGCGGTCCGGGTGAGTGAGGGCAAACACCCGCCTGCCCCGCTGCAGCTCGGCTCCGGCTGCTGCTGTGCCGTGCACGCAGCCTGGGCGGGCTGCAGGGGGCACGGGGCTGCCTCCAAGTCACCCTCCCAGCTCCCCGTTGCCTCCAGGAGCACCGAAACCCTTACCAGGAGCAGCTTCTCTTCCCACTCCTTCTGGCACAGGCACTTCTCTGTGTTCTCTAGGAGAAAGCACATTTTTACCCTCATTTCTCACCCTTGCCGAGCACCACATAACAGGGCAGCCAGCTCTGCCCGTGCTGCGGGAACCCCACAGCCACTTCTGTCCTGCACGTGCCACAACGGAGCTCAAAACCTGAGACAGGGACTCGTGGTAAGAATTAGCGGCGCCAGGGTGATTAACGTCCCTATTAAAATAGGAAACTACTTCAAGGAGCTTCAGTACGCCGAGTCCCACGGCACGTGGGCAGCACCCTGCTCCATTCCTGGCTGGCAGCAAACCCCAGCAGAAGCCCAGAAGAAGGGGAGCCCAGCAGAGCGCCTCCCAGGCAGCAGCCCCATCCTACCTTCGATGTGCTCCACCAGGGAAGGAACCCTCTTGCTCCAGAGCTGCTCCAGCGCGGGGTGGACGCTGTACTGCAGCACGCTCAGCAGGCGCAGGGCAGCCGTCCCCCGGCAGTCTCCCGCGTACGGCTGTGAAGATACGACCTGGGAGTTTGGGGGGGGAGAACAAAGTGTTAGTGTAAAGAAGGTAACTTCAAGGTGCAAGGAGCATGAAATAAAACGCAGGAATGCAACACTGGAATGTGATTGAGCTCTACACCTCAGCGAAACCACAGCTTCCTCCTTTTGCTCCAGCTGTCGATAACTGGAATGCTGTCAGGGGAGAGCCTCTCTCCAAACCCTGCACCCTTCTGTGGGCGAAGGGAAGAACACGTTTCTCACACCTCCAGGGGCTGAGGAGTTCTCCAGAGCCCCGTAAGAGCAGCGTGAGACACGCGCTGCAACACGCCCTGCTCCCGGGCTGTGCTACCCGAGGGGAGCCCGAGATGTCACAGCCTGCACGGAGACGTTCACGCATGCCGCGGGGACAGGGCTGCACCAGACCCTGGAGGATGCGGGTCCGGACACCCCTCCCTGCAGCATTCGCCTGGCTCTGTGCTGGGGACAAGCTCCTTCCCTTAGCCGTGAGGGTGGGCACCTCCTTGGGTGTGCCCGCACGGAAAGAGGAAGAGCCCTGCCTGCAGGCCACTCACCAGCAGTCTCGTCGTCAGAGCGTAGGGCGAAGGAAGATTTCCTACAACCAAAAGGAAGAAAGCATCAGAAGGCCTCTCGCACCGAATGCCCGCTGAGCGGACCGGCACCTCTCCCGCGTGCAGACGTGTCCCAGGCTTGCATGTGCAGAGCGGGCAAGCCGGTACCAACCGTTCAGGTCGTAGCGGATGAGGGACGCGTTTTCCCCCTCCTCTTGCTTCTTCATGGCCAGATACATGAGGCTCTTGCAGAGGGGAGTCAGGGCATTGGTGAACTGTATCGGGGTCACAAACTCCAAGAGGTACGGCCACAGCACCTGGAGGGGAGAGCACGGCACTGCCGCAGCCTGCTGGTGCGGGGCACCCGCGGAGAGCCCGGCCGCGGGACGCAGAGCACGGGATCTGGAGGGAGGGGAACAGGGAACACCAGGGCCAAGCCCCCTGTGATGGGGGGCAAAACCTGCATCCCTTTAGCCACTGCTCTCCTTGAGGCAGGGAGAGAGGCGAGTGCTCAGCTCCAGCAGCACCAGTACCAGCACTGCTGCCTTGCCCCAGCCCTAGAGGAGCTCGCGGGGCACCCCCTGCAAGCACAGCTTTCTGGGGGCAGCCTCTGCACCCAAATCTCTGCCCTGCACCCAGAGGGGAGGGGACGGTGGCAACAGCTCCTACAGCGTTACGGGGCTGTGACAGCCCACCCCGGCAGGCAGACGGGGCATCCTGTGCGTCATACTGGCTGTGCAGGACAGCACGGGGCTCTCCACCGACCGCCCCAGTCGCGGAGACGCCTGCGCAGACTCACGTTGTTCATCCGGTCAACGGTTGTGCTGAGCAGGAAGAGCGTGTTGACGCTGATGCTCTGGACGCTGTCGCTTGTCAAGTCATCGGCATCTGGTGTCTGCTTTTTTGGCTGCTGGGAGAGCAGGAAAGCGCACGGGTGCCATTCAGAGTGACTCAGCAAACATCTCTCAGACCCTCAGGACATCGTGCCAGGTAAACCCAGAAGCCTGCTGGCTCCAGCCTGTCTTCGGCAGGCGCTGCAGCTCTACCCTGCACGGCTCAGAGGAGCTGTGGAGCTCCCGCAGCCCAAACCACAGCCCCTCTGCTCTCAGAGGGGGGGATCTATGTGAGCCTGGGGATGGGTTTGGCCCGCGTCTCTGCGGTCCCAGCTGGGTTGGGGCCAGCCACGCATGGTGCCACTCACACTGCGTGGGCATCAGCCTGCCCAGCCACAGCTCTTCCAGTTTTATCCCCCCAGCCGCGCTTCCCAGGAAGGAGAGCTCCCGCCCCGCCAGGCTGGAGGAGCTGCAGACCGCGGGTTCAGGACGAGGGACTGGGCCAGGCGTGCCCGCGCGCCGCAGGACCCTTACCGCCTCCGAGGGCAGCGCGCACTGGCGGACCAGGTACTCCATCATCGCCTCGCCGCCGGGCTGCTCCAGGTAGCCGTGGTGAGCCATGGCGCTGATCACCTGCACCACGGCGCGCTTCACCTGCGCGGGCAGAGCAGCGGCGCCGGCGTGGGTACGGGAGGGGAGAGGCTGCGGGCAGGGGCTCTGCCTGCCGCAGGGTCCCCGTCGCAGCCGCCCCGCGCTTTCCTCCCACCGGCAGCAGGGAACGCAGCCGCGGGTCCCACTCAGCCCCCAGGCACCACAGCGGGGTCGGGGCCTGCAGCTCGCCACGGGGACGGGAGCCCACGGCCGCACGCTGTGCCGCGAGCGGTCCCAAAGCAAGGCTCGGGCTTGGAGCGCCCCGCGGCCACAGGGGCTGCGTCACCAGCAGCCGGGCGCTGCGTTTGGCTCCCCCGGGTGCTCCAGGCAGGGCCCCGCTCACAGCGGCGATGTCCCCACCAGGAAGGGAGCCCCATGGCTCTCTGCACAGGGCAGACAGAAAACCAGTTGTGACATGCTCCCTGTTTACTGGGAGGGCACACACTGGGCACGCTGTCAGACCTGCTGGAAACCCGGCCAGGAGATGGGTGAGCAAGCAAAGGCAGCTGGGGATGGCCGGGCTGGCAGAGGCAGGGCCCTGGGAACACCTCAGCCCCTGAGGCACACGCAGAGGAGCGGACTGCTTACCTTGTCATTGCTGTCCTGCAGAGGGAGTTTCATAGACGAAAGAATAAAGGGTTTTTTAATCTCCATTTGGGAGGCTGCAAAAAGAAGCAAAGAGTCTCTGAGGCTGGTGCTGCCGAGAACGCAGCCCCTGGTGGCCCTGTCCCTTCCCAGCCGGCTGGGCCACCAGGATGGCATCCTCCTCCTCCTCCTCCTCCTCCCCACAACCCTGCAGCCAGGGACGGGCTCATCTGCCCCGGGGCTCATCAATTTGCAGCCAGGGAGCAAGGCAGTGGGCGGGAGGAAGGGCACAGCTCTGCACCCCTCTGCCCCCGCAGCACTCACGGGCGCTGTTGATGATCTGCCTCATGATGAGCAGCGTCCCCACGCGCGTCCTCTCGTTGCTGCTCTCCAGCTTCGGGAGGAGGAAGGCCAGCACGCGGTCAGGGAAGGAGCAGGCTGCAGGAGGACAGAGCGGCTGTCACAGACGTGCTGCACCCCGGGGTGGCGCAGCCGAGGGATTTGGGGTGCAGCACCACACCCCGAGGAGCGCCCTGCCCTGCACTCTGACATGCTGTGGGACCTGCACGCCTGCTGCACGCAGCGGGGCTCTGCCTGCTGCACCAAGCCCCGTGCGGTTCAGAAAGCACCACTGCTGCTGTCCCGGCCAGCTGGGGTCCTGGGGAAGCGGCGGTGCCACCCCATGGGCCCGACAAACGGCCCAGCCTGCTCTTCACACCCAGACTTTATGTTCTCGGGTGCCTCCAGCACAGTGCCTGCGCTCTCCAGCATGCTGAAGGAGTTTAAATTATACTTCCAACAAGTGCTGCCCCGCCTGTCAAAACATTTTGATCGTTAAAAATAAAACCAGTCTGCAGCTGCCGAAATTGGAGCAACGCTCGGGGGCTTTGGAGCGGCGCGGTTGGGGAAGGATGGGCTCGGGGACGGGGCAAGCTGCGGATCTTAGCTGTGAAGCCAAGGCAGCCAGGCACAGGCAGCCCCGCTGCCCGGCTCCGCGCCCGAGCCCCGCAGGAGGACGTCACCCAGGCGTGACCCAGCAGCGGCCTGCCACACCGCCGCGCTTCCTCTGGCGGTTGCACGTCTGTCCGTGCCACCGTCACCCTGCACGGGGACGTTTTGGTGAGCTGGGGGCAGCTCCAGCCACGGAGCTCCGTGCCCAGGAGGGAACGCCAAGCTGTAGGTCAGCCCGCGTCTGCTCAGCCCAGCCCTGGGGGCTCCGTGCGCTCCGAGCGCCCGCAGCAACGTGGGACGGCTGTGCTCTGGGCTGTGCTCCGTGCTACGCTGCTGTCACGAGGGGCAGCACTGAGGAGGACAGAGAAGCACCAAACTGCCTCTGCTGTCCCTCGGCTGTGACCCACGGGCACGGCATGCCGGTGTCTGACTGCTGAAGGGGCCCTGACAGAGCTCGAGAGGTTCTGAAGGAAGGTTTGAAACTGAAGCAGGCTCTTTGGAAACGTCCCTGCAAGGGGCCGAGGCAGCAGCGAGCTCCAGAGGGAGCTGAGCTGGCCCCGTGCGCCTCAGGGAGCTCCAGCGAGCGGTGCTCTCAGCACACACGGAGCTTCTGCCTTCTGCAAGCCCAACGCCAGGGGCTGCAGTCAGGACAGAAACCACCACCCCTCTCCCTTCCAATTGCCTGCATGGCCAAGCAGTTTCCAGCAGCATCCCCAAGCCCTACTGAGAGCAGGGGGAACACAACCCTCCATGCACCACACCGAAATCCTTGGAGAGGAGCACGGAACGGGCAGGAAAACCAGCAGCCACGGCGCAGCGCGCCCACGCCTCCCGGGGTGCGGCAGGCTTTGGGGCAGGCACGCCGCGGCAGCCCTTACCGAGGACAGTGAAGCAGCGAAGAACCTCGGTGTGGTTTTTAACGGTCAGGGGGACAGACGGATCGGCAGGAGCACAGATCTGTGGGAGAAACAGCCGTGTCAGGGACGTCACGTGGAGCGAGGGCGGGCTGCAGACCCAGCCCTGGAAAGCAGACCCGCGCTGGGCACTGGCACCGCCGGCGTTTGGGATGAGCAGAGGTGGCTGCGAGAACATCCCACGGCACGGGAGCACAGAGCAGAGCTTTCTGCATGCTGAGCACCAGCTTGAGTGCGCTCAGAGTGGGTCGAGCCCCCCCGGAGGTACTTGGGAACTTGATGTCCTCTGCTATTTAAAGGTGTCCCGCTGCCCAGCTGGCCGCCGCCTCCGAAGCTTCGGAACGAGCCAACCTGTCTGGGTGCTATTAAAATAACGCAGGCACCTAATTCTAACGTTGCAGTGAGGACAGCACACATCTGCTTGCTCCAGTCTGCCAAAAGGACGCTTCAGTCTGCAGCTGAGCCAGAGCTGCTTTGCTAAGGCCAGCCACGTCCCGAAGCCCAGAGCCCCCCTGCAGCCTCCTCCATGCCAGCCACCGAGGAGCAGCTCCTCCAAACGGCACCGGTACCGCGCTGGTGGCTCTGCATCTCTCTGCCCACACGCACATTTAAGGGGCAGCCTCTCCCTGCTGGACACTTCCACGATTCAAAGCCCGTTAAGCATTAAAAACACGGGCTCAGCTTTGTTTCAAGCCCTGAAGCGTGATTCTAAGAGCCCGGTGATACGACAGACCTCACGTCCCTGCAGCACGAGGGCAGCAGAGGAGCCCGGGCTCGGCAGCCCAAGAAGAGGTCCCCGCGTGCTGCCCCACAGCCAGCCAGCGCCCGGTTTGTTCACCCAGAGCGAGCTGTTTGAAAGGTCAGCTGGTCCCGAGATATTTGTTTTCCCTCTCCTGCGTGACCGCGCAGCCAGAGCTGAGCAGCCGGCTTCTCTCTGAGGTTCATGTGACACCAACGCAGCGAACGCCCCGGCTCGCAGGCTGCCAGCAACGCCGGCTCCTGCTCGGGGGAGAGGCAGAGGCAGGCGGGAGCAGGACCAGGGCCGGGTGAGCCGCGCGCCTCGCGCCCCGCGCCTGAGCACAGGGCCAGCACTGCCCCGCTCCAGGGGCTTCCCGTCCCACCCACCGCCCCCAGGGAACCCCTACCTGGGGGTGCAGGGTGCCCAGCAGCGCGTCCAGCTGCACGTCCAGGCTGCGGCTGCCGATGTTGACGGAAGCTTCCAGGATCTGGCAGAGGCTCTGCGCAGCGAGAGACCACGCTGCAGTCAGCGTCGGGAAAGGGCTCGCACCCCAGAGGGGGACAGCAGGAGGTGGGGATCCATGAGCCGTGCCAGCACGTGCCAGCCCAAGGGCAGGGAGCGGTGCCGAGGGCGGCGATCCCCAGCCCGCTGCGGTGGGCAGCACAAGGCGTCTCCCCCAGGGCACGGTGCGGGAGCCCCCCCAGGGGCTGCCCCTGCCCTGGTGCTGTTGCAGGGGACCAGGGAGATGCGCACCAGCCCCAGGCTGCGAGCCACAGCTCCGTGTGTGCGTGCAGGGGAGAGCCAAGCGGTGCCAGGAGCTGGCAGCAGGGGTGGGTGCAGCCCACTCCGTCCCCTGGGTGGCCGGGGATGGCCCCACGACGCCTGGGCTCGGTAGCAGGACAGATGGCGACGCAGGGAGCAGGAATCGAGCACAGAGAGAGGCAGATGCAGCCCAGCATCAGTGAGACAAGGGCTCAGGCCGTTCTGCTGCTGCCTGCCCTTGTGACAGGCTCTCTGGGACAGGCAGAGCCCCTGCTCAGCACCTCCCGCATTCACCGAGAGCTGGCCACGCTGCCCGACGGCACGGCCCGCTGCCAGCGCCCCTGAGCCACGAGAACAGGGTCAGGGACGGGGCCTCGGCCAGCAGCACCGGCGCTCCAGGCTGCTCACCTTGGATATGTAGAAGGCCTCTGCGTGCTTCTTGTAGAGGGCGAGGATGCCCGGGATGAGCTTAGGGAGCTGCTCCTCCAGCTTCTCACTGGGCATCAGGTAACTCATGGGCCCCACGGCCTCCACCACTGCCAGTCTCAGCTGCAGGGGGAGAACAAGCACTGATCAGCGTGGCCTGAATCCCCAACAGCCAGGCTGCCGCAGCGCGGCCCCACTGCTCCGGGGGACAGCAGATGAGCAAAGCGGGGTCCCGCTGTGCCCTCCCCGCCCCACGGCCGCACCTTGGCCTCCCGGTGCTGCAGCCAGCTGTTGAAGAGCACTTCGTACGCGCTGAAGATCTCGTTTGAGAAGGTGTCCTTCCTGACCGTGGGGTCCGGGGCCTTGTCCAAGTTCGCCAAGTACTCCTGGATGCTTTCACTGAAGTGCTGCAGGGCTACAAGGCAGCTCGTGTTTAGGTTTTCCACGCGCACAAGGCGGTGTTTGTTTTAGCCCCTGCGGAAGGCAGATGGCCGAGTGCTGTCGGACTGGGCAGCCTCTCAAGGGGTAGCATACGCACCAGGACTCCCTCCGACAGCCCGCAGGCTTTCCGAGAGGTGCCCTGGCTACGAGGGATGCTGGCCAGCAGCCACAGGCGGCTTTCTGCTCCCTGGCCAGGGCTGATGCCGCCCCTGCCGGGGGTCAGCTCCCTCTAACCGTGGGAGCCGGGACGTGCCGCGCGGGCTGTTCCTGCGTGCCTGTCAGCGAGCAGCCCGAGGCAGGCCAGCGTGCCTCGCTCGACTCGTCCCTCCAGCCCCCGGTGCGTGTGAGCACAGGTTGTTTTCCTCCTTGCTGAGCCAGCAGCAGTCAGAGCGTGTCTGTGCCAAGGCACGCCTCCTGCCTCCAGCCAGGCTGGGCTGGATAGAGCCCGCTGACCGAAGGGGACGCCCGCTTCCATCTCCCCCCAGGGGAAGCCACCGCTGTTTGAGATCCCCCCAGCTTTACAGGGCTCCCCGAGCAGCCGCGGGATCACCGGGAGCAGGTCTCAGCTGGCAGCACCGAGGGCTGGAAACACCCTGAGCGAGTTTTACTCTGGGAATTATCCCGCAGCCGAGCGCTGGGTGCTTTGGAGGAGAAGGATCAGGCCCAGGCTGGAGGCACCTCAGGAGCTCCTCTGGCCCAACCCTGCCCGGCAGGGCCCCCACAGCAAGCTGCCCACGGCCGCGTCCCGGAGCTCCTTGTCCCCTCTCCTGCTGGAGGACGGCTCCTGCAGGGGGTCCCCAGCTCTGGGCTGGGGCAGCTCTTCCCAAGAGCCGAGGAGCTGCTGCCCCTTGGGACGCCCGCGGGACCGAGCCTCCCCCGGACACGGCCTCACCTCCTGCATCTGCTGGCCGCGCACCAGCCGGGCGAGGAAGCGGCCTCGTGACTCGTGGCCTCGAGGTCTCCCGTGGTGAGATTACGACAGGGCGGTGGGCTGAAGGGAGCAGGCAGCTGGCCGCGAGTCCCAGCGGGACCGGACAGAGCAGCACAGAGCCCTCGGTGCAGGAACAGCCGCTCACAGCCCGACCCACACCCCCACGGACGCGGGAGGCCGGTGCGCAGCCGAGCCCTGTGCCCGCGGGATGGCAGCGGCCACACCAGGACACAGGGGTCAGCGCAGCCCCCGGGGGCGCTGGGTGACTCGCGGGCACACCACGGGCACCGATCACACGCTCAGCGTGCCCACGCCAGTGCTCCCAGAGGAACGGGATCCCACAGGAGGAAGAGGAGAAGAGGAGGCTCCCGAGACCAGAGCCGGGCCCCTGCCCACGCCGAGGCCGAGCACCATGCTCACAGGGCAGGGGGGCAGGGGGCAGCCCCCCGCCCCCTCCTCGCCGATGTTTTCTCAGCCGGAGGCGCTGAGTCACGCCGCGACCTCGCATCGCAGCCACAGCGCTTCCGCCAGCAGCCTTCCCACCCTCGCAACAAACGCTCCGGGCAGCAAACCTGCCTGCTGCAAGGGGCCGGCACCTCTCCGGCCTTAGCGGGGGCCAGAAGCCCCCCGCAGCCTCCCCGCGGGCCAGGAGGATGAGGAGGGCTGGGGGACACCCCCGTGGTGCAGGGACCGGCGGCAGAAGGGTCTGACGCTGCCTGCAGGACACGGGGGTCGGGCTGCCCCTCGGGCGGAGGCTCCGAATTCCCACCCATCCTCACCTGGGAAGGGACCAGGCACATCCCTGCTCGCCTCCATCACACCCAGCACCTTTCTGGAGCAGGGAAAGGAATCTAGCCCCCCTGTCCAGACCCCATTTACACCCAGTCTCTTTGCTGGTATCAAAACACCCTCGTTTTGGTTAAGCTCTCCTAAAGCACCTACAAGACATTTGTCAGGACAAAAGCACATATTTCTAGCCAAAACTACCACCTAGGAGTCCTCCCCAAGCCCAGCCCAGGTGCCGACTCCTGCAGCACGGCACTGCAAGGATCATGTCCCTGCACCCACCTCTCCGCCCCTGCAATCACCCCAAATGAAGCTCCAGACCTGTCCTTCGGCCTGGTGCACCCCTGGCCCCATCCCTCCGTGGTGTTTTGGAGAATTTGGGTGTTCTGGGAGACCAGCCGAGGGGTTCGAGCGCTTCCCAAGGGCGCACAAAGCCATCAGGCCAGGGGGCGGCCGCGACGAGGCTGCTGCAGGAGGACGCCCACACGTCTCTGAGATACCTCCGGGCTGGGACCCCGGCACCCCCGGGCAGCCCGTCCCAGGGCTCGGCCGCCCCGCGAAGGAATTCCTCCTGGGTCCGACCCAACCCTCCCCCGGCACAACTCGAGGCCGCTGCCTCGTGTCCTGTCGCTGGTCACCTGCGAGAAGAGACCGGCACCTCCTCGCTGCAGCCTCCTTTCAGGCGGCTGTGGGGAGCGATGAGGTCTCCGCTCAGCCTCCCCAGACCAAACAGCCCCAGGCCCCTCAGCCGCTCCCCACCTCATTTTCCAGTCCCCTCACCAGCTTCTTTGCCCTTTTCTGCACACCCTTGAGCAACTCAGTGTCCTTAAAGTACTGAGGGGGCCCAAAGCCAAACACAGTACTCGAGGTGCCGTCTCACCAGAGCTGAGTACAGAGGGCCGTCACTTCTCTCGTCCTGCTGGCCATACTAGTTGTGATGCAGGCCAGGATGGCATTGGCCTTCTTGGCCACCTGCGCACACTGCCAGCTCCCATTCAGCCGCCTGTCGAACAGGCCCCCAGGGCCTTTTCCAGACAGTTTTCCCCAGGCCTGTACCGCTGCATGGGGTTGTTCTGACCCAAGCGCAACTCACGGCATTAGCCTTCTTGAATGCCATACACGCAGATGCGGCCCATCAGTCTAGCTTGTCCAGATCCCTCTTCGGAGCCTTCTTATTCTCAAGCAAATCAACAATCCCACTCAACTTGGTGTCATCTGCCGACTTACTGAGGGTGCACTCGACCCTCTCACCAGTATCACTGACAAAGATATTAAACAAAACTTTGTTTAATTTGGCCCACTGCAGAGCCCTGGGGAACGCCACCGGTGACAGCCCGCTGAGCGGACTGAGCTCCATTCGCCTCGGCCCTTTGGCCACCACCCAGCCAGGTAAACCAGCAAAGGGGACGTCTGTCTGAGCCAGGAGCAGCCCCCTTCTCCAGGAGAACGCTGTGGGAAACCATCAAATGCCTTGCTAAATCCAAGAAGACAACACGCACCCCAGCCTGAGCACCCGCAGCACGGTGTCCGCAGGGCCGGGCTCCGGCCGAGCAGCTCCCGCACCCCAGCAGCCGCCCTGAACCACGCGGGTACACACGGAGCAGTCACAGAGGTGGCCCAGCCTCGACTCAGGCCTCCTGAGCACACAGGAACAGTTTGGGAGTCGCATTTCTTGCCTGGACCTAAACAAAGCCAAACGAGAGCTCTGAAGGTCGAAGTGCTACGGCCTTCACGTAGGCGTGAGCCAGCGGCAGGCCCGCAGCCGGTCCCAGTGACGGCCCCAGGCAGACTTCACCGTGCGCAGCCCAGCCGTACGTCCCTCCCCGCAGCTCCCAGCACTGCCCGGGAGGCTCCCAGCCCCGCATTTACCCCGTGACACCCAGAACCACATCAGCATTCCCAGGCCGGGACATGGGTATCAGCGAGAGATAAGTGCTCCTGCACCAGCAGCGCGCTCCGGCCTCTCCCACAGCACCCGTGGGAGCCCTTGAACCAGCAGCACTCCTCCAGGCCACCTTTTATTTTTGCCTGGCCGTGGAAAGAAAACTGCGAGTCCCCAGGATCATCCCCCGTTGCCATTATAAGGCTGCAATTTCACTAATTTCATGCCTGGTTTCCTGCAACCGAGCTGCCGGGGGCCACGCACCGCCCTGCCCCGGGGACGGCTCAGACACAAGCGACTCAACCAGGAGCCTCCTGCGAGGCCCCAGCAGCTCCAGGCGAAGGTGGACCAGCTCTCCGGGGACCAAGGGACAACCAAAGGGGCTGTTTATCGGCCGCGGATGTGCTGGTGCCTCTGGGTCACATCCTGCCGCACGAGCGGCGGCCTTCGACAAGCCCAGGGCTGGAGGAGGACTCCAGGAGAGGAGCCCGTGACCTCCTCCCAGCCCACCAGGGAGCATCCCATCCTGAAGCTGCTTAGGAGAACTACAGGAGTGGCTTGAGCAGGAGCTGGCCGGGCACATTGCGGCATCCTCACACGTCCTGCCAGGGCTAACGCTCACACTGCTGCAGGTTGCCGGGGCTGTGGTTCTAATAAAGGAGCAGCCTGGTCTGTAACCAGGCCTCGAGCAGCACGCCCCTCCTTCCTTCCCATCCCACGGGCTGCCTCAATCCGCACTGGGCTCTGGAGTACCCACGTGCTCTTTGCTAGAGGAGGCAGCAAAGGGCACCTCTGCTCGCCGTGCAGTGAAGTGGGAACGATGGGGAGCAGCGAGAAGGTGGAGAAGTTTTGCTGGACCCCAGTGACCTGGAGCTGACGGCTCCCCATCACCCCCAGAGCTGGCCAGAGCCCTGCTCCAGCACATTCAGGAACAGCCCACCCTGCCCAGCTCCCCGGCCCCTGGCCACACTCCCTCCTTTCCCAGTGAAGGCAAAAAGTCTCCCCTAACACACCTAAAACCACTGCAGTCTCAGAATACGCAGGAAGAGCTTACCGTAGCAGAAGACCGACTTCATGTGGTCCTGTTTTGCCATCCCCAGCATCGGCAGCATCGTCCCGAGGATGGAGTTGAGGAAAGGCACCATCCCAAACACTGCGGGAAGGAGGAAAGAGCCTTGCAGCAACCACGGCGCCTTGCAGGTACCAGAGCGGCAGCAGGGCACAGACCGAGCGAGGCTCACAGGCACCGGAGAAGCGCCGCTGGCCGCAGCCGCCCCTCGCTGCCGGCCACAGGCAGCCGCGCTGCGCCCCACAGGATGCCGACAGCCCTGGTGGGAGCTGGCCCTACAAACCCCTCAAGTTCTCAGCCTCTCCTAGCAGAAGTCAGGGGGGTGCACGCCAAGCCCTGCTTGCTGCTGGCTTCTGAATCGTCAGTGAATCTTTCTGCAGCCAGTGAAAGAAGTTCCATTCAAGAAACGTTGGTTTTAAACCCGGTCTTTAAAGGACGGATGGAGACAAGAGCCCAGCCTGGGAGATCAGGCAAGCAGAAGCATCCTCTGGGACGGGATTTCTGTGAGGAGGGACGTAGCCCCCATTCCCCCTGCTTTTGAGCAGCTGCTGTTTTAAAGAGATTGGGCTGAGCTGTGAAGCCAAGCTGCACTGGGTTCGCACGTTCACTGTGCTCCTGCCAGGGCTGGGCTCCTCCGCTCTGGGTGCTGCCAGGAACGTGCCGGGCACCCTGCTGCCAGCTCGGCACTGGGGGGTCCCAGCAGCACCCAGGAAAAGCAGCCAAGACAGCGCAGGGCTTCCCCGATCTCCCCCCACCAGCAGCTCCCTAAGGCACTGCCGTTCCTCTTCTCACGCCCCACATCTTCAGAAGAGAAGAGGAATAAAGGACGCAGCAAGCAACCCATTTGCACCGACAGCACTCCTTTCCACGCCGGTACTTGCTGATTTTCAGTGCATTTCATCACCAAGTTACTTTACAAAGCAGACAAAGTGATACGGATAAACAAGTGAGAAGTTTGCTTTGCTTCCAAGCACGCTGGCTTGCTCAGCACGCCCAGCACCACCCCACGGAGCTGTTTGGGACCCGGCGTGGGTCACCGAGCCCAAAGCACACAATGCCCGCCGTGCCTCCCAACGCCGACCCGCAGCTGCACGCGCAGCAGGCAGGCGCTCAGCTCACCGTTCGACACCGAGAGGTTCGCAAAGGTCTGCACGATGAAGTAGTGCGGCAGGATGCCCGGCTGGAACTTGGTGAGCACCTCCTCCATCACCTTGTTGATGAAGCGCTGCCCGACCGCAACCAGCACGCTGCTGGCCGCCTGCTGCCACTCCCGGATCACCTCCTGCGGGCAGGACGCAGGCACGGCGCGTCAGGCAACGGAGCCTCCCCCCGAACGGGGCTTCTGCTTCACGGAAACCACGCTTCGTGCCCACCCCAAGCGCTGCGGGGAGCCCCAGAAGAGGTTCAGGACTCGGATGCGATCTTTCCCCACCAACCTGCAGCCCCCCGAGGCGCTGCCTCCTTTCTGCTCCAACCCCCGCCTGCCATCCAGGTGCTTCTCAGCACCCAAGTTTTATCCAGCTGTTATGCGCATAGCGCTAGGAAAAAACCTGTCAGCCCAAGCATCCCACCTCTCCCCAAAGAGAGGAACGTAGACCATTCCCTACTGCCTGTAGACCCTTCCCTTCTCCCCCTGGAGAGAAGGGGCCCGGCCAAGCGCGACGGCCGGAGGAGCCGCGGCCCTCGCGCCGTACCTTCGACTTGGTCATTTCATTAGATGCCAGGAAGATGACCACCTTCGCCGTGCTTTTGTCCAAGCTGGCAATGTTGTTCTTCACCACGGTTTCCATCGCCTTCAGGATGATGACGCGGTGAGGATAGGCCAGCTGCGAGGCACCAAGCGGCCGGTCAGCCCAGCACAGGCACCGCGGCTGCCCGGGGCGAGCCAAGTGCTGCGTGCCCCAGTGCTGCGCCTCTCGCGCCCGGCAAGGGACTGACAAGTATCTTCCCAGCCAGCTCCTCTCCATTTCTCGTCCACAACTGTGTGTTACCGCTGTTTCTTCACCTGCGCCACCCCAGCACCTTGCACCAGAGGCTGCAGCCACGTGGTCCACCACTACCCGAGCCCAGATCCCCCCAGGTATCTCGCCCCGCGCGGGCAGGGCCAACACCCCCAGCCCCCAGGACGCACCTTGTCATGCTGCCGCAGGTACTCGTCGCAGGAGTGGAGGATCTCCTCCGGCTCAGACTCCCCCAGGTAGCACAAAGCGTTGTAGATCTGCTCCTGGACCAGCGGGTCCTTATCTGTCGTGGCATCCATCAATGTCGTGGCAAGCCCTGAGCAAGACAGGCAAGCTGCAAAGTTTGGGCCTTCTCTGAACATCTGGACATCGGGAGCAGCAAAAGAAGAGCTGCAGCCCTGTGCGTTTTCTTCCACCCTCCCACAGCTAAACTGAGCTTCACCAGACCTTTTGCTTCTCACCTCGTGAGCAAAACCCTTCCTTCTGGGCTCTCCACCCACGACAACCCACCTTTGACGGGAAGCTTCCCCACACAACCTTCCCCTACACCCCGAGGGCTCCTTCACTCTCATCTCCCACGCCAGGCACTAAACAAGAACCAAGATTTTACTGCAGACCCTGCAGACACTGCTGTGCCGCAGCAGCCTCCAAGCAAGGTGAACTTGGCGGTAAGGTTTCTTGCTGTAGCGGGGAGGAGGAGGAGGGATTTATCACACCGGAGGTTTCAGAACAAGGCTGGACAGCACCAGGCGAAGGCTCGGCATCGGCGCTGCCTGGGTGCAGCGAGCGCCTTGGGCTGACCCCAGGCAGGACCCACAACGGGCACGGGGACTGGATGCCACCGCCAGCGAGGCCCTGCGAGGATGATCTGGTGCACCAGTGAGGAACCGCTAACGCCCAGAGCCCTCCCAGATACTCTCACCCCGATCACAGCCGCCAGGGAACAGGAGCGCAGACGAAGGCGGCCAGAGCTGCTCAGGGAACTACTGGGCAAGGAAATTGGTCCTGGCCCCAGAGCGTCGCGTGGCTCCCGTGCAGGATGCCCTCGGTGGCACGCGGGGCAGCCCGAGGCCTCGGCGTCCCCATGCAGAGCGCTGCCCCAAAGGCCAGTCTGGCACCGGGCGGAGGGAAAACCCCCGACCCGGCGGCCCTACTGACGGCGGCTTTGCATCGCTTTGCGACTACAGACCGGGGCTGCTCATTAGCACGCACCAGGCAGAGACTGTGCTCCAAGAGGCTAATTGTTATTATAGAGCAGGGCATTTCTCATTAGAGCCATTGCCATAATAAGGCTAATTAGTTCTAGAGCAGGCTGCCTACAAACGCTCCGCTTGGAGCCCGTCGCAGCCCAGGCAGGCCGTGGCTCTCACCGACGCCAGCCTTCTGCCGCCTCTGGACGGTGACGGCTGCGAGGAGAGGGGCGCGGACCCCTGCCCGCCCCGTGGCACCGGCTCCCACTGCCTGATGGCCCCCTCGTGCGTGGGGCACCCGTGTCTGGAGCAGACGAGGGATCTCCCACCGGCAGGCACCCACAAGGCTGCCGGCCCGGCGGAGCTGCCGCTGCCGGGAAGCTCCGGGGGCTGCCACCAAGCGTGGCACCAGGAGGTCACCGCTGCCCCCGACACCGCGCCTGCCCTGGCACTGCCATCGGGGCTCCCAGGCCGGGAGGAGCTGCTCGTGCTCACGCTGCCTCGTGCTGTCACACAACCCCCTGCGATCACACCCAGCCCGTACCCCAGCCGTGCCCTAATCCAGGGGGAGGCACAAACCCCCCACGTCGGGGGAGGCAGCGCCTGCCCCCAGCCTCGCAGGGGCGTTAAAGCCGACGTGACCCGGTGCTGCTGCTGCTGCTGCTGCGGGTAATCCTGTTCCCAGTCCTTCCCCGTGGGTTAATTAAACCGGGAAATTCTTTATTGCATCAATAAAAGCGAGATTCATTTCAAAGCTGCCCGGGATTAATTTGGGAAACGCACGAGGCTTTACACCCGCTGGAACGTTTGAAGACTGCTCCAGCTCGTGCAGCTTCCAGCAGAGACGAGGCCGAGAGCAGTTTCTAGGGCAGGGAATCGCCGTGCACAGAGCGGCTCCGTCCCGGCACCCGCATCCCCGCGGGGCTCGGGCTGGGCCGGGGGCTCCGCCGCGGGCAGCGGGGGCAGAGCCGGGCGCTGGGGGCCCGGCGGGGGGCTCAGCCTCCCGGTGAGGCTCCCCGAGGGCCCGGAGCAGGGGGGCCGGCACGGGGCCGGCTGCCCGGGGTCGCTGCCTCGCCGTACTCACGCTTGATGCGGGACTCCATCATGCTGCGCGTCCTCAGCTCGCCCAGCGGCCGCAGGCAGCTCGCGGCTCCCTCCGTGTCCACGCCGGCTCCCCCCGCGGACCCTATGGTTACCGGCGGCCGCCCTCTCCGGCCCGGGGCGGGCCGCCCGCGGTCGGCAGCAGCCCGAGGGCCCGCGGGGCAGGCGGGGGGGCGGCCCCCGGCCCGGCCTCTGCTTCCGAAACGCGGCCGGGCGGCGCGGCCCCGTTGGCCATGGGCCCGCCGCGTCCCGAGGGAGGCCGGGGCTCGGCTCCTCCGCGCCCTGCGAACGGGAGCGGGACGGGCGTCACTCGGCGGGGCGGGTACCGCGACAGCGGGTCGGACGTCGCGGGTCAGGCATACCGACACCGGGACGGGCGGCCCGCGAGCCCCCGGGGCTCCTCCCCCACCCGACGCCGCTCCCCCCGCGCCGGGACCGGGGGGGGCCGGGCCCCGCTGTGAGGTCCCGGGGGCTCGAGGGGGACCGGGGACGGGGACGGGGACCGGGACGGGGGGGACCGGGACCCCTCAACCGCCCGCCCCCACCGAGCACCGTCCCGTCCCCCCCCCCCCTTCCCACCCCCAGCCCCCGATCCCCTGCGCGAGACCCCCCGAGGCTGCCCAGCCCCAGTCCCGGGACAGCAGAGCCGGGCTCGGCTCGGCTCGGCCCCCCCCTGCCCCCCGGCCCCCCCCCCCCCGCTCACCGCCGCACCGGGCCCGGGTCGGGACCTGCCCGGGCCGCTCGGCCACCGGCGCCGCTTCCGGGTGCTTCGCCCCGCCCCCCTCGAGGCCCCGCCCCCTCCCGCCCCGCACGTGACGGCTGCGGTCGCGTGTGACCGGGGCGGTGCCGCGCACCTATAGGGGAGGACGAACCGCCCGGCCCCGCCCCCGCGGCGGTCACGTGGGCGGGGGGCGGGGACACGTGCGGGCGGGGCACGTGGCGGGGGGACGAGGGGACGAGGATCAGCCCCAGCCCCCGAAGGAGCGGGCAGGAGGCGGGGGGGCACGGCGGGTCCGGGCCGGACACCTCCTTATTGACCTCTTTATTTCACGGGGGGGGCCCTGCCCAGCCCCAGCCAAGCTGCACGGGGTGCCCTGAGCAAGGGGAGCCCAGCCGGCAGCGCCCCAACGCCCCCTCCCCGGCAGCAGGGGGCTGGGGGCTGCAGTCCTGGGGCGCCCCGGGGGGCTGCGGTCCTGGGGGGTCCTGTCTGCAGGGGAGGGCTGAGCACAGCGTCCCCGTCACCGCGACGGCTCCTCGCGCTGCTCCTGCGCCTCGCGCTGCTCCTCCCGCTCCCGCTGCCACCGCTCCTCCTCCTCCCGGTCCAGGCGCTGCAGCTGCTGCTCCACGTCCTCAGGGATGCTCACCTCCAGCAGGTTCTCCATCCCCGGGCCGGGCTCGTCCCCGATCAGCACCTTTTCCAAAGGTCAGGGAGGTGCCGCAGCCTGCAGGACCCCCAGTGCCCTCCCCACAGCACCCCAGGACCATCTGGCACCCCCAGGCAGGGGAGCGCCAGGTCCCCGTCCCCACCTGAATGAGCTTCTCGCAGGCAGCCAGCACGTCGGGCTCCCGCTCCCAGCGGTGCAGCTCCCGCAGGACCAGGTAGGTGCCCTTCTCCCTGACGGCGTGCCGGCCGGCCTTCGTGGCTGTGAGCTGCCAAGGAAACGAGGCCGCGGCGTGAGCAGGGAGCAGGCGCGGGGCTCTGCTGGGGGGCTGCCGCAGGAGGCAGCGTGCCGGGGCTTGACGCCTCCATTCCACTCCCAGCAGAGCCTGCGCGTGGCTCCTGTCCTCAGCCCCGCGGTGACGGGCACCCACCAGCATGATGGCTTCCAGCAGCATCTTGCGGATGTCGGGCTCTTCCTCCCGCTGCTTGTCCGGCGGCAGGTACTGCAGGTCCACGGGCAGCCCTGGGGGAGAGGCAGCCTCAGTGGGGTGCGTGGCCGGCAGCCCCCTGCCCCCAGCCCACCTCCTGCTCTGACCCCTGCTTACTTTCCATCTCATCCTCGGGAAACTCCTCGGGGCCCGCGAGAGGCAGGAGCAGGAAGGGCAGGATGTCGACCTCGTCGCCCAGCAGCCACTCGTGGTACTCTAGGAACAGCCGGGGCTCAGGGGCAGCCACCAGCAGCCAGTGCAGGGCACCCAGCCCGGCCCCAGTGGGTCTGCCCCTGGCCAGCAGCTCAACCCCCCAGCAGGACAGGGGGAAAAGAACTTGTGGGCCAAGATACAGCTCAGTAGGTAAAGGAAAGTAGGAAAAACTAAGCAATGAAATCACTCGGCAGCTCGCTGTTGCCCCCCCTAGTTTCACTGCTGAGCACGATGCCGTGGGTATGGGACATCTGTCTGGTCACCGGGGGCAGCCGTCCCTGCTCTGTCCCACCCCGGCCTCCTCACTGCAGGGGCAGCGTGAGAAACGGAGCGGAGCTGGGTGCTGTGCGGGCGCTGCTCAGCTGGACGCGGGTGTGTTACAGCACTGCCTCGGTCACCAATCCGCAGCGCAGCACCACGCGGCTGCCGTGCAGAACCGCGGAGCGGGTTGGGTCTGAGGGCCCCTCACAGAGCACCCCGTCCAGCCCCAGCCACGGGCAGGGCCATCTCCCACCCCCTCAGGCTGCCCCCAGCCCCGTCCGGCCCGACGGTAACGCTGCCCGGGCTGGGGACCCCCAGCTCCTCTGGGCAGCCTGGGCCAGGGCCTCACCATTCCCAGCACGGAAGATTTCTTCCCTACGTCTCCTCTAACCCCCCTCTTTTAGCTTAAAGCCGTCAGCCCCGTCCTGTCACAGTCGTAGGAAGGCTTGGGTTAGGAGGGACCTTAAAGACCATTTAATTCCACCCCCGCCACGGGCAGGGTGCCACCCCCTAGGTCACTCCCGTCCCCACAAAGGGCCCCCCCCGGCTCTCCTGCGGCCCCCTTGGGCACCGCAGCCCGCCGGGGGGTGCCCCCGGAGCCTTCTCCTGCCCAGGCCCAGCACCCCCAGCCCTCAGCCGGCCCCACGGCGGAGCTGCTCCGGCCCCGGGACCCCCCTGAGGGCTCCGTGTGCTGCAGCCGGGCTTTGCGGCCGCTCCTGGGGCCAGCTCGGTCCCTGCCTGCCCCCGGCTGACAGCAGACGGGAGCCGCAGGCCGTGGCAGCACCGGGCCCGTGGCAGCGCCCTCACCGTGCTCGAAGCAGCAGTTCCGGAGCGCGCCCACGATGCCCCGCCGGTGGGCGGCCGAGTCCCGGTACCGCGTGAAGGGCAGCAGCCGCTGCACCGAGCACCTGCGGGGGCGCGGGGTCAGCGAGCGCCGGGCACCGCCGAGCCCCGGCCCCCCCCCCGCCGCCCCCCGCCGCACCGGGAGCGGTCCAGGAGGGCTCGGCGCCCCTCGGGCACCTGGCTGAGGTTGCAGAGCAGCGGCCCGAGCTCCGCCGGCGGCCGGGGCTCGCCCAGCGGCCGCAGCAGCGGCTCCAGCCCGCAGCCGCGCTCGCGGAGGCCCCGCAGCACCCGCCGCGCCCCGCCGGGCTCCCGGCACAGGTTGGCGAGCGCCCCGCAGGCCGGCCCGGCCGGCAGCAGGCCCAGCAGCGCGGGCAGCGCCGCCAGCAGCGGGCCGCGGGCCGCCGCCTCGGCCGCCACGTTCACCAGGCAGCGCCGCGCCGCGCCGCCCGCCGCCGGGCACGGCCCCGCCGCCAGCTCCAGCAGCGCCGCCAGCGCCGCGGGGTGCGCCGCCAGCAGCCGCCGGCCCTCGGCGGAGCCCGACAGCGACAGCGCCGCCTCCGCCGCCCGCGCCGCCGCCGCCGCCGGCCCCGTGCCCGCCGCCGGGCCCAGCAGCGCCGCCAGCTCCGACAGCGCCTCCGCCATGCCCGCACAAAATGGCGGCCGCGCCACCCCCGGCAACCGCCGAGACGGGCGGGCCGCGCGGCCAATGAGGGGGCAGAGGGTGGGACCCGCGCGGCGGAAGAGCCAATAGGCTGCGGAGGAGGCGGCGAGGGGGCGGGGCCGGCGGAGAGAGGGCAGCTGGGAGATGTAGTTCGGGGCCCGCCGGGGCCCTGTGCGGCCACCGGGGGGGAGCAGCGGCACCGGGCCTCGGTGTCCCTGTGCGTCAGATCGCGGCTCCCCACGGCTGCGGCCGCGCCCCCCGTAGGCCGGGCGACCCCGGTGTCCCCCCCCCCTCCCCGGGGCACAGCATCCCAGCAAGGTGTGGGGCGGCAGCAGCGGGTGTCCGGCAGCAGCAAAATGCTGTAGGCTCCCGGAGCGCTGCTGGCAGGGTGCCAAAGCAGCAGTCACTTTTATTTTCCCCAGTTAGCAGGATCCGGTAACTCCGAGTTCACGCTGCTCTCTGCAGGGTGCGGGGTGGTGCAGCGGGTTCGGCTGGACAGAGGCAGTTTTCCTCCTAGTACCTCCTGTGGCGCTGCGTTTTGCATTTGCGGCCTAACGACCGCTGATAGCGCACCGTGCGTTGGGCTGGGCACGGCTCGCGGTCAGGGACTTCCCCGGTCCTCAGGCTGCCCCCGCAGCCGTCAGGGGGCACGGCCAGCACAGCCGGCCCCAAGTGACCCAAAGGATACCTCGTACCGCTCGCCGTCACGCTCAGCATGAGAACGGGGGACAGGAGGGACCGGGGAGATGTTTGGAGCGATGCTGTTTGCCTTCCCGAGTCACGGTTACGTGCGACGAGCCCCGCTGTCCCGCAGGCGGCTGAACAACGCCTGCCTGCCGAAGGGAGGCAGCGAGCGGCTGCTTTGCTGGGTGCGCGGCTTGCTTCACCTCCTGCCCTGTCCTTAGCCCAACGCCTGTTTTTTCCCACTATTACCCACCCAATTCGCTCCCCATCCCACGGAGGGGCAGGGCGAGCAGCTGCGTGCACTGGGAACCACAACTGATTATCAGCAACCCCCCGGACTGCTCGGTCCTGCGGTGACCGTACAGGTGCTACAGGGGGGTAAGAACTGCGGTGACGCTATAGGGGGGCAGGGAGCACAACGTGGGGAACTGCCGCGCAGGCAGCCTGACGGCAGTCCATCCGAACTCCTGAGCACAGCCCTGGGAAAGCAAAGACGTGCTCAGGAAGAGGCGCCGGCTGGCAGCACGGCTGCGACCCACCAGGGCCGTATGGGGACGGAGCGCCTGTGACGCTGTGACAGGGGACGTGTGGCACTCTGGGGACAGCCACCAGCAGTGACCACAGCGCCAGGCAGCTCCCGAGGCTCGTCCAAGGGTCCCTGCAGGGCAGAGAGGCACCCGTGTCCTCGGGGAGCAGCAGCAGGGACGCGGGGAGAACCCAGAGCCCCAGCAGCCCCCCGTGGGACCGCAGCCGCCTGCATGTCCCCGTCCCCTGCGGTGCCACCCCCACAGCAGGACGGGCTCCCCCCAGCACAGAGGCCCTGGAAGAAAAGGTGGTGAAACACAGAAAAACTTTATTGGTGTAATGATACATTGCTATGCTGTAAAGTCAGATTTCCCTGATGGGGTGAGACGGGGAAGGCAGCTGCAGCAGCGTGCGCAGAGGGGCGAACGATGGAAGAGGGGGGGATGGGGCCAAGTCCTGCACCCCCGCGGCAGGGGCCGTGCTGGGAGTCCATGGGCGTGCAGGGAGGGGGTCCCGTGGCCGCCCCACAGCCAGCTCCCCCTCCTCACCTCCTGCCAGTTTTCCATCCTGAGCTGCGGTGGGAAGGGCGGGCAGCGCGCCCTGCCGCAGATGAAAGCAAACCCACCCCGGGGCAGCAGCGGGGCCGAGCGCTGGAGGAGGGACCGAGCTCTGGCTCAGAAACCAGCGCCCGAAGTCACAGCAAGGCCCCGCAGCTGCACGCTCAGCACCAGGACGGCGCACGGTGCCCGTCCCTGCCTGCCTCCCCGCTCCCACCGCCCAGCCGCCCCTCGCTGTGCTCAGTTCCTGGGGCAGGCTGAGACGGCTTCCCCCTGCCGGACACCGGGGGGGCTGCGAGGCCCCCAAACTGCTGGGAGCCCCCGCAGGGCTGAGGGGCTGGGGGAAAAGGGGGCGGACGTGAGGCTGCAGAAGCGCGAGCAGGAGGCAGCAGCGTGCCGCTCCCGCCGCGTGCCCCAAGTACAAAAATAAACTCTGCGGCCCCAGCGCCGAGGCTGCTGCCAGCACGGGGCTCTGGCCCTGCTCCAGCTCCGCCGCCACTAAGAGCCATCTGCGGTGTAAAACACAAACAGCCAAAGCCACGAGGGGTGCGGGATGAGGCGGCCCAGTCCAGCTTTCACCCGCGGGGCGGCATCGTGGGAGCTGCCTGCAGGGCGCAGTCGCTCAGGACCAGCGCGGGAAGCTGGTACCTCCCAGCAAGGATTAACAAACAAAAAACAAAACGGAGAAAAACACTACGTGAGGGCGAGAGCAAAGCAAACCTCTTTGAAACGAACGGACGCTTCCTTGGGGAAGGAGCTGAGGACAGTTCACCGAGCTCTGCGCGAGGAGGCTCCGCCTGCCCCCTCCGCTGCTGCTGGTGCTGGGGACGGACGGCGCTCGCTGCATCACAATCAGTGAAGAGAAAAAGTGCTCGAGGAAAGTCCAGCCCGGCTTCAGAGCCACGAGGAGTTTGCAGGTCAGTGCAGCCAATGAGATCAGCGATAAAGTGCAGCAAAGCTTCTCGGAGCCCCGCACGGCTGTCCAGAGACCCCGAGGGGACGTCGGCCGGCAGCACCCGGAGCGAGGACGTGCCTCCGGCCGGGAAGCCGCAGCTGCTTTCAGTTCCTTGTGCTCCGAGGTGCCCGGGCACTCCAGTGTACGGTGGGCAGGGCGGCGCTGCGGCGCGGGGCAGGGCGGGGAGCTGGGGGCCGCCGGGCGCGGGTGGGGTGAGGCAGGGCCGGAGGCACCCTGGAGCAGCTCCGGGCACTCACATGCAGATAACCTGCAACCTGTGGGCGAGCACGCGGCCGTTACTGCCCGGGACAGCAGCAGGGCAGGGTGCTGGGAGCAGCGCTGCCGCACCGCCGGGCGGTCAGCCCCGAGTGCCGGCCGCACGCACCTGTCCTCCTCGATGCTGCCGCTCTCGGCGTCGTGGCCATCCCTGCTCCCCTCCGTGTCCTCCTCCCCGAGATCCATATCCAGCTCGTTTCCAGCCTCCGGGCGTGTGTACGCGTACCCGCTGGAGAGAGAAGGGCAGCGTAACGTGAGCGCCCGGCCGGCGCCGCGCTCTGCAGCGGTGTGTCCGCAGGAGGGATCCCTGCTCCAGTCTCCAGCGGGCTCGGGTCCCTGCTGAGTCCTGCCTGCTGCCGGCAGGATCGCCTCTGCATCCAACCGCAGCCCCCGGGGGGCGCAGGCAGCCGCCCCCGAGGTGTCGCTGCCCCCGAGCACGCCCCTCCACAAGCAGCGGCCTGCCGAAGGGCCACCCCTTCCCCAGGGACCACGGCTCCCGGTCGGTGTCTGCAGCGGGCTCGGGCGGTGGCGTGGCTCTCGGGAGGCCGGGAGGAGCGGCTGCGCTCGGCGGCACCGCCTGCTCGGTGTGCCAGGGCAGGCGGGGGGCAGCTCCCGAGCGCTTATCGACTGCGTTCGGCTCGGGGGCCAGCGGGGGCCAAAGTTTCCTCCCCGGCGGGGACGCGGCGTGCAGACGGGCAAAGCGACTCGTTTAGGGTGACTTGGCTGATGTCATGGGGCCTGACCTGATGGAACGGCAGGTAAAAAAGACAATCCTCTTCAGCCTCTTGTTGTAAAAGAAGTAGTTGAAGGACCAGAGGCTCCCGTCTTCTCCAAAGGGGTCTGAATCCAGGTCTGGGTTGTAGCTGCAACACCAAGCGGAGGCTGTGAGAAACGCTGTGCCGGACCCTGCCCCAGAACCAGCCCCGTCCCGGCCCCTGGTGCGCGTCTGGAGGATGGAAACTGGGAAGGGGGCAAGCCCAGAGCAGCCCCCAGGAGGGACAGGCGGGCAGGGAGCGGCGCGAGTTGGTGTCAGTAGGTGCAGGCTGCGCACACAGCGCGGCAGAGCAGGAGCTGCCCCCGGGCGGTGTTTGGAAGGAGGCCGGGGGGCAGCTCGGGGGGCAGCTCGGTCGGGGGGCAGCTTCGGGGGGGCAGCTTCGGGGGGGCAGCTCGGGGGGGCAGCTCGGGGGGGCAGCTCGCTGCAGCTGCAGTGCCCAGTTTCCAGGGCACAGGATGGGGACGGCAGCAGCAGCTCCCGTCCGTGGTCACAGAGCAGGGAGCCAGAGAACAACGGTGGGCCCTGCTCTGGCCCTTTCACACGGGTGGGCACACCGAAATGTCACCTTTTATCGAAACCTAACTGCCCCTCTCCAGGCCACAGCGAGCAGGAAGGGGCCACGATCCGGGCCGCAGGGTGAAGGCCCGTCCCGTTACCTGTAGATGTCACACTCCGAAAGGCAGATCTCCTCATCCACAGCATCCCACAGGTGCGGCTTCAGGGCGTTGAAATCCTCACGAACTGCAGAGAAGAGGCTGCAGTTGACAGCGTTCACCACCTAGACACAGAGCGGGGCTGTGAGAGGAGCAGGGACCCGCTGCCCGCCCTCCCCACGCCCCCGGTGCAGTCCCCAGCCCGCGCTCCCCGGGCTCAGCTCCCCCTCTCCCGGGCACCCACAGGGGAGAAGGAAGGTGCCCGGAGGCGGCTGCGTGGATTCAGGGGCAGGAGCAGGAAGATGGGCAGCAGGGGAGCAACAGGGAGAGGCCAAACCCCTCAGAGCGCCCGCAGGGCACAGGCTGTCCAAATCTCTCCCTGCCGAACGCCTCTCCCTTACTCGACGCCCCTCTGGACACAGGGTGAACCTGCGCGGGCAGAGAGGACGCCCCACGACCCTGCGAGGGATGGGGATGCTGCCGCGGAGCCCCAGGAGCATCAGCAGCAGCCCCCCAGGACCAGGCGCCCCCAGCTCCGTGCTGCCCGCGGCTCTGCCCCGCGGCTCTGCGCACGCACCCAGTTGAGGCTGGGCTCCCGGCTGAACTCGTGGCTCTTGGCAGCGCTGAAGTCGTAGTCGGGGCGGAAGGACTCGTTGAGCGTTGCTATCAGGTAGAAGAGGGTCTTGCGGCTGCACTTGTCGCTCAGCGGCCCCTCCTCGTCGCCGCTCTGACTTTTGCTGAGCCTGAGGCGCGGAACAGCGAGGTCAGCGGCGTCACCGGCACGGCGCAGCCCACGCCGCCGAGCCCCGACCCCTGCCCGCAGGCAGAGGCCCCGCCGCGGTCCCGCCGTACCTGCTGGGGCTGATCCCCGTGGTCTGCGGGGGCGACAGCGCCTCCAGCACGTGGGGCTGGCCCTCCTGGCAGAACTGCTTGAACATGTGCTTGTCGTCGCCGGCCATCTTGCAGGAGTAGCTCTCGATCCTGCGGGGACGCCGCGCCAGGCGTGAGGGCGGCCCGGCCAGCCGCCCCGGTGGCACCGGGACCGGGCCCGCAGCAGCTCCGGTCCGACAGAGGGCCCGAGAGGAGCCGGGAGCGCGGGGACAGGAGGCTCCGGTCCCCACGAGCGGCCTTCCCCGCGCCGTTTGGGTCTCGGCCCACGTAGGGGTGGGTGGGTGGAGGCGGAGGCGCGCGGCCCACGCGGGCACCAGCAGCTCCCAGGTGCAGCCCCACCTCACCGAGGGCACGGACGGCTCCCAGACGGGAGGCAGAAAGCGCGCCCGGCGCTGCGCTGCCCTGCCCAAAGCACGGCCCCGAGAAACGGGGTGCTGGGGGGGAGCCTGAGGGGGGGCCCTGCGGCCAGGACCCTGCGGCCAGGACCAGAAGTGCCCGTGGCTGGCCGAGGCCCGGCTCCTGCCCGGCAGAAGGAGCTCTCGCTGCCGCCAGCCCTGACGCTGCCGAGTGCGGCTGGGGAGCAGAGAAGCCCCAAGGAGCCCTCGGGTGGAGCCGCAAGGCGCTGGTGGGTCCCACCGCCCAGCTTCGGCCCGAGGACAGGAACCGGACAGAAAAGCTCAGGGTCCCCCGCAGGGACCGGCCGTGCTGATCCAGCCCCCGGCGCCCCAGCGAGGCTGGGGACAGGACAGCCCCGCCGGCCGGGCAGCCCAACGCCGGGCCAGGCGTCGCTATCAGCGTTAAATGAGAGCTTCAAACAAAGTTCTTCCGGATTTTGAAGCCCCTCAGGCTGCTGGGTGACCCCTCCACCAGGCCACCACCGGCAGAAGCTCCCAAAGCCCCGGACCGGGGTCCAAGCGCGCCGCCCCCCGCCCTCCGCTCCAGGGGCTGCAACACCCGGCGGAGCCGTGCAGGGAGCGTCCCCCCGGGGAAGGGGCGGACACCAAGGTGCGCGGGCACGACCTGACGGCCTTTACTTACTTACTCTGTATAAAAGCATCTCAACTGTTCCTCATTCCGTAATAACCGCATTCACAACGACTCCCTGCCCCGCCGGCGAGCCAGACTTTGAGCCCCAACGCCCCAGCGCTCGCCCCGCCGCGCCCACGCCTGGCACGGTGCCTGCAGCCGGCGCCCCACAGGCCTGCGGGGGGCTGGCGGGGAGCACGGGGCCGGAGCCCTGCCCGCCCTCGCAGCCCCCAGAAGGAAGCAGCAACGGCGCTGTCGGAGTTCCTGCGCTGGAGCTCGGCCCCCGGGGGGAAAGCCGGCGTCGGACGGCACCCACCTGCCGATGATGTGAGCATCTCCAGTCTCCACCGTCAGCTGGGAGTTTATTGCTTCAAAACTTGAGTTCTCCAGCAGCTTCATTGTCTCTGTGTCCGGCTCGGCAGCGATTCCCCGTGCGGCAGCGGCAGCGACGTGTGCGTATCCTGCTGAGGAGAGGGACTGTCAGCCCGGGCAGCGGGAGCCCAAGCGCGGGACGCGCGGCACGGCCGCGCTGTGGCCGCCCGGTGAGCACCAGCGGCAGGCAGGGCACGGTCCGGCAGCAGGACACTTGCAGGAGCAGGAGGAGCGGGCTGTGGCAGCCCTGACGGGCCCCGCTCTGCCCCTGTGTGCTGCTGCCGCCGCCCTGAAGAAAATCACTGAGATTTTTCTCCCGCCGCCGCTTCGGCTGCAGCACCGCGGCGCCCACCTCGACCGCGCCGGGGCCGAGCTCCCGTCACCCAGAGCGGCGGCTCCGCGCGCGCCGGCCTGCTGCCAGGCTCCCCTGCTCACACGTGAAGGTCACCGGCCCGTTTTGGCCAGCCTGGATTTTCCCTCAAAGCGGTGCTGGGACGCGGCAGACGGACGCGGCGCTCGCAGAGGCTGGCGGGAGGAGAGCCACGCTCCGGGGGCCGGTGCCCCGCGGGGCTGGCAGAGCCCGGCTCCCCCAGCACGGGCCCCTCGCGGCGCCGGGCTGTAAGAGGAGAACTCGTAAACAGGCCGAGGGGCGGACGCCAGCCTCGGGGAAGCGGCCGCACGGCTCCGGCCTCCCCCAGCCGTGCTGACCTCACCTGAGGCCGCGTGCTGCGCTTGTGGCACCACAGCGCCGAGCGGGGCGGCCTGAGCCGTGCTGGCGAAGCCCCCCCGGCGCTGGGAAAATCGGCACAGGGCTCCCCTCGGGCACTGCAGGCAGCGGAGAGGCCCAGCGGCCCCCCAGCACCGAGCAGCGGCTGCAGAGCGACCAATAGCCCCCAGGGGTGGGGATACGGGACCGGAGCCGGGGCAGCATCGCGCCCCGACGTCCTCCCCAGCGCTCAGAGGCGGGCAGCACGGAGCACAGCAATGAGCACAGCAATGAGCACAGCCCAGACCCGCCGCCGCTCCAGGCACGGGCGCTCCTCCACAACCACGAGCCGATGGCGCTTCGGGCACCGCCACCGCGGCTGAGCTCCACGGGGTGCGGAGGGGGAACGGGCGGCGGGAGGCCGGGCCGGGCAGAGGCCAGGCGCAGGGGTTCTGCGGGAGGGGATCTGAGCGAGGGGACCCACGCGGAGCTCCCGCCCGCCCTTTCGGAGGAGCTCTCGGGCACGGAGAATCTGGAGAGGCGAGCTCACGGGAGGGACTCTCAAGACCTCGGGACAAAGGTTTCAGTTTCGTTCATCTCGGAAGGAAGCCGAGCGGTTTGCCCGGGGGGCCGTGCCCCAGCCCTGAGCCTTTGGGTACGCCCGGCTCCTCCAGGAGCCCGCAGAGCACGGCGGGTGGCAGCACGGGTGACACGGGTGGCACGTCGCACAGTCGGGCCGTGGGGACGGCAGTGAGGAAGTTGAGCAGAGCTCGCCCCCCCGCAGCTGCCGGCGAGGAGCTGCTCGCCTCGAGGACAGCCAGCGCCCGCCGAGGGGGAAGCTGAGCACTGAGCCTCGAGCTGCCACGAACACAACGGGGCAGACAACAGCCCCTGTCCCAGGGGCGACCCGCGGGCCCCACCGCCACCGGGCGGCAGAACGCCAGCACCGCACCACAGGCTGCTGCAAAGAGCTTGTTCTTCCAAGCTAAATCTGCCGGCACGGGCAGGCAAGAACCTGAGAGAAGGGCCAGACCGGGGCTTTCTGCACGACGCGTGACACTCTCCAGGCACGCAGAGCGCGCTGCAAGGACAGGCACTGCGTGGGGACAGGGCTCCGGCACCCCTCAGCAACCGCCCCGCACCACAAAGCGCCGGGGACGGGACCAACACGAAGCCGTGGCAGAGAGGCGGCGGTGCTCTGGCGGTGCTGGGGGCGCCCAGCAGCAGGAGAGGGATGTCGGGTGCTCGGCCACGTTTCTGCACGGGGCAGGAGCCGGCGGCTGCAGCGGGGGGGGTGCAGGGGCCGTGCTCGGCCGAGGGGAGCGGGGTGCCAGGCGGCAGGGACGGTGCCAGCCCCACGGGCAGGAGGAGGCAGGAGAAGGCCCCAGCAGCTGAGCGGAGCTAATTTTAAACCGGGCTTGATGGAAAGCAGAGCCTCGGTCGGGAGGTTTCGGGTGTCACGGGGCTCGCGGCGCGTCCCGGGGCCGCCGGGGGCTACGTGGTGGAGATGTGCCCGTGTCGGTGCCCCCACACCGGTGCCCCCCCCAAACCGGTGCCCCCATGTCAGAGCTGGGGAGCGGGACCCAATGGGGGGGGCGGCCCCAAGCACCGTGCCTGGGAATAACGGAACCGTTGGGGCTGGAAAAGCCCCCCGGCATCCCCCAGCCCCCCGGCATCCCCCAGCCCCCCGGCATCCCCCAGCCCCCCGGCATCCCCCAGCCCCCCGGCATCCCCCAGCCCCCCCCGGCATCCCCCAGCCCCCCCCGGCATCCCCCAGCCCCCCGGCATCCCCCAGCCCCCCGGCATCCCCCAGCCCCCCGGCATCCCCCAGCCCCCCCGGCATCCCCCAGCCCCCCCGGCATCCCCCAGCCCCCCCGGCATCCCCCAGCCCCCCCGGCATCCCCCAGCCCCCCCCGGCATCCCCCAGCCCCCCCCGGCATCCCCCAGCCCCCAGTGCCCCCCCAAACCCGTACAACCCATCCCAACGCCTTTCTGACCACAAACGTCTCCTCGCTTCCCCCCAGCACCCCCTGAGGCCGTTCCCCCCCGCCGGTTACCGGTGACAAGAGGCCTCCCCCCGCCCCCCCCGGCGGCCGCCCTGAGCCCCCCCGCCCCGGGCCCTGCCCGCAGCCGTCCCGGCCTGCCCCGCGCGGACTACAACTCCCATGGTGCCCCGCGCCTCCGCGTCGCGTCCGGCCGCCGCACGGCGCCGCAAGGCGCGCCGGGAGATGTAGTCCCGGCGGGGCGCCGCGAGGGGAAGCGCTGGGAGCGGACTTACCGGCGCCTCCCGGTCTCGGTGCCGGCGGGGCCTTCTCGCGGCGGTGGCTCCTTCAGGCTCGGGGCGCCCGTAAGGGGAGGCGTCTCCGGGGAAAGCTCGAGGAGGGCCCGCGGGCCTCGGCCGCCGTCCGCCGTCTCGCGCCGGCCCGCCGGGCCCCCGCCCACCTCGACATGTCCCCGAGCGCTCGGGACGCAGCGAGCGGCTGAGCGAGACCTTCGCGACCCCGGGCGGGCGAACGACCGAGCGAGCGCGCAGCAACCGACCGACCGCCCGCCTCCCCCGGCACCGGACGACAACAAGCGGCCAGGCCCCGCCCGCCGCCGCCCGCCCCGAGCGGCGCCCGGCAGCTCTCCGCTCCCCATTGGAGGGCGGCCCTGCCCATCACCGCGCAGCGCTCCTCCCATTCGCTGAGGGGAACGTCAGTCAGAGCGGCGCGCCCGCCCTCCGAGCGGACAGCGCCGGGCCCCTCCCGGAGCGGGGCGCTCCAAGTCCTGATTGGCTGCCGGGGACAAAGACGGGGGGAGCAGCTGCCAATCAGGGGCGGGGCGGGGCGGGGCTCACGGCACCGCCCGGGGGGGGGGAGGGGAGGGCCCGGTGCTGGGGGGGGGGGGCACCGGGAGGGGGGGGGAGGGGGCACCGGAGGCGGAACGGGGCCGGGGGGGAGGGGCCGGGAACCGGGAGCGCGGATCCCGGCTGGGCGCTGCCAGGCGGCCCCGCACCCCCCCCGCCCGCAGCGCGGCGCTGCCCGGGGCCCCTCGGGGCCGCTCCGTCCCGTCCCGTCCCGTCCCCTCCCACCGGGACCCCGGTCCGCTGCCGCGCCCCCCCCCGGCCCGCCCCGGCCCGCCCCGGCCCGGAACCCCGCTCGCGGTGCGCGTTTCCCCACCGGCGGGCGGCGGAAGTGCCGTGGCGGCGGCGGCGCAGGGAGGGAGGGAGGCGGCGGCGGCGATGGCTCTGCCCGGTGCCCCCGCCCCGGCCCCGGCCGCGGCCCCCGCGCTGCCGCCGCCGCCCACGGTGCTGATGTCGGTGCGCGTGGCCCTGGAGCAGCCGCCCCGCCGCCCGCCGCCGCCCGCCGCCCTGCTCCGCCTGCAGCTCAGCCTGGAGCCCGCGCCCGCCGGGCAGCGCCGCTTCCGCCTCGGCCTGCGGCAGGCGGAGGAGGCCGGCGGCGCGGTGAGACCCGGGGGGACGGGGGGGGACGGGACGGGGCGGGGCGGGGGGGGGGGGGGGGGGGGGGGGCCGGTGCCCGGTTCCCCGGTTCCTCGGTTCCCCGGTGCCCGGTGCCCGGTTCCCGATGCCCGATTCCCGGAGCCCAGTTCCCCGGTGCCCGGTTCCCAATTCCCGATCCCCGGTGCCCGGTTCCCCGGTGCCCGGTCCGCGCGGGGCTGCGGGTATCCGGCAGCAGGCGGAGCCCCCGCTGTGCCCCCCGGGGGCGGTGCGGGGCCGGTGACCCCCGCGCCCCTCACAGGCACCGTGCCCGTGCCCGGCCGCTTCCCCGGTGCCCGGCGGCGCGCTCGGGCCTCGTTCCCCGTGGGCCTCGCTGCCCGGTGCAGCACCGAGCACGGCTGCCGGCTCCCGGTGGCTCTCGGTGGGGCCGGGGGTCGCTCGCCACGGACCGGTCCCGGAGCCTTGGGGCTGCCAAACGGCCCCGGTGACTCCCCCGCTCCTCACGGGGAGCAGGGACAGAGGCAAGGAGGTGGCGGAGCCCCCGGTAAACGTGTGCCGGTGCCGAAGGGGTCTCGGGGAGCTGCGGGTGCCTCCAGCTCGGCCCCTCTCAGCCCCCCACGCTGCACCTGAGCTGGGGCTGCTCCCCAGGGACCCCAGGGGCAGGGCCGAGACGCTGGAAGCGGGGCGTGAAGGGGGTCCCACAGCCCACGGGGGAACCGGGCCCGGTGCTGTTCGCCCCGCGGCTCGGGGACGCCCCCTGCCCCCGGGGTGTCGGTGCTGTGGGCGCAGGCATCGGCCGCCAAAACAGGCGTTCGGCCTGAAGTAGGGAGCCAAAAGAGCAGTGGCCAACCCGGCACCTCGCGAGTCTCATTTTAATAAAACAGAGAGGGAAAGAATGGATCCAAAGGGTTCGGAGCTGTTCACACGCTCAGCTCAAAGCCGTTTGCGTGCCCCAAGCTGCTTTGTGAGCTCTTCCTTCTCTGTCAGCCCTCCCGCAAGGGCGCCAGCTCTGAGAGCAAAGCAGAGCCTGGTGCTGTCTCGCTGTGGGAGCTGTGATCGCACCCAGCGAGCCAGGCGTGGGTCAGGCCGTCCACGGGAAGCCCAAATGCAGGCGGACGGGCGAAACGATGCTGTGCTGGCAGAGCCGTGACCCGGGGCGATAACACACTTCTTTATGGTCGCCGTCCCTCTCAGGCAAACAGCACTTTGCTCCAACTCTCTCGCTGGGCAGGGAGACGTCGGCTTTCTCCTTTGTTTCCCTCCCTTGTAATGCCGGCGATGGGACGGGGCAGTGGCTGGAGGCTCGGCAGGAAGCCGGGCTGGGCCCAGGGGAAAGGAAACCGGCGGCGGTTTCGCCGCCTTCCTCCCAGCGCCGTGGCGGTGCGGCCCCGGTGCTGCGCAGGGCGGGCGGCGCTCGCCGCCTTCCTGCTCGCCGTGGTGCCGGGGGGCTGCAGGGCACCCGGCGGCTGCTCCCGAGGTGCTCCCGCCTCGTCGGAGCCGAGAGCGACCCCTGAGCTCGGAGCTGGGCCGGGCTGCGTG
The DNA here is from genome assembly GCF_040182565.1 of Anser cygnoides. Lineage (NCBI taxonomy): Eukaryota > Metazoa > Chordata > Aves > Anseriformes > Anatidae > Anser > Anser cygnoides. The sequence continues at coordinate 163,293,825 of NC_089874.1, forward strand.
AGGATGGGGTCTCCTGGCCAGGATGGGGTCTCCTGGCCGGGGGCACGCCTCCGGTGCCCGTCGGGAGCGGGCAGCGCAGAGCTGTGCGTGGAGGGGCTGCCCCCAGGTTTGTGCCGGGGAGGGAATCGCCCCCCAGGAGCCCCGGTCCGAGGGCAGGGTCACAGGACGCGGGGCTGCTCTGGGAGCCGGGGACGGGGCCTCGTCTGGGGTCAGCATTCGGGGCTCCTGCCGGTGAGGGGAGGGACGTCCCCGCGTCCCCTGCGCCGTGCCGTAGGGGTTGTCCCTGCACCGGGCGCATCGCTCGCACGCGGCGTGCCTTCCTCCTGCCGTGACCCCCCCGCCGTTCTGCTCCCCCCAGAGCATCGCCGAGTACGACCTGAAGGACATTTCCTACACGGTGAAGAGCCCCACGTGCCACGAGCTGGTGGTCTTCGGCTCCCTGGACGAGCCGATGGTGTTCAACTTCGAGGAGGAGCGGGAGGCGCAGAAGTGGTGGACGATCGTCAGCAGCTCCCTGCGGGAGGTGCAGAAAGGTCGGTGCCAGGTCCCCGGGGGGGGGTCGGCCCCGTGGCGATCGTGTGCGCCGAGCGCTCCGTTCCTGGCGCCTGGCCTGGGGCGGCCGGCGTGCCCCGCACGGAGCGGGCCAAGGGGCACAATTTTAATAATTGTTATTTTAATATTGTTCCAAATAATTGGGGTGCGCGCCCCACCAGCTGCTTCGGGGAGCGGCGCCGTGCTCCCAGGGAGGCTGGAACCCTCTGCGGGACCTCTGAGGGGCTCCGTAGGCTCCGAGCGCAGACGCACGCCGTGTTCGGAGCCCTTCCCAAGGCCCGCTTGCCCTGGAGCCCGAAGGAACTCTGAGGGCCCCGTTGTGGTGTGGCTGCGTGTTGTGGAGCACCCGGGGGGCAAGGAGCCCGCACGAGGCAGGGCGTTGGGGTGGGAGGGACGCTGCTCGCTGGGAGGCAGAGGAGAGCAGCCCCGGCGGGGCTGGGGGGCGCAGAGCCTCCTCCCCTCCATCAGGGCAGCCCCGCGCCCTCAGGAGAGCAGCAGCCACGTGCTCACGGACAGCGGGCTGCCCGCTGCTGCCTGACCTCGGTGAGCCCTTGGGATGGGGTTAGGGTCGGCTCTGCCTTTGCCCCAAGCTGCCTTGCACAGCCCGGGGCTCCCCGTGGAGCTGCACGGGGATGGCCGCGGGTGGCGGTCACCGCTCGGGGCAGCGGCGCTGCCCTGCTCTGATGCACAGGATCCCAGAGTCACCGAGGTTGGAAGAGACCCCCCAAGGTCACCCAGCCCAACCTCAGCCCTAACACTAACAAGTCCTCCACTAAACCATATCACTGAGCTCTGCATCTAAATGTCTTTTAAGGACCCCCAGGGATGGTGACTGCGCCACCTCCCTGGGCAGCCCACCCCAATGCCTAACAACCCTTTCGGTAAAGAAGTTCTTCCTAATATCCAACCTAAACCTCCCCTGGCGCAACTTGAGCCCATTCCCCTCGTCCTTTCACCAGGCATGTGGGGGAACAGACCAACCCCCCCTCGCTGCAGCCTCCTGTCAGGTACCTGTACCAATGCCCCCTGCTCTTCCCCCAGCCTCCGACAGCAGCAGCACGCTGGCGTCCCAGGCCTCGTCCCTGCCCGCGGCGGCCGGAGGCAGCTCTGCAGATCGGGACCCGGAGGAGGCTTTGTTCTCGGAGCTCTCCAGGAAAGGTATCTGAGGGGCGAGGTTTCTTGGCTCCTGACGCGTGCCGGGAGTTGCCGCAGGAGACGAGGGCTCCTCTCCAGGTCCAGCCGCTCCCCGGTCTGGGCCGACAGTTTTGGGTGCAAAGTCCGAGTCCTGTGGGAAGGAGTTCTCTGTGGGGCAGGGGTGGGGGCCGCGCATCCCGGCTCTCCAGGGGCTCCAGAAACGCCCCGTGGGGCTCCCACCCGCAGCTCTCTGGCCGTGTGCCACGGGGCGCTGCTCAGCTGCTCCTGCCCCCTCCGCCCACCGGCTGCCCGGCAGGCAGCACACGGCCGGGGAGCCTTTGCAGAGCTCCTGCTGCTCACCGGAGCTGTCTGGGTCCGGCCCTGGTCGGCTCCCCGGTGCTGTTCTGGGCTGGACGCGAGGCTGCGCCGCGCGGTGCCGCTGCTGCAGGGCTCTCCCTCCCGCCCCTGCAGAGGACCTGGCGCTCCAGCTGGCGCAGGCGATCGAGGACGGCGACGAGGAGGCGGCCGCGCAGTGCGCCGTGGCCCTGGCTCGCCAGCAGGCCGCCCTCAGCATCCTCCTGAAGGAGTCCAACTACCCCGCGGACGACATCAGGTGAGCCCCGCTGGCCGTGGCGCTCCTGGTGCCGGCGTGCGGGCGCCTTGTGCTCCTCCGTGTCCCCTCCCGGGCCCTGGGGTGACAAGGCATGGGGCGACGGTTCTGAACCGAAAGAGGGCAGATTCAGAGTGGGTTTAAGGAAGAAATTCTTCGTCATGAGGGCGGCGAGGCCCTGGAGCAGGCTGCCCAGAGACATTGTGGTTGCCCCATCCCTGGAGGTGTTCATGTGGGCTGGATGGGCCGTGGGCATCCCGCTCCACTGGGAGGTGTGCCTGGGTCAGACTGGTCAGACTGGGTGACCCGTAAGGTCCCAGACCGTTCTGTGAGCTGCCCCAGGGGGAGCTGTGCTCGCCTGGATTAACAAATTACGGGTGGGGAAGCATGGGAATACAGGGCCGTGGGGAAGCAGGGGAATACAGGGCCGTGGGGAGCTGTGCTCGCCTGGATTAAATTATGGATGGGGAAGCAGGGCAATACAGAGCCGTGGGGAGCTGTGCTCGCCTGGATTAACAAATTACAGGTGGGGAAGCACGGGAATACAGGGCCGTGGGGAAGCAGGGGAATACAGGGCCGTGGGGAGCTGTGCTCGCCTGGATTAACAAATTACGGGTGGGGAAGCACGGGAATACAGGGCCATGGGGAGCTGTCCTTGCCCCACAAAGTGGGGCTGGCAGGGAAGCCAGCGCCCGGGGGTGTGCGTGGGGCCAGGCTGCGGTCGCTGCCAGCTCAGGCAGGGCCGGCGGCCTCGGGCAGCTCGGGGTTGTTAGGAAAAGGCGAGGGAGCGAAGGGCAGGCCCCTGCCCGTGTCGGATACGGGGCGGGGGGGTGATCAGGCACGGAACAGCCTTTGCAGGAGGACGGGGGGAAAGTTTAGGGCTCTGGTGAGAGAGAGGCTGCGGGGAGGCGGTGAGCGGTGCAGGGCAAGGAAATGTTTGTTCACGCGTCCGGGAGCAGATAAACTGAGAGGCCGAGTGAGCTTAGGAAGCACCAGATTTAAAGCAGGTGGAAGGAAAGATTTTTTCACACCGTTTCTAAGCACATGGTGGAAACGGTTGGCACAGCTGTTTGGAGGCAACAAAAAGAAATATGTCGATGTACAGACTGAACAGAATCGGGGGAAAGCAGGTCCCACGTGCCTGTTAAACACGAGGTGCAGCCGCCAGCACGCGCGCGGCAGGGTGCTCCAGTTCCTGCGGCGCGCTGCGCGGGGCTGAAACGCCGGCACCGGGCAGCGCGTCGGGGCTGCGGGGGGCTCGGAGCCGTCGGGTGTCCCAGCCCCGAGCCGGGCGGGCGTCCTCTAACGGCACCTTCGTCTCTGCTCCAGCATGAACGTCGGCGTGGAGGACGCGACGTCTTCTGCCAGCATCGTCCTCAGGGTCCAGGCTCACACTACAATAGCGACACTCAAGCAGCAGGTACGGAGCCTCGCCAGCTGGGCAAGGGGCAGGGTCTCGGGGTGCTGAGCCCCAGGAAGGGCCCTGGAGCCCCGGGGTCGGGGCAGCCCCTTTTCTAAACGCTTGTGCCTGCTGTGCCGGAGCTGGGCTTCCCGCCTGCTCCTCACCCTTTGCGGAGCTGGTTCTTCACCGGTTCTCCTGCCGGCCCATGCGTGATGGTGTGGTACCAGCCCCCGCCGAGCCCCACAGCGGGGTGGGAAGCTCCCGGGAAGGTGTGCTGGGGATGCGGTGGGCTTACCTCTGAGCTTCTCCCGCCGCCCAGGTGTTCCAGGATTACGGGTTCCACCCCCTGGTTCAGCGGTGGATCATCGGGCAGTGCCTGTGCGTGGATGAACGGACAGTTTCCTCGTACGGCATTCGCAGGGATGGGGACACGGCCTTTCTGTACCTGCTCTCGGCGAAGAGGGCCGAGCTCACCCAGCAGCGCTACGAGGAGGACCAGGCGCAGCTCCTGCTCAACTCCATCGCCTCGCTCAGCGACAGCGCCGGCGCCGGGGAGCAGCGCAAATACAACACCCTGCCCAGCATGTCCCCCAAGAAAGGTCCGGTTGCTGCGCCCGTCCCTGTGGCTGGCGGGCAGGAGGGGCAGCCCGGATCCTGCCCGGATCCTGCCCAAATCCTCCCCGCCTTCACGCGGCGTGTGGTCTGCTGGTGCCAGACCCTGCGGGAGGGAGGGTTTGGGGCGCTGCTGTTGCCTCTGCTCCTGTGTGGGTGAGGACAGGCGCGGCCCCGAATGGGGTGTTCGGTGTTCTCCTGGCCCTGGGCCCGTGCTCAGACCTTGCCATGCAGGTGCTGAGGGGCTGAGCGGCCCCTTTGGTGCTGAGCAGAGCCGGGCTCTGGGTGCCGATCCCCTCGACCTCAGGAGCGCACCGCGTGTCCGCGCTCTCTGTGCCGAGCACGTTCCGGGGGCTCTGTCCCGGCTCAGCCGTGCCTGGCTGCTGCCCCGTCTCCGTGCCGCGGTCGTAACGCGCCGGTGTCCCCGTCTCTCCTGCAGCGTGGGGGAGTGACCCCAGCAGGAAGATGGACATCAGTGAAATCAGCCAGCACCTGGACATGATGCAGATCGGCGACCTTGTCAGTAACCTGCCACCGTCGGCTTCCGCTGCCGCCTCCCTGCCCTCGCCGGTGCAGGTGGGTGGCCCTGCGCCCCCCGGGCCCTGCTTCCCCCTGCACGCTGTCCTGGGTGCTGCTGGCCAAGGGTGCCCACTTCCCCAGGCCTTGCTCCCCCCTCCCTTCCAACGCGCATTTCCCGGCTCCTTCACCACCTCCGCGTTCTCCGCAGGCGGGCTGGTCGTGCCCCAAGTGCACCTTCATCAACAAGCCCACGCGGCCGGGCTGCGAGATGTGCAGCACAGACCGCCCGGACGACTACGTGGTCCCCTGCAGCTACAAGCCCGACGAAACAGAGCTGTGGAGGATCCAGCAGGAGCAGGAGGGGATCCTGCAGTACCAACAGGTACCGGGGCCCGGGCAGCAGCCACTCTCCCTCTGCCCCTGCCGGGCAGGATCGGTCCCCGGCAGGGCTGGAAGGCGTCTCGCGGGCGAGCGGATCCCGCGCCGTGCTGGGAAGCGGGCACAAAACCGCGGGTGGCAGCAAAGAGGGGCTGCTGCAGCCCCTTCCTCGTCCCCCGGCGGGGCAGGCGGTGCCTGCCGCTGGGCGCGGGGCTCGACGACGTGCTGTGTTGTGAGCGTGGCGTGCGCTGGTGTCTGTTAGGGGTGGTCACTGCTGGCCCTGCTGCATGCTGCCACCTCACGGGGCTCTGACCGGTGTCGCCAGCGCCTGTGGCCACCCCAGGCGTGGGTGGCAGCTTCGGGCAGGGCAGGGCAGGGTCCCAGGACGGTGACGCTGCGGGAGGCACGCAGCACGCGCTCTGGCTGTTCTTTCTCTTGCCTGCTCACGCAGCGAGGTGCGTGTCAGCCGCTGCACACAGGGAGCTGTCGGGCTGGGCTGCGCTGTCTCTGCTGGAAGTTGCTTCCTGCAGGTGTCGTAGAATCGCGCGTGGGGCTCTGGTGGGAGCCCCCTCCCCACTGTGGGGCGCGCTGTGGGGCGCGGGGGCATCCGGCTCAGCCACTGACCGAACCTTCTCTTCTTTCTTTTTTCTCTTGTGCTGGGACCCCGCTAGGAAAAGGGAAGGAGAGAGGATGGCTCAGCTGCGCACTGCGTCTTGGGCTCGGGTTCCTTGGATGACTTCATCCACCTGTCCTCCGAATTCTGCTAGCCGCCCCGTGCCTGGCCGACCCGGATGCCCCCTCCCGCCCCCCCGGGCAGGGCCCAGTGCCCGCCGTGCCCCCCCGTGCGCTCAGTGGCTCCGCCGGCCGCTGGCCACCTGCGGGTCTGGGCTGTAGACACGGCACCTCCCTGCGGGCCAGGGGCCCGGCTGGGAGCTGGGGAGCGCAGGGTCCTGCCCCACGCAGGGGCTGGGCTCCCCTGGGAGCAGGGAGCACGAGGGGCTGGGACCCTTGGTTGCGGGGTCGGACACTGCAGGGACGGGGCCAGGCTGTGCCCATGGTGCTGGCTGGGGAGGCGCTCTGTGGGCTGTGAACCCGGCCCCCGCCAGACCCCTGGGGCTGTGCCGGACGAGGGGAGCCTTGGTGTGCCGTCGGGGCTCTGCTTTCCCCCTGGCCCCCCAGCCCTCCACCTGGACACAGCCCCTGCTACCAGCAGCCCCGTTGGGCTCGCGTGCGGGCTGGGCCCCCCCTAGAGTGGCGCTGAGTGGAGGTGAGCGTGGCCGTGCTCGTGCCACGTCCCCTTTGTGAGGGCTTCAGGGCAGAGGCAGCAGCACTGGGGGAAGCGGTCGGTGCCGTGCAGTGCCACAGTGGCTCGGGGAAGCAGCGTGCCGGCGGCCCAAGGAACCGCGGTGGCCCTGGGAGCTGGATGGGGTCACGGCAGCAGGGCCAGCCCCCAGCCCTACAGCACTCGCTGCCCTGCATCGCGCACAGTGAACTCGGTGGTTCCCCGTTGTACTGTGTGGGCTCACCCCGCGGGGCTGGGCTGCAGGGAAGGACGGGCCCCTCTGCTCCGTGCGTGTCCGCGCTGCGACGCTGCAGGGGTGCAGAGAAACCCTTCCCCCATTAAAGCCTTATCCCACCCGCGCCGCTGTGCCCTCTGCTCGCGCCGCCTTCACTGACGGGCTGCCCGGGGGGGGGGGCTGCCGTTCTGGGTGGGTTTCATGAAATTAAACGTCAGAGCAGTTGGTGGGGGCTGGCTCACGGGACTGCACAAGAGCAGGGGCGATGGGGCCATCCTGAGCTGCCCGCACCGGGCCTGCTGCTGCTGCGCCGCAGTCGCTTACGCCAGGGCAGGGCTGGGATGGGGCTGGGATGGGGCTGGGCTGGGGCACGGGGCAGGCGAGTGTGGTCCCTGTGTGCGCACAGAAACGCTGAGTGAACGGGTTTGGGGCTGCAGCGCTCCCTGAGCAGGGGGTGAGGTCAGCAGCAGCTTGGACACAAGGCAGCACCGTGTGCTGGGGGCCCAGAACCCCCCCTTTGCACCCTGGGCTGCACCAGCAGCAGCGGGGCTGGGGGCGAGAGGGGGCTCGTGCCCCTTGGTCCCACTCTCCCGAGCCCCCCACTGCAGCACCGGGCCCAGCGCAAGGACACGGAGCTGCCGGAATGGGGCCGGGGCGGCTGCGGGGTGCCTGGGGCTGGAGCAGCTCCGCCGTGGGGCCGGCTGAGGGCTGGGGGTGCTGGGCCTGGGCAGGAGAAGGCTCCGGGGGGACCCCCCGGCGGGCTGCGGTGCCCAAGGGGGCCGCAGGAGAGCCGGGGGGGCCCTTTGTGGGGACGGGAGTGACCTAGGGGGTGGCACCCTGCCCGTGGCGGGGGTGGAATTAAATGGTCTTTAAGGTCCCTCCTAACCCAAGCCTTCCTACGACTGTGACAGGACGGGGCTGACGGCTTTAAGCTAAAAGAGGGGGGTTAGAGGAGACATAGGGAAGAAATCTTCCGTGCTGGGAATGGTGAGGCCCTGGCCCAGGCTGCCCAGAGGAGCTGGGGGTCCCCAGCCCGGGCAGCGTTACCGTCGGGCCGGACGGGGCTGGGGGCAGCCTGAGGGGGTGGGAGATGGCCCTGCCCGTGGCTGGGGCTGGACGGGGTGCTCTGTGAGGGGCCCTCAGACCCAACCCGCTCCGCGGTTCTGCATCAGACGTGGGGAGATGGGGGCTGCATCGTGCGCTGGCCTCAGCCGCACAGAGACCTCTCAGGGCTCCGCGTCGCCTCCCCGTGTGGACACCAGCCCCGCGGCCTCCCCGTGAGCGGGGCCCTGCAGGGGCAGAGTGAATGCGGCCCCCCAGCCCTGCCCCAGGGACCTGCCCGGGGCGCCCGGTGCCGGCAGAGGGGGCCTGGGGGCGCGGGGGCTTGGCGGGGGCCGGGTGGGGGCCGCTCTCACCCAGCCGCTCCCTGCCCGCAGGCGCTGGAGGCCGAGCGGCTGAGGAACTTCCAGCAGCTGCTGCAGCTGGAGGAGGAGGTGCTGGTGCCCAACCGGGAGGTCCTGGAGTGCCGCATCTGCTACCAGCAGGTCGCCCCGGGAGAGGGGGTGCTGCTGCGCGAGTGCCTGCACAACTTCTGCAGGTACCGCGGGGCCGAGCGGCGCGGGGTCCGGCCTCCAGCGCCCTGCCCCGGCGGTGACGGCGCGCCTGTTCCCGCAGGGACTGCCTGCGCCAGGTCATCAACTACAGCGAGGAGCCCGAGGTGGCCTGTCCCTTCCGCGACGACTCCTACGCCTGCAGCAGCCACCTCCAGGAGCGCGAGATCCGGGCGGTGAGTGGCGCCCGGTGCCCGCGGGCAGCGCCGGGCTGCGCGGGGCCGCGTCCTGACCCTGCCCCGTCCGCAGCTGGTGTCGCCGGAGGAGTACCGGCGCTTCCTGGAGAGGAGCCTGGTGCTGGCGGAGCGGCGCACGCAGAACAGCTTCCACTGCAAGACCACGGACTGCCGCGGCTGGTGCATCTACGAGGACTCGGTGAACGAGTTCCGCTGCCCCATCTGCCAGGCCCTCAACTGCCTGCTCTGCAAGGTGAGCGGGGCGGCCGCGCGGCCCCCTTCAGCGTCATGCCCGGGGGTGTGCGGCGGGGCTGAGCGCTGCACTCTGCCCCCCCCAGGCCATCCACGAGGGGAAGAACTGCCGGCAGTACCAGGACGACCTGCAGCTCCGGGCGCAGAACGACGCGGCCGCCCGGCAGACCAGCGACATGCTGCAGGTGGGAGCACCGCGGGGTGCCGGGGCTGACGGGGAGGGTGCGGGGCCCGTCCCCGCCTCCCTGACTGCTGCCTCTCCCCACCAGACCCTGGTGCAGCTCGGGGAGGCCATGCACTGCCCCACGTGCCACATCATCGTGCAGAAGAAGGACGGCTGTGACTGGATCCGCTGCACCGTCTGCCAGACCGAGATCTGCTGGGTGACGAAGGGGCCGCGCTGGGGGCCGGGGGTAAGCACGCCTGGGGGTGGACCCCCCCCCCCCCCCCTTCCCTGCACACCAGTCCCTTCCCAGGTCACGGTCCCCATCCCTGGTCACAGCGGGGTCTGGGGGCCCAGGACTGGGTGCTTTGGGCCCCCCTGACCCGCTCTCCTCCCCGCCAGGGACCCGGGGACACCAGTGGCGGGTGCCGCTGCAACGTCAACGGCCAGAGGTGCCACCCGCGCTGCCAGAACTGCCACTGAGCGCCGGCCTGGCCCAGCCCCGTGGGACAGGGGCTCAAGCAGCCGGGCGGGAGCCGTGCTGCTCACCCCGGGGATGGCCCGGGGGGCGCTGGAGCTGGCGCAGCTGCAGCGCGGCCCCAGCAGGGCCCAGAGAGACACTTGAGAGACGCTTGCAGTAGCAGGGGTGGCGGCAGGGCCACGTCCCCCTCGAGGCTGGCGGCAGCCGGGGATGGCCAGGAGGGACGCGGGGCCGGAGGGGAGCGGGCAGGGGCCAGGCCCCACGCGGTGCCGCAGGGCCTCCACGCAGCCTCTGCCGGCAGCGGAGCTCCTCGGGTGCGAGCGGCGCGTCCTGGCGGTGCAGGGCATCCCAATAAAGCTGTCTGTGTGCCACGTCCGTGTGACATCCTAGTAAAGCTGTCTGTGTGCCACGGCGTCACCTTCGGCCCTGTCACAGCACTGGGGCCTGCCTCAGCACCAGAGATGGGCCCGATGGGGTTAGCCCCTGCACGGCCTCTCCCCGTGCAACGGACCCGCAGCACGCACAGACCACACGACGCTTCCCAGCTGGCGATTCAGATTTTATTCCCACGTCCCCAAACTGTAAACACGCAGGCACCGTCCCCCCACCCCACGTGTGGCCAGCAGTGCCTGCGGGCGCAGAGCGCGATGTTAAATAACCGAGCTGCCGTGCGAGCGGGGAGCACGCGGTGCCCGCTGCACGCTCCTCCCCGTGCCCCCGAGGGGCCGCAGGGCGGAGGTGGGGGCACCCCTCTCTCCCACCCCTACTTGGGAGGCCGGTAGACCATTTTTCTGCTCTTCAGAACCGACCACTTGTGGCGCTTCCAGTAGTAGGTGAGGGATATCAGAAGGCTGGAGATCATCAGCATCTGGGGGAAGGAAGGCATCGCGCTCTCTGCCCCCCAGGACCCCCTCTGCACTGCAAGGCTTTGGGGCCCCCTGGAGCAGCAGGGAGGGGGCAGCGCCGCTCCCCTGGGCCTCCCCCCCGCCCACCCCTCGCCCAGGCCCCAGGCCGGCTCTGACCTTCAAGCCCATCCGTTTGCGGTGGTCGTGCTCCGGCTCCGCCGCCCACCGCAGGAACGTGCAGACGTCCTTCGCGATCTGCGACATGGTGGCCGGAGTGCCTGGGGAGGGAGGAGGGAGCTGAGCACCCCCCGTGGGCTGGGTCCGCGCCCCACGGCCCCCTCTTACCGTCATCGAACTCCAGGATCTCGTTGTAGATGGGGGGGGCCATGCCGATGGCCTGCCCCGGGAAGTAGGGGTTGTAGTGCAGCCCCTCGCGCACCGTGACGCCGGCCGGGGGGTCGCAGTAGCCGGTGAGGAGGGAGAACACGTAGTCCTCGCCCCCGTGCCTGCAACGCAAACCCCAGGATGTCAGCATCGGGCTGCAGGGTGGCGGTGCCGGGGTCCTCCTCGCATCACTGGGTCCGCGTGGGTCCGGACCCCCCGAGCCGAGTGCCCGCGGCACAGCGGCCCCTTACCGGGCGTTGACGATGTAGCTGAGGTCAGGGGGCAGCGCCCCGTTGTTGGCGGCTCGCGCCGCCTCGGGGTTGGGGTAGGGCTTGGGGAAGTAGTCGGAGATCTTGCCGGGGCGCGTGAACATCTCCCCGTTCTCATCCGGGCCGTCCACCACCTCCACCTGCGGGCGGGAGGGCGCTGAGCCGCGGGCAGGGGGTGGGGGGCCAGTGGCGGGTGGGTGGGGGGGTCCGGGGCTCGCTCACCTCCTCGGCCAGCGCCTTGGCCTCCTCCTCGGTGTGCGTGACGCCGATGAGGTTGCGGAAGGCCAGGTACTCCATGCTGTGGCAGGCCGAGCACACCTGCTTGTACACCTGGTAGCCGCGCCGCACGCTGCGGGGGAGAGCGCTCAGTGCCGCGGCCACCCCGGGACCCCCCGGGACCCCTCTGGGTCTCCCACTGGACCCCTCCGGAACCCCCCCCCAGACCTCCCCAGGACCCCCCGGACCCTTCTGGGTCCCCCCAGATCCCCCCCAGACCCCCCCGGTCCCTCCCCGCCCCCCCGGGACCCCTCCAGGACCTCCCCAGTCTCCCCCTGGACCCCTCCGGAACCCCCCCCCCCCCCCCCAGGACCCCCCAGACCCCTCTGGGTCCCTCCAGATCCCCCCGGGACCCCCCCCAGGAGCCCTCCAAGACCTCCCTGGTCTCCCCCTGAACCCCTCCGGGCCCCCCCGGTCCCCCCTCCCCGTTCCCCCAGGGACCCCTCCGGGTCCACCCCGGACCTCTCCGCCCCCCCCCCCCCCCCCCGCAACTCTCTGAGCCCCCTCCGGTCCCCCCCGGACCCCCTCCAGGTCCCCCCCCCAGCCCCTTGCAACCTCTCCGGTCCCCCCCGGGACCCTTCCGGGTCCTCCCCCGCTCCCTCCCGGACCCCCTCCGGGTCCTCCCCCGCTCCCTCCCGGACCCCCTCCGGGTCCTCCCCCCCGCCCCCTGCGGCCCCCCCCCCGGTTCCCCCCGGCCCCCCCCGCACCTGCCGTGGTCCAGCGCGGCGAGCAGCCCGCCGTGGCTCCAGGGGAAGCCGGGCGGGTGCATCTCCAGCTCGCCGGCGCTCAGGGCTCCGTGCAGGGCCAGCGCGGCCCCGCCGCCCGCCGCCAGCGCCCCCAGCGCCCCCAGCGCCACCGCCCCGCCGCGGGGCCGCCCCCACGAGGAGGCGGCGCGGGCCTGGGGGGGGGCAGAGCCGTCAGCGGGACGGGGCAAGGGCACCGCGGGGCCCGGCCCGGTTCCACCCCCCGCCCCCCCGTCCCCTCCCGGTTCCCCCCCCGCTCACCCCGGCGGGCGCCGCCCGAGGCCGCGGCGCCAGCAGGAGGCGGCCGCCGGGCCTCAGCGGGAGCCGCCGCACCGCCACCGCCGCCATCTCGGCTCCGCTGCGCTGCGCTCGGCCCCGCTCCGCCCGCCCCGAGGTCGAGGGGACGCCGCGGGCCCGCCCCGGACGCGACGCGAGCAGGAAGGGGCGGCACGGGCCGGGGGGGAGCCGCCCGCGCACCGGGGGGGGGCCGAGCCCCGGGCGGGGCCGCGTTTATTGGGGGAGAGGGGGACGGCGAGCGGGGGGGGCGGGGGGACCGGCACCGGGGGGGGCACGGGGACAGGACCGGGGGGAACCGGCACCGGGGGGGGCACGGGGACAGGACCGGGGGACCGGGACAGGACCGGGGGGACCGGCACCGGGGGGGGCACGGGGACAGGACCGGGGGGAACCGGCACCGGGGGGTACCGGGACCGGACCGGGGACAGGACCGGCACAGGACAGAACCGGCACCGGACTGGAGGCACTGGGGAGAACTGGCACCGGGGGGTACTGAGACCAGACCGGGGAGTCCCGGCACCAGGGGGTACAGGCACAGGACTGGGGGGACCAGGGGGCACTGGTACCGGGGAGAAGCCGGACAGGACCGGGGGCAGCGGGGGGTATTGGCACCGGGGGGAACTGGGAGGAATCGGGACAGGACTGGGGGCACCGGGCTTACGTGCAGTGGGCACTCCCCAGTGCTTCCCCAGGGGGCTGAGCCCACCCCAAGACACCTCCACTCCCCCCCTTGTCCGTGTGTCCATCCGTGTCCATCTGTCCGTGTGTCCTCCATCTGTCCGTGTGTATCTGTCCCTCCATCCATGCCATGCTGTCTGTCCCTGTGTCCATCCGCCCATGTGTCCGTCCATGCCCGGGTGTGCGTGTCCCTGCCAGGGTGTCTGTCCCTGTGTCCATCCGTCCATGCGTCTGTCCGTCCCCGTGTGTCCATGCCCCCCGGTCACTTCCAGCAGAGCACGTTCCAGAGCAGCAGCCAGCAGGGGTACGTGAGCAGCGCGAGGAAGGGGAAGGGCAGGGCGCCGTACAGGTGGTGCTGCAGCAGCCCCTCGGCCAGCGCCTGCAGGAAGAGCTGCCAGCCCTCGGCCAGCCCCGCCGGCCGCTCCTCCAGCTCGCGGTGCAGGAAGATGCCCAGCAGCAGCGTCACGGCCGGCGTCGACAGCACCAGCAGCGCCGCCAGCACCGGCCTGAGCGGGGAGGGAGAGCGCGGCTCAGCGGGGTCCGGGGACCGTCCCCGTCCTACCCCGCGGGGCCCCAGCTCACCTGGGGCCGGTGGGACGCACGGCGGCGGCGGCCGGGACCATGGTGGCAGCCAGGAGGAAGCCCAGGGAGAAGTTGAGGAGGGCGGCGCAGCTCAGCTGGGCGGCCAGGTACAGCAGCGCCAGCAGCTTCAGCGTCATCCAGCCCCGGTCGCTTCCCCCACCCGGCAGCGCCCTGCGGGCAGCGAAACGGGCTCAGCACCACGGGCTCAGCACCACGGGCTCAGCACCACGGGCTCAGCACCACGGGCTCAGCCCCACGGCACCCCGCGGCCACCCCCTGACCTGTGGGCGCTGTGGGGCAGCGCCATGCCGGCCACGTAGATGGCGATGAGGGTGAGCACCACGGCCTCCGCCTCGGAGACGGGGAAGTGCTGGGTGGCCACGCGCTGCCCCAGCACCGGCAGCAGGTAGAGGGCGAGCCCGGCGGCGTGGCACACCAGCAGCGGTGGCACCAGGGCCAGCAGGCCCGGCCGCGGCTCCTGCGGGAGAGGGCAGCGGTGGGGCCGGTGCTGGGGCAGGGCCCGGCCCCGCCTCAGGGAACTGAGCCACAAAGGGTCCGCGGGCACCGGGACTGCAGGTGGGGAGGGAAGGAAGGAAGGAAGGAAGGGGGAAAAAACAAGAAGGAAAAGGGGGGGATGCAACACAGAAGCCCCCTGACCTCCGCCACAGCGTGGGCAGCCCCCTGGTCCCCGTCCCAGAGCCGCTCGGCCGAGGCCGCCTCACATTTGTTGAGTTGCATCCACAGGTCCAGGGCATGAGCGTGCAGTCAGGGAAACGAGCGGAGCTGCTCCAGCAGAGCCCCCCCAGCCAAACACCCCCAGCCCCTGGACCCCCCCTCCCACAGTCCCCTAGGACCCGGCCTGGGTCCTCCCCCCAGCAAGGATATCTTGAGGACAAGGACGAGGATGAGGAAGCCGAAGGCCGGCATGTAGACGCCGATGGAGACGAAGCGGGACAGCGAGGGCAGCAGGTAGAAGAAATAGGACTGGTGCAGCCGCTCCAGCAGGTTGTTGAGCTTCCGGAACATTCCCTCCAGCGTCCTGCAGGGACTGGACTCAGCGCGGGGCCCCCCGGCCCCGGGTACCCCCCCAAGCCCCGGGCACCCCCCCGGCCCCGCACTCACTTGCCCACGGTGGTCATGTCGTACTTGTACTGGCGGAAGCTGTTGATGCCGCGCACGGTGATGGCCTCGATGTGGTAGCGGAGGAAGAGGCCGTGGTCGCCCTGGGGCCGCCCCGAGCCCTGCTTGAGCACCATCAGCAGCAGCGTCTGCAGGCTGTGCGCGTAGGCGGGCAGCGTGTCCCAGTCGGAGCGCTGCAGCTGCGGGACGGCCGTGTCGGAGCGGGCGCGGGGACCACCAGCCCCGGCGCCGCGCCGCCGCCAGCTCACCTTGCCCTGGATGGTGCAGAGCAGCCCGTTCTTCTGGCAGAAGGCGTGGAAGAGGTTGACCAGGTCCAGGTTGGGCAGCTGCCCGTTCAGCCCCTCCACCGCCACGTCGAAGCTGGTGACCACGTCGCTGCTCAGCTCCAGCGCCACGGCCGCCTGGATGGCCCCGGCGCGGCCCAGCGTCCCCGAGGACTGCATCTCTGCGGGCACCGCGACGCTCAGCGCACGGGGGGCTCCCGGGGCCGCGGCCCCCGGCCTCCCCGGCCTTACCGGTGACGTTGACGTCGTGGTAGGCCTCCAGCCAGGCCTCCATGCCCAGCAGGTCGTGCTCGTTCACCAGGAAGATGATGTCCTTCGCCCAGTAGATCTGACCTGAGCGCAGGCGTCAGCCACGGGGCAGGCTCTGGGTGCTGCCCCCCGGGAAGCCGGGAGCCCCCAGGGGGGCTTTGGCCACCCAGGCCCCACAGAGCACAAGCACGGTGCCGGGCTCACCTCGGAAGTAGGCGGCCAGGGCCAGCATCAGCCCCACGGCCTGGCTGTTCTGCGTGCCCTCGCTGCAGGGCACGCTCAGCACCAGCGACTCGGTGCTGGCCGCGCGCGGCGCCCGCAGGATCCCGTAGACGTTGGTGCCCTTCACCATCTGCGGAGGAAGGGAACGGGCTGAGCCGAGGGGACCCCGGCGATCATCCGGCCCAGCCCCCAGCTCCGCGAGGGGCAACCCGAGAGCGACCCCCAAACACTTCAGCACCGCAGCCCGCCGGGGGGTGCCCCCGGAGCCTTCTCCTGCCCAGGCCCAGCACCCCCAGCCCTCAGCCGGCCCCACGGCGGAGCTGCTCCAGACCCGGGAACCCCCGCGGCCGCCCCAGCCCTGCTCCAGCAGCTCCGTGTCCTCGTGCTGGGCCGGGTGCTGCAGGGGGGTCTCGGGAGAGCAGGGCCGAGCCCCCCCTCGCCCCCAGCCCCGCTGCTGCTGGCGCAGCCCAGGCTGCAAAGGGGGGGTTCTGGGCCCCCAGCACACGGTGCTGCCTTGTGTCCAAGCTCTGCCCACCAGCACCCCCAGGTCCCTCTCTGCATTTCTGCTTACGGCCGGGCCCTCCTGGCCACCCGCTGCTGCGGTGCTCGGCAGAGCCAACCCCCGGCACCACCAAACCCCGGCACCGTCCGTGCAGGCGGAGGCCCCGCGGAGCCCCCGCAGCCCCATACACGCGGCCCCTACGCACGTATCGCTCACGGCTCTCGTCGGGGAAAGGCAGCGTGCGGGCGAAGGGCTGCTTGTACACCTCCAGCCCCAGGCCCCACATCGTCTTCTCCAGCCAGGCCACGGGGATGCCCCTGGGGAGAGGCGGGGATGGAGCCGTGCGGGGACCCCCCGGCCCCAAACCCTGCCCCGAGCCGCAGCGGGGGCGAGCGGGGGGGCTGCCCCCGTTTGTCCCCGGCCCTCACCCCGCCTTCTTCTTCTGCGCGGCGAAGTCGCGGGCGTAGGCGAGGGCGCGCTCGCCGTGCGGGAACTGCTCCTCCACCATGGTGGAGCCCATGGCGTTCTCCGACATGTAGGTGCGCGGCGCGAGGGGCGGCAGCGCCATGGCCAGGAACCAGCCCAGCCCCGCCACGTAGCTCAGCACGCTGCGGGAGGGCACGGCCGTGAGGGGCGCGGGACCCCCCCGGGGCGCGAGACCCCCACCGGGGCGCGGGACCCCCCCAGCACGCGGGGCTGGCACTCACCAGAGCGGGGTGTTGAGGCGCACGACGAGGCGGGACAGCGCCCGCCGGCAGTGGGGGTCCGACAGCAGCCCCATGGCTGGGGGGGGAGCACCGAGGGGGTCCCCACAGGCCCAGGGCTGCCCCCAGGCCCCCCCGGTGCCCCCCGGGCACCCCCAGAGGAACCACGGCCCCGTGCCCAAGCGCAGCGTTTGTGCCCCATGGATGCACCTGATGGCCCCACATCCACCCCGCAAGCAATCCACAGCCCCCTGCTTACCCCCCAGCCCCCTGCCTGCCCCCATACACCCCCAGCCCCCAACCCCAACCCCCATGGGCCCCATACCTGCCCCACACGCACCCCATGGCTCCCACACCTACCCCCACACGCACACAGCCCCCGTACCTGCCCCAATGCACCCCCAGCCCCCACACCTAACCCCCCAGCCCCCATACCTGCCCCACACCCCCCATGGTGCCTGTACCTGCCCCCCAAGCATCCCACTACCCCCATACCTGCCCCACACCCCCCATGGTGCCTGTACCTGCCCCCCAAGCATCCCACCACCCCCGTACCTGCCCCACACGCACCCCACAGTGCCCACACCTGCCCCCCACACACCCCACGGCTTCCACACCTACCCCCATGCACCCCCAGCCCCCACACCCAACCCCCCCAGCCCCCATACCTGCCCCCCACACCCCCACAGTGCCCACACCTGCCCCCATGCACCCCCAGCCCCACACCTGCCCCCCAAGCACCCCGCCGCCCCGAAACCTGCCCAAACGCCCCCCCCAGCCCCTACACCCGCCCCGCACGGCTCCCACCGCTGCCCCCCAGCCCCCATATCCGCCCCCAGCCCCCGTGCCCGCCCCCCGTGCGCCCCCCAGCCCCTACACCCGGCCCCAAGCACCCCGTGGCTCCCGTACCTGCCCCCCCAATGCACGCCCCCCGCAGCCCCCCCCCGGTCCTGCCCCCCCCGCCCCGCGCCCACCTCCGGGTCCCGCCGCCCGGCCCGGCCGCGGGGAGGAGCCCGCAGGCACCGCCCGGCCCCGCCCCGCGCGTGCGCGGCGAGCCCTGGGGGGGGGCTTGTCAGCCCTGGGGGCGGGGCCTGTCAGGGGGCGGGGCCTGTCAGGGGGCGGGGCGTGGGGCCTGCAGGGGGAGGGGAGGGCGGAGGGGAGGGGGAGGGCTGCGTAACGGGTGTGCGAGGAGCCGGGGGGGGGCAGGGGGTGTGCACCAGGAGCTGTGCCCTGGGGTGTGCAATGGGGGCGTGCAAGGCGGGGGCAGCGTGTGCGTGTGAGCAAGGAGCCGAGCAGCAGGGATGCAGGGGGGCGTGCAAGGAGCCGTGCCACGGGGGGAGTGGGGGGGGGGTGTGTGTGCAATGGGGGTGTGTGTGCAATGGGGGTGGGTGTGCAATGGGGGTGGGTGTGCAATGGGGGTGTGTGTGCAATGGGGGTGGGTGTGCAATGGGGGTGGGTGTGCAATGGGGGCTGGGTGTGCAATGGGAGCGGGTGTGCAATGGGGGCTGGGTGTGCAATGGGAGCGGGTGTGCAATGGGGGTGGGTGTGCAATGGGGGTGGGTGTGCAATGGGGGCTGGGTGTGCAATGGGAGCGGGTGTGCAATGGGGGTGGGTGTGCAATGGGGGCTGGGTGTGCAATGGGGGCGGGTGTGCAATGGGGGCTGGGTGTGCAATGGGGGCGGGTGTGCAATGGGGGCTGGGTGTGCAATGGGAGCGGGTGTGCAATGGGGCAGTGCAAGGCGCCAGGCGCTGCGGATGGCCATGCAGGGCTGGGGGACCCGCCAAGGGCCCAGGACTGCTGGGCCAGGCGGGTGCCGGAGCCCTGGCACCAGGACCGGGGGCTGGGGGCCGCTCCGGGGGGGTCCCCAAACCCCCTGGGGTGGGGCTGGGCACGGCTGGGGGGGTGTGGGGGACACGGAGGAGCCCCTGGCCTGGGGACACATCACGGGGGGCACTTCCCCTCCCCTCCCCAGCTGCCCTCCCCTCCGTCCGTTATCACCCCTCTCCCATTGTTCAGCACTCGCCCCCCTCCCGCAGCAGAACGGCTCGGCGGGGTCAGCCCAAAAGCTCCACGGGGCAGGGGGACACGGGGGGGGGGGCTCCCAACCTCCCAGCCACGTCCCCGCCGCGCCCCGAGGGAGGTGACACAGCGGTGGCGGTGTTCGGGGCCGCCCTTTATTCGCCTCCCGGCGCCCCCGCTCAGTCCCCGAGCAGCGCGGTGACCTCCCGCACGTGGTCGCGCACCACGCCGTCCAGCACGGCGTGCACGGCCCTGCAGGCGCCGCTGGCCGCCTCGATGACGGCCTCCAGGTGGTCCTCGTGCAGGCGCGAGTCCATCTGCAGCAGCGCGATCTGCCCCGAGGTGGGCAGCAGCGCCAGGGCCGCCTGCGGGCCCCCCGACGCCTCCTCCACGTAGCTGAGGTCGGCCAGCGCCGTGTCCTCCACGAAGCCGGCCGAGCTGGCGCAGACGTAGTCCCGCATGGGGATGCCGGCGTCGATGACGGCCAGCGTGGCGGCGTTCACGCAGGCGCAGTAGTTGCCCCCGTCCGCCTGCAGGATCTGGGGAGCGGCAGCGCTGAGGGGGGTGCCGGCGGCTCCCGGTGCGGGGCCCCGCTGCCCCCCAGCACCCCCGGGAGCGAGTGGGGCACGGCCACACCTTGAGGGGCTGTCCCTTCTCCTTTCTTTCCCTTCATTTTCTCTTTCCTTTCCTTTCCCTTCCCCGTTTCCTTTCGCTTCCCTTTTTCCTTTCCTCCCCTTTCCTTTTTCCTTTCCTTTCCCTGTTTCCTTTCCCTTCCCTTCCCTTTTTCCTTCCCTTTCCCTTCCTTCCCTTCCCTTTCCATCCTCTCCCCATCCTCGTCCCCCAAGGAGGAACTGGGTCCCCCCACCCCCATGATCCACAGAGGGATTGTGCCCCCCCTACATCCCTGCCGCCCACAGAAGGGCCATCCCCTCCCTGTCCCCCACAGAGGGGCTGTCCCCGACCCTTGTAAAGGGAAAATCCCCTGTTCTCCATGGAGAGGCTGTCCCCTTCTGCGTCCCTGTGCACAGGGGGGGTGTGCTGTCCCCATCCCGCCGGGAACGTGTCCCACAGTGGGAACACCCCTGTCCCCATCCCGTCCCCATCCTGTCCCCATCCCCATGTCCTGCAGCGGGAACGCCCTGTCCCCATCGCGTCCCCATCCCCATCCCATCCCTGTCCCCATGTCCCACAGGGGGGCTGCCCCCTCTGGTCCCCACCCCCGTGCCCACCTGCACGTAGATGTCGATCTGGGAGCGGGGGTACAGCTCGGTCAGGATGGCGGCCTCGAAGGTCTGCTTGAGGTGCAGCGTCATCTCGCTCGACTTGCGATCGCCGTGGGGCCGCCGCTTGCGCTCGCCCGTGCTGAAGGTGGCCATGCTGTACTGGCAGTTCACCAGCGCCCGGTCGGGCAGCGCCTTGCTGCGGGGGCCGCGCATCTGGGGGCACGGGGCGGGGGACAGGGTCAGGGGGGAGCGGGACGGGGGGGGCAGGTTGGGGGGTGCGGTGGGTTTGCGTGGCAAGGTTTCGGTAGCAGGGGGCCACCGGGGTGACTTCTGTGAGAGGCATCCAGAAGCTGCCCCGCGCTGGGGAAGGGCCCCGCTGCTGAGCACTAAGTGACGTTGTTTGTTCTTCTGGGGGGGGAGATTTAAGCAAAGGGAAAAAAAAAACCGCTGCCCCACAGCGGCTGGGAGAGAGGGGAGCGGGCGCCAGCCCCGCAGCCCCCAGGCGAGCGCAGCAGGGGTCGGGGGTGCCCCGGGCACGCCGCAGCCTGTGGAGAGGCCCCAGGCGGGGCAGGCTGCCCCCCGCACCCACGGCTCGCAGGGTCCCAGAGTCACCGAGGTTGGGAGAGACCCCCAGGGTCACCCAGCCCAACCCCTGCCCTAACACTAACCAGTCCCCCACTAAACCATGTCACTGAGCTCTACATCTAAACGTCTTTTAAGGACCCCCAGGGATGGTGACTCCACCACCTCCCTGGGCAGCCCACCCCAACGCCTAACAACCCTTTCGGTAAAGAAGTTCTTCCTAATATCCAACCTAAACCTCCCCTGGCGCAACTTGAGCCCATTCCCCTCGTGCTGTCAGCGGGCACGTGGGCGAACAGACCGACCCCCCCTCGCTGCAGCCTCCTGTCAGGTACCTGCCGAGAGCGATGAGGTCTCCCCCGAGCCCCCTCTCCCCGGGCCGCCCCCCCAGCCCCCCCGGCCGCCCCCCCGGCCGCCCCCCCCCCCCCCGCCGGGCCCGGCCCCGCTCACCTCGTGCGGGCCGTAGACCACGGCGAGCGCCTTGGTGTTGCCCTGCTCGATGTAGGCCGAGCCGTCGGGCTGCGCGAAGACGCCCATGCGGGCCCGCACCTTGCGCAGCTCGGCGGCGCGGCGCCCGTCGGCGCGGTACCCCTCGTCCGACAGCAGCTCCAGCGCCGCCATCGCCGCCCCGGCCCGCCCCCGGCGGACTACGGCTCCCGGTACGCCCCGCGCCGGACTACAGCTCCCGGCATGCCCCGCGGCGCCCCGCCCCGAGCCCCGCCCCTGGCCACGCCCCCGAGGGGGCGGAGCGAGGCGCTGCCCGGCCGGGACCGGGACCGGGACCGGGGAGAGGGGGCGGGGGCGGGGCGGGGGCGGGACGGGACGGGACGGGAGGGGAGGGGAGGGGACGGGACGGGACGGGCAGGACCGGGAGTACCGAGCAGGGCTGGACCGGACCAGGTAGTACCGGGCAGCCGTACCGGGCGAGCCGTACCGGGCAGTACCGGACCGGACCGAGCCGTACCGGACCGCACCGGGCAGTACCGGGCCGTACCGGGCAGTACCGGACCGGACCGGGCCGTACCGGGCAGGACCGAGCAGTACCGGGCAGGACCGCCCCGCCATGGCGGCGCCGGTCCCCGCCGGGTTCCAGTTCGCCATCGACCGCGGCGGCACCTTCACCGACGTCTTCGCCCGCTGCCCCGGCGGCCGCGTCCGCGTCCTGAAGCTGCTCTCCGAGGACCCGAGCTACGGCGACGCCCCCACCGAGGGCATCCGCCGCGTCCTGCAGGAGGTGCGGCGCCGCGCCCGCCCCGGGACCCCCGCAGCCCCGGCACCGGGCGGGGGGGGGACCCCTCCCGGCAGCACCGGGACCCCCCCAGGTCCCTCCCCGTGGGATCCCCCGGGGACCTGAGGACTCTCCCGGGGACACCCTCGGGCCGAACCCCCGGGACACCCCCCGGGACCCTCCCTGAGACCCCCCCCGGGACCCTCCCAGCTCCCTCCTCGTGGCCCCCCGGTGCTGGACCCCACTCCCTGCACCGGTCCCGTGTCCCCCCCCAGTGCCAGCGTGGCTGCTGGGGGCCGGTGGGGTGGCGGGACCCCCGTTCCATGCCCGGTGGGGTGGTGCGGCGGTGGGACCCTCGCTCTGCACCCCTGGGGGAGGTGGGACCCCCACTCCATGTCCCCAGGGGCAGGGGGGTGGCGGGACCCCCAGCTCTGCAACCCCAAGAGTGGTGGGACCCCCTCTCCATGTCCCCGGGGGTGGTGGGACCCCCCCCAGTTCTGCACCCCTGGGAGTGGTGGGACCCCCAGTCTGTGTCCCCGGGGGGGCAGTGGGGCGCTGGGACCCCCACCCCGCACCCCCACGGGGCTGAGCGGCGCCCCCGGGGCCGCGGGGCTGAGGCGGGGCCGTGGCAGGAGAGCGGGGTGCCGGTGCCACGCGAGCGCCCGCTGGACACGTCCCGCATCGAGTGGATCCGCATGGGCACCACGGTGGCCACCAACGCGCTGCTGGAGCGCCGGGGCGAGCGCGTGGCCCTGCTCGTCACCCGCGGCTTCCGCGACCTCCTGCACATCGGCACCCAGGCGCGCCCGCGCATCTTCGACCTGGTGAGAGGCGGCGCCGCACCGGGACCGGGGCGGTGTGTCCCCGTCACCTGCAGCGGGGTCGGGGTGGCACGTCCCCATCACCTGCACTGGGATCGGGTGGCGTGTCCCCATCTCCTGCACCAGGGTCCAGGTGGCACGTCCCCATCTCCTGCACCGGAATCGGGGTGCTGCGTCCCCGTCACCCACACTGGGATCGGGGTGCTGTGTCCCCACCACCTGCACCGGGATCAGGGTGGCGTGTCTTTATCACCTGCACTGGGATTGGGGTGGCGTGTCCCCATCTCCTGCACCGGGGTCAGGGTGCCGTGTCCCCGTCACCTGCACCAGGATCTGGGTGCCGTGTCCCTGTCACCCGCACTGCGATCTGGGCGCTGTGTCACCTGCACCGGGATCGGGGTGCTGTGTCCCCATAACCTACACTGGGATCGGGGTGCCGTGTCCCCATCACCGGGGTCGGGGTGGCAGGTCCCTGCCGCCCGTGCTGTCCGTGCTCCGGGCAGCGTGTCGCAGTGCCCCACGCCCTCGGGGCTCCCGGCACCGCGTCCCCGTGACCCTCAGCATCCGGGCTGGGTGGCACGGCCCCGTCACCCGCGCCGTGTCCCCGTGTCCCTCGCCGCCCGTGCTGGCGGTGCCGTGTCCCGGTCACCGTCCCGGCCGGTGCTCGTGCTGCCGCCTCCCCGCACGCCCCGCGCCCACGCGGCGCCGCGTCCTCTGCCCGGCGCAGACGTCCTTGAAGGCCCCGGCTCCGCGTGGCCGCGTCCCGCCAGCGCCGCTGGGCCCCAGCGCGGCCCCGCGCCAGCCCCGGCCCCGTGCCAGCGCCCGCCCCCCCCCTCCCCACGCCGCCAGCGCTCGCGGTCACGGTCACGGCCGGCGCGGGCGCTCCCACCCCACGGCCACCGCCGGCCCCAACGCCCCGGAGCCGTGTCCGTGGCAGGGCCCCCCCCGTGCCCGCCCGGTGCCGCCCGCCTGCAGCCCGGTGTCGCGGCGCAGGAGGCGGCGATGCCCGCGGCGCTGTACGAGGAGGTGATCGAGGTGGACGAGCGGCTCATCCCGCAGCAGCCCGGCTGCCGCCTGCCCGGCTCCGAGGCGCTGCCGCGGCTGGCAGGTGGGTGCGGGGCCGGGGACACGGGGGGGGGGGCCGTGATGCCGAGCCCCCCCCGGACGCCCGCCTGTCCCCAGGCTGCACTGGGGACACCCTGCTGCTGTGGCGGCCCCTGGACCTGACGGCGCTGCGGCGGGAGCTGGAGCGGGTGCTGGCGCGCGGCATCCGCAGCCTGGCCGTGCTGCTGCTGCACTCCTACGCGTGAGTGCCCGCGGGACGGGGGGCACTGAGTGACACGGGGACCCCATCCCACCCCGTCCCCTCTTGCCGGCAGCTGGCCGGGCCACGAGGAGCAGGTGGGGGCCTTGGCGCGGGAGCTGGGCTTCCAGCACGTGTCCCTGTCCTCGGCGGTGACGGCGATGGCGCGGGCGGTGCCGCGGGGGCACACGGCGTGCGCCGATGCCTACCTCACGCCCTGCATCCGCCGGTACCTCGACGGCTTCTGCGCAGGCTTCGCCGAGCGGCTGCAGGTGAATTGGGGCTGGGTGCAGGGGTAGGGGGTGCCCGGCCCCACAACTCACCCCACCGCCTGCCCGCCCCCAGGGCGTCCCGGTGCTCTTCATGCGCTCCGACGGCGGCCTGACGCCCATGCAGCACTTCAGCGGTGCCCGCGCCGTGCTGTCGGGGCCGGCGGGCGGTGTGGTGGGCTACGCCGTCACCACGTACCGGCACCAGGACGGGCAGCCCGTCATCGGCTTCGACATGGGGGGTGAGTGGGGCTGGGGGCCGGGCGCGGGGGGCACGGGGCCGGGGCTGAGCCGCGCTCCCCAGGCACCTCGACGGACGTGAGCCGCTACGCCGGGGAGTACGAGCACGTCTTCGAGGCCACCACGGCCGGCGTCAGCATCCAGGCACCGCAGCTCGACATCAACACGGTGGCGGCTGGGGGGGGCTCCATGCTGTTCTTCAGGTGGGGACGGGATGGGGTGGGGATTGGGATGGGGATGGGATGGGGATGGGATGGGGATGGGGATGGGATAGGATGGGATGGGGATGGGATGGGGATGGGGATGGGATGGGGATGGGGTGGGATGGGGATGGGATGGGGATGGGGATGGAATGGGATGGGGATGGGATGGGGATGGGATGGGGATGGGGATGGGATGGGGATGGGGATGGAATGGGATGGGGGGGATGGGGATGGGATGGGGATGGGGATGGGATGGGGATGGGATGGGGATGGGGATGGGATGGGGATGGGATGGGGATGGGGATGGGATAGGATGGGATGGGGATGGGATGGGGATGGGGATGGGATGGGGATGGGATGGGATGGGGATGGAATGGGATGGGATGGGATGGGGATGGGAGGGATGGGGATGGGGATGGAATGGGATGGGGATGGGATGGGGATGGGATGGGATGGGGATGGATGGGGATGGGGATGGGATGGGGGGGATGGGATGGGGATGGGATGGGATGGGGATGGGGATGGGGGGGATGGGATGGGGATGGGATGGGATGGGGATGGGGATGGGATGGGGGGGATGGGATGGGGATGGGATGGGGTGGGATGGGATAGGGAGGTCCCCCTCCCCACTCCGCTGTCTCCCCCTCCAGGTCCGGGCTCTTTGTGGTCGGCCCCGAGTCAGCCGGTGCCCACCCCGGCCCTGCCTGCTACCGGAAGGGTGAGCGGGGGCCACGGGGCAGTGGGGGCCACACCGTGGGGCTGCCCTCACGGTCCCCATCCCCGTCCCATCCCCTCACACAGGGGGGCCGCCGACCGTCACCGACGCCAACCTGTGCCTGGGCCGCCTGCTGCCCGAGTTCTTCCCCCGCATCTTCGGGCCGGGCGAGGACCAGCCGCTGTGCCGCGAGGCCGCGCTGCGGGCGCTGCAGGGCCTGGCCGCCCGGGTGGGCGCCGGCGCGCCCGGCCAGCAGCCGATGTCGGTGGAGGAGGTGGCCATGGGCTTCATCCGCGTGGCCAACGAGGCCATGTGCCGGCCCATCCGCGCCCTGACGCAGGTGGGCGCCGTGCCGCGGGGGGGTTCCCTCCATCTCCATTCCTGCTGGTGCCAAATCACTGTTTTCTCCCCCAAAACAGGCGCGAGGCCATGACACCTCCCGCCATGTGCTGGCCTGCTTTGGGGGCGCGGGGGGACAGCACGCCTGCGCCATCGCCCGCGCCCTGGGCATGAAGAAGGTTTTCATCCACAAGTACGCAGGGGGCCAGGACGGGGTCCCCCAGCCCGGTCTGGGGGCGCGGGGCGGGCGCTGAGGCCGGCGCTGGGTGCCCGCAGGTACAGCGGGGTGCTGTCGGCGTACGGGATGGCGCTGGCAGACGTGGTGCACGAGGCGCAGGTGCCGTGCGCCCTCCGCTACGAGCTGGCCGCCTTCGCCCAGCTGGACGAGCGCATCGCCGCGCTGGAGCAGGAGTGCCGGCAGGCGCTGGCAGCCCAGGGCTTCTCCAGGTGAGGGGTGGTCCCCAGCGCGCCCCCACCACGGCGTGTGTCCCCCCTCCCAGCCCACTGACCCCTTCCCGGCCCCGCAGCGACCAGATCCGGACGGAGGCGTTCCTGCACCTGCGCTACGAGCGCACCGACTGCGCCCTGATGTGCTCGGCCAAGGGGCACCCCCCGACCCCCCGCTCCTGCCGTGCCGGGGACTTCGCCGCTGCCTTCGCCAGCCGGTGCGTCACTACTGGCACCCCCAGTTCACGGGGGGCTCCCCCACCCGGCCGCGCTCACCCCCTCCCCGTGCCACAGGTACAGGACGGAGTTTGGCTTCACCATCCCCGACCGCGCCGTGGTGGTGGACGACGTGCGGGTGCGCGGCACCGGCAGCACCGGCATCAGCTGCGAGAGCCCGCTGGCACCCAGCGGGGAGCCGCCGCGCGTGGAGGCGGTGAGAGGGGGCGCGGGGTCCGGCCCCAGCCCCCACGGGGCTCTGGGTGAGAGGGGGCTCGGTGGGACTGGAGCTGCGCCGGCCCCGCAGGTGACACGGTGCTACTTCGAGGAGGGGTACCTGGAGACGCCGGTGTTCCTGCTGGAGCAGCTCTCCTGCGACCACTCCATCCCCGGCCCCGCCATCATCATCGACAAGAACAGGCAGGAGATGGGGGCTGGGGGGATCCCAGGGGGCTTGCGGGGACCCTGGGGAGGTGGCAGGGACCCAGGGGAGCTGGGGGGGACCTGAGAGGGCTGGGGGGATCTGAGAGGGCCAGAGGGACATCAGGGTGCTGGCAGGGACCTTGGAGAGCTGGTGGGGCCCCTGGAGAGCTGGTGGGGACCCCAGGGTGCTGGAGGAGGGTCCCCAGAGAGCTGGGGATGGGGGCTGTGGAGCCGGTGGGACCCCAGGGTGCTGGTGGGACCCCAGGATGGGATTCTGCATGGACCATGGGGACCCAGATGCCAGGGTTCCCTCCCTGTGGGGCCAAGGAGTGAAAGCGAGCCAGCCCTGTCCCCATTTTGGGCACGGCTCCGTGCTGCCCCTCACTGTGGGGCCAGGGCCACCCCCCCCACGCCGCCCCCCCCCCCCCCCAGCACCATCCTGGTGGAGCCGGGCTGCACCGCCAGCCTGACGGAGCTCGGCGACGTCTGCATCGCCGTGGGCTCGGGGCGGCCGAGCGCCGTGGGCACGCAGCTCGACCCCGTGCAGCTCTCCATCTTCTCCCACCGCTTCATGAGCATCGCAGGTGGGCACAGCCACCGGGCCGGGGGGCTCGTCCGGGGGGGTAAAATCCATCTGGTGGGGACAGGGAGGCGACAGCGGGGCTCCGGGACGGCTCCAGTGCAGCTGGGGGGCTGCTGGGGGGCTGCTCGGGGCCTGCACCCCCTGCTCAGGACCCTCCTGGCCCCTCGGTGCCCCCGCAGAGCAGATGGGCCGGATCCTGCAGCGCACGGCCATCTCCACCAACATCAAGGAGCGCCTGGACTTCTCCTGCGCCCTTTTTGGGCCGGACGGGGGGCTGGTGTCCAACGCCCCCCACATCCCCGTGCACCTGGGCGCCATGCAGGAGACCGTCCAGTTCCAGGTAAGGGGGTGCCTTGCCCCCCCCCCCCCCCAGCCCCCTCCACAACCCCCGTGGGGCTGAGCCCCCCCTGCCCCGCTGCCATCGCAGATCCGCAGGCTGGGGGACGACCTGCGGGAGGGGGACGTGCTCCTGAGCAACCACCCCTGTGCCGGGGGCAGCCACCTGCCCGACCTGACCGTCATCACCCCCGTGAGTGCGGCACCCGGGGACATGCGGGGTGGGGGCACTGGGGGGCTCCCCAGGGGCACCCCACAGGCACCCTGGAGGTGGCCCCATGGGCACCCCATGGACAGACCCAGAACATCACGGAGATGGTGATGGGCCACCATGGACACCCCAGGGACACCCTCAGGACACCCCAGGGACACCCTCAGGACACCCCGGGGACACCCCGGGGACACCCCAGGGATGCACTGGGGACACCCTGGGGACACCCTGGGCGCCAGGCTCAGTGCCAGCCCCTCCGCAGGTCTTCTGGCCCGGCGTCCCCAAGCCCGTCTTCTTCGTGGCCAGCCGTGGGCACCACGCAGACATCGGGGGCATCACGCCCGGCTCCATGCCCCCCCACTCCAAGGCGCTGCACGAGGAGGGGGCCGTCTTCGTCTCCTTCAAGCTGGTGAAGGACGGCGTCTTCCAGGAGGAGGGTGGGTGTCCGGCGGGGCGCGGGGACGGGGACGGGCGCCACCGCCACCGCCCCACCGCCGCTCACCCGTCCCCGCAGCGGTGACCGAGGCCCTGATGGCGCCGGGCCGCGTGGCGGGCTGCAGCGGGACCCGCAACCTGCAGGACAACCTCTCGGACCTGCGGGCGCAGGTGGCCGCCAACCAGAAGGGCATCCAGCTGGTGGCCGAGCTCATCGGCCTCTACGGCCTCGGCGTGGTGCAGGCGTACATGGGACACATCCAGGTAGGGCCCGCGCCCCCTCCCCGCGCCGCCGCTGCCACCCCGTTGCTGACGTTGTCCCCGTCCCCAGGCCAACGCGGAGCTGGCCGTGCGCGAGATGCTGAGGGGCTTTGCCGCCCGCTGGGGCGCAGCCGTGGAGGCTGAGGACCACATGGACGACGGCTCCCCCATCCGGCTGCGGGTGCAGGTGGACCCCCAGGAGGTGCGCACAGGGTGGCGGGGCCGGAAGGCAGCGTCCCCCCGCGTCCCACTGTGTCCTGCCACGTCCCACCCCGTGTCCCCCACCCCGTGTCCCCCACGCTGTCCGTGCAGGGCAGCGCCGTGTTCGATTTCTCGGGCTCCGGGCACGAGGTGTACGGGAACTGCAACGCGCCCCGCGCCATCACGCTCTCGGCCCTCATCTACTGCCTGCGCTGCATGGTGGGGCAGGACATCCCGCTCAACCAGGTGGGCACCGCGGCCAGCACCGGGACCCCCGGCGTGGGGACACCCGGTCACATAGGGACCCCTGAGCACCGGAACCCCTGGCCACATAGGGACCCCTGAGCGCCAGGACCCCCAGCCTGGGGACACCTGGTCACATAGGGACCCCCTAGCACCGGGACCCCCAGCATGGGGACACCCAGTCACACATGGACCCCCTAGCACCCGGACCCCCAGCATGGGGACACCCGGTCACATAGGGACCCCCGAGCACCGGGACCCCCGTCTTGGGGATACCTGGTCACATTGGGACCCCTGAGCACATAGGGACCCCTGGGCACCGGGACCACTGGGCTGCCCACAGGAGCAGGGCAGAGCCCTGGGGGATGAGGGACATTTGGGTAGGGGGTCCTGGGACCTTGTTTCTTGGGGCAGGGGCTTTTGGGGGCCCCACTCTGCAGGCAGGTGGAGCCATGGGTCTGGGTGTTCACCCCCAGCTGTGTCTCTCCCCCCCCCCCAGGGCTGCCTGGCCCCCGTGCGCGTCATCATCCCCAAGGGCTCCATCCTGGACCCCTCGCCCGATGCCGCCGTGGTGGGGGGCAACGTGCTGACCTCGCAGCGGGTGGTGGACGTCATCTTCAAGGCTTTCGGGGTCTGCGCAGCCTCCCAGGTAGGGCGGGGGCCGGGGGGGTGGGGGGGCGCGGGGCCGGACCCGGCGGCTGGGAGGGGGGGGGAGCCGTGCCCCTTCCCGTGGCACCTCTCCCCAGGGCTGCATGAACAACGTCACCTTCGGGAACGAGCGCGTGGGCTACTACGAGACGGTGGCGGGGGGCGCGGGGGCCGGTCCCCGCTGGCACGGCCGCAGCGGGGTGCACACGCACATGACCAACACGCGCATCACCGACCCCGAGGTCCTGGAGCAGCGGTGGGTGCAGGGCCGGGGGGGGCCGCGCTCGGTCCCGCGCCGCCTGACCGTGCGCCCCCCAGGTACCCCGTGGTCCTGCAGCGCTTCGAGCTGCGCCGCGGCTCGGGGGGCGCCGGGCGCTTCCGGGGGGGCGACGGCGTGTGCCGGGAGCTGCTCTTCCGCCAGGACATGGTGCTGTCGGTGCTGAGCGAGCGCCGCGCCATCCAGCCCTACGGCCTGCAAGGTGAGCCCTGTGCCCCACGGTGTGCCCCACGGCGTGCTCCATGGTGCGCCCGACGGCATGCCCCAGGGCGCGCCCCATGGCACCCCGCTCGCCCCCTTGTCCCCGGCAGGCGGCAGCCCCGGCGCCCTGGGGCTCAACCTGCTGCTGCGCCGCGACGGGCGAGCCATCAACCTGGGCGCCAAGACATCGGTGCCGGTGCAGCCGGGGGTGAGATGCGTGTGTCCCCCCCACTCCCCGGCCCTGTGCCCCTTGTCCGTCCCCCCCCCCCCCCCATGACCGCCTGCCTCCTCTCCCCTCCGCAGGACGTCTTCTGCCTGCAGACCCCCGGTGGGGGCGGCTTCGGGCCCCCTGGGGATGCCGGGGACGCCGAGGATGGTGCGGAGCCGCCGGCGCCCCGGAGCTTTGCGGAGCGCGGGAGCCTCTTCGAGTACCGGCGGGCGCAGGAGGCCGTGTGAGGGCCCTGGGCCCCGAGCTGGGGGCCGTGGGGCAGCCCCGGCCCCAGCTACGCGTGCCCGGTGGGGCAGCCCCCACCCTAGGTAGGCAGACCCCGTGGGGCAGCCCCAAGGCCCGGTACACTCACCCCGTGGGGCTGCCCCAGCCCCTGGTACACCCCCACCGAGGAGCAGCCCCAGCCCCACACACGCACACCCCGGGGGGCAGCCCGAGCCCCTGGTACACCCCCGCCGAGGAGCAGCCCCAGCCCCACACACGCACACCCCGGGGGGCAGCCCCCCGGGACCAGGTACGCACAGCCCGAGGGCAGCCCCCCGTCCCCACGTACGCACACCCCGGGGGGCAGCCCCCCCGTCCCCATACGCACACTCCCTGGGGCAGCCCCCCCGGCCCCAGCTCTGCACACTCCCAGGGGCGTCCCCTGGCCTCTGCCCCCCACTCCAAGGCAGAGGGGACCGGAGGGTCCCCCCGCTGTGGGGCAGGGCTCAGGATCCCGCCGTGGGGCAGCCTCTCCCCCCGTGTCCCTCCACACCGCCTCCGTGCCCCCACGCTTGTGCCTCACTGCCCCCCGGCCCCCACGCAGCCCCAGGACCCCTGCCCGTGCCCCCCGGGGCTCAGCCCCACAGCACCAGCTCCCCCCTGCTCCCCACCAGCTCAGTGCCTTCGAATAAAGGAGCCTTTGGGCCACCCCGGCGTGGCAGCGTGTGGCGGGGGTCCCCGCGGAGCCGTCCCCGTGGCGCAGACCCCGAGGACCGAGTGTCCCCCCACCTGGCGAGCCCCAAGGGCTCTTTGTGGCCCTTGGGGCTGGGGACAATGCAGTGGGGGGGGGGGTGGCACAATGGGGGCGATGGTACAATGGCGGGGGGCACAACCTGCACATGTCCCCAGGGGGGCCCTGCCTGGCCCCATGCCCCCCAGGCTGGCCCCGCGGCCCCTCTGCGCCCCCTCCCCAACCGTCCGCATCCCCTCCGCGCACGGCCCCGCTGCCCACATCGCTTTTATTTCTCTCCAGTTGATAAAAAAAAAAACATGGGGTGAGGGGGGGCGGGGTGGCTCCCCACCCCCCACCCCCCCCAGGCTCACACACATGGGGCTGTGCTGCCCCACGGCAGCCCCCAGCCCCACGGATGTGGCCCAGGAGCCCTGTGGGTGCCGGCACCCCCTTGTGCATGGCGAGGCCCCTGGCCGCACTCGAGCTGCAGGGAGGGGGGCACGGCTCCGGTTGCCCCCCCAGGCTGCGTGCCCCCCCCGGTGCTCAGGGGGCTCTGGGGCCCACGGCGAGGCGCAGCGCCACGGGCAGGTGGTCGGAGCGCGAGGCCAGCTGGGTGATGAAGGAGATGCGCTCCACCTCCTGCAGGGAGAGCAGTGGACGTTGGGGGGGGTGCCCGCGGGACCCCCCCACCCCGCCCCCCTGGCACTCACCTCACGCAGCGGCTGGTTGTCGCGGTGCGGCCGGTACAGAACGTAGTCCACGCGCCGCCCCTGCCAGGCGTCACCGGCCTCGGGGTCGAGCTGCCCGCTGGACAGGATGGGGCCCGCCAGGAACTGCTGCCGGCCCCCGGGCTGCGAGAGCGTCCTGGGGGGGCACGGAGGTGAGGGGAGCCCCCAGGGTCCCGCACCGGGGGGGTTGGGTGGGACAGGGTCCTGCACAGGGGGCCGTGGGGGGCCTGGGGTCCTGCACTGGGGTGGGGGGCACCGTCCCACACAGGAGGGGACGGGCACCACAGCACCACCCGAGCCTGCATCCTGTCCAGCAAGACACGGGGACACGGTGGCACTGGGACGTGGTGGCACTGGGACGTGGTGGCACCGGGACGCATTCACACATGGATATGGTGGCACTGGGATGTGGTGGCACGGGGATGCGGTGGCACTGGGACGTGGTGGCACTGGACGTGGTGGCACGGGACGGGATGTGGTGGCACTGGGACGTGGTGGCACCAGGATGCGGTGGCACTGGGACGTGGTGGCACATGGACGTGGTGGCACCGGGACGCATTCACACATGGATGTGGTGGCACTGGGCACGTGGTGGCACTGGGATGGTGGCACCACGATGTGGTTGCACGGGGACACAGGCACTGGGACGTGGTGGCACCATGTGGTGGCACTGGGATGTGGTGGCACATGGACGTGGTGGCACCGGGACGCATTCACACATGGATGTGGTGGCGCAGGGACGCGGTGGCACGGGGACACAGGAGCGGGGGGGGCTGTGGTCAAACACGCGCACGTGGCAGAGACACGGTGATGCGGGGACGCGTTCACACAAGGATGTGGCGGCGCAGGGACGCGGTCACACGAGGATGTGGCGGCGCAGGGACTCAGTGACAGGGACACAGCGGCATGGGGATGTGGTGATGGGTGTGCAGTGGCGGGGGCCATGCAGGTGCAGGGGTACAGTGACACGGGGTGTAGTGACACAGGGGGGAGCCCTGTGGCTGGGATCGAGCCCCCTCCCCTGGCCAGGGCAGTTTGGGCAGGGGCGTCCCTCTTCCCTCTTCCTCCACCCCACCGCCCACCTAGGGACGCCGGTGGCCTTCTGGGGACCCGCAGTGCCCGGGGCCATCCCCCCTCCCCCTGGCCATGCCCCCCGGCTGTCACCTCTTCATGTTCTCGGGGGTGGACACGGGCTCCTCGTAGATCTTCAGGTAGTCGAGCAGGGTGCCTGCGGGACGGGGACGGGCAGGGCTGTCAGCGGGGGCTGCGCTGCCCTGCGCCACGTCCCCGGCCAGCCTGGGGCACAGCAGAGCAGCAGGACGGGGAGCGGGGACGCGTCCCCATGGCCATGCCCGAGGGACCAGCGCTGGCACATGGGGACAAAGCCAGCGGCTGGGTCGCAGTCAGGTCCTACCCATGGCCCACGGTTCGTCCTGCTTGGGCCCCACGCGGCAGGGGTCCCGGTACAGCTTGAAGATCTCGTGGCTCTGGTTGGGCTCGTCACCTGCCGGGAGCAGGGGACACGTCACTGCCACCCCACCGGCCCCGACAGCCCCCGGCCCAGCACGCGTCACCCGCAGGTGGCGTCCCGCGGCCCCCCCCACCCCGTGCCCCCGTCCCCACCTCGGGAGCAGTTGTCGAAGTTGAGGTCCCCACAGAAGACGTCGAAGGCCACGATGTCCCCGGGCTCCTCGTGGGCGTCCTGGAAGAGCTGCACCCAGTGCAGCCCCAGCCTCAGCTGCTCGCTGCGGATGGCGGCGTCGGCTGCGCGAGGACACAGCGTCACCGGGCGGCCCGGCCCCCCGCACCCCCCCTGGTCCCCCCCCGGTCACCCCACTCACGTGCGGGTGCCTGCAGGTGGGTACAGCTGAGGTACCCCACGACGCGCTGCCCCTGCGCGCAGGCCAGCAGCACCTGGGGGGATGCGGAGCTGTCAGCGCACGGCCGGGCAGGGGACGCGGCGCCGATCCCTGGTCCCTGCCTGGCAGGGTGGGAGGTGGCGGGGGGGGCCGGGGCCGTGGGCTGCGGTCACCTGGACGGAGAGCAGCCCCTTGGCGGACAGGGCGTCCTCGCGGGCGCCGTTGGGGTAGCAGTGGTACTGCACGGCCAGCAGCGGGTAGCGGCTGGCCAGGAAGAGCCCGCTGCCGAACAGCTTCAGCCCGCAGCCCTGCAGCCCGCGGGCCCCGACGTCGTAGACGATGTGCGGGAAGGATTTGGCCAGCTGCTGGCGCAGGCGGGCGGCGGCGCCCGCGTCGAACACCTCCTGCAGGCAGAGGAAGTCCGCGTCCGCTGGGAAGCGCTCGGAGAGGTCCGCCGGGAAGCGCTGGGACGCGTCCGCCGGGAGGAGCTTGGCCGTGCCTGCCGGGGTGTGCTCGGCCGCGTCCCCCTCCACCTCCACCGCCACGCTGCCGTAGTGCCGGGGGCCACCCTCGCCGTGGGGCCGCGGTGGGCCGCAGAGGGTCCCCCCGTAGCCGCCGGCCTCGCCGTGCCCCGGCGGGATGAGGCTGGCGTGGGCGCTGGGGGGCTCGGGGGCGAGCTGCCGGGCGGCGTAGGCGGCGCGCTGCAGCGTCTGGCCCAGGTTGCTGAACTTGGCCAGCCCGCTGGGCAGCAGGCACAGGTTGGCGGTGACAAAGGTGAAGCTGCGGCGCTGCTGCAGGTCCCAGGGCGGCAGGGCCGCGGCCGTCACGGCCTGATGGCAGGCAAAGGGCCGCCGCGCCGCCTGCGCGGGCAGCCACAGCAGCAGCCCCAGCGCGGTCAGGGGCAGCGAGAGCAGCAGCAGCGCCGCGCACGCCAGCCCCGCCAGCGCCCGCCCGGTGCAGCCGCAGCAGCGGCGGCCCCGTGCCCGCTCCGCCGTCGTCGGCTGCAGGTCCAGGAGCCGGTTGAGGGCCCAGAAGCCGGGGCAGAGCAGCCCCTGCGCCAGCCCGTCGAGGGCCGCCAGCGCCCGGCTGGGGAAGGGGGACTCCTGCAGCACCATGGCGGGGGGCACCAGGGGGGTCCCGGGGCAGGCGTCCCGCTGCTCCGGCGGGGGGGGGCCGGGTCCGGCGTCACCAGCGGGGTCTGGGGGGGGAGAGAGCGGGGTCAGGGCTGCCGGGGGCAGCAGGGAAACGGCGGCACCGGGCACAGCCAGGACCGCGACCCCCCCACCCCCCCGATGCGCTGGGCACAGACCGGGACCCCCCACGACGCACCGGTATGGAACAGGACCCCCCCCCCCGGGGCACCGGGCACGGGACCAGGACCCGCCCCCCCCCCAGTGCACGGGGCACGTACCAGGACCGCCCCCCCCCCCCCCGCCACACCGGGTACGGACCAGGACCCCTCTCCGGCTGCACCGGGCACGGCCGGGCCCGGGACCCCCCCGCACCGACCCGGCCCCGGCCCCGGCCACGCCGCCACCGTGGGAACTTCCCGGGACGGCCCCGTCCCGCCCCGCCCCGCCCCCCCCGCCCCGCCCCGCCCCGCCGCGGGAGCCCCCCCGCGTCCCCGCGTGTCCCCGGCCCCACGCGGGACGCGGAGCCCGGCCCAGTGCAGCACCCCCAGTGCAGCACCCCCAGTGCAGCACCCCCGGTGCAGGACCCCCACTGCAGCACCCCCAGGGCAGGACCTGTCCCAGTGCCGCCACATCCACGAGGGCGCGGGGGGGCCGGGGGGGCCATGGCCGGGGGCACCCGCAGCGGTACAGGGGGATGGGGGCGCACGGGACGGCACACGGGGACGGTGGCACCGGGGGTGGCACCGGGGGTGACACGGGGACGGTGACACGGGGGGGGGGTGGCACGGGGAGGTAGCACGCAGGGTGGCACCGGGGGTGGCACAGCACACAGGGCGGCACAGGGGACAACGGCTCGCAGGGTGGCACGGGGGCTGGTGGCACACGGGACGGCACGCAGGGCAGCACGCACAACACGGCACGCGTGGCCCCGCCGCCCCCGGCTCATGGCCAGGGAACCCCAGCCCCAAGCCCCCCGCCCTCGCAGCGCCCCGCTGGGCTGCCCCCAGCCACCGCGCAGTGTCCCCTGCCCGAGTGCCAGCAGCTCTGTGCCCGCCGTGGCACAGCGCAGCTCCTGGCACCATTCTGCCCGGCTGTGGTGTCCCCGGAGCCCCGGGCAGAGGGAGCCTGGGGTCAGCGCATCCCTGCCGGGCATCGCCCCTGCCCGCGCCCCTCGAGGCTGCTCCGTGCCCGCGCCGCCCCTCACCTGCCCGCCAGGCCCTCGCTGACCCCGTGCCGCCAACCCCGGGCACACGGCTGCTGCCGGGCTCACAGTGGTGAGCCGGGGCCGGGGGAGCCGTGCGCGGCCAGGACCAGGACCAGGACCAGGACCAGGACCGGTCGGCCTGGCCCGACCAGTTCCCCGGCACTGCCGTGCCCCGCGGCCGCGCTCCCAGACGGGAAACGGCCCCAGTCCCGTGCCCGCATCCTCCTGCCCGTCTCGCCCGGGGCCGGTGACTCCTGCCTGACTCCGCAGCCCCACGCTGTGAGACAGCCCCTCCATCCGTCCATCCATCCGTCTGTCCATCCGTCTGTCCTGCCCTCTACCCTGGGAGTGCACGGGGCGCTCGGGGACGCTGCTGTGGTGGGGCTGGTCCTGCGCTCCCCCACCGGACCAGGGAGGCTCAGCCGCAGCTGCTCCATCCCCGTCCCATCCCACAGCCAGGGCACATGGAGCCACCGGGACCGCACTGGGCAGCAGCGTCCCCAGCCCGGGGACACCTCGGTGCCTCAGACCTGCTCCTCGCCAAAACCCCCGCGAGGCACGCGGCCACCCTGCGTCCCCTCACCCTGCCCTGCCGCATGGGGCTGGAGCGGCCCCGTCCCGTGCTCTGCGGCGCAGTGGGTGTTGTGGTGTGACCCCTGCCCCACCAGCTCTGCCGGGTGCCGTGGGTGTGAGGACAGGCAGAGGCACGGGCAGGGGGTGACTCAGCCCAGGTCCTGCCTGTCCTGGCGCTTCCCGGACATGGAGCTCGCTCGGGGCAGCCCTGACTCCCACAGGGAAGTTAATTTGCGGTCACGAGCGTGTGAGTGCGAGCAGGACACGGCCCCTGCCCTGCTGTGCAGGAGGCCGTGTTGCCCCCCTACTGGGCACCGGGACCATGACGGGGTCCCCAGGCTGCGCTCGCTGCGGGACACGGCCGGGCCACCCAGGCCCCACTGTCCCCATGAGCAGTGACCCCTGAGCCACCTCCGTCACCAGCCACGGGTCACATCCCACGGGGACACCGTGGCTCAGCCACGCTTGGCTGACGGTGGCCTGGGCCTGCCCAGTGCTCCCTGCCCAGGCTGCCCGCGGCGGGCTCGGGGCCAGCAGCGCTGCAGGCGTGGACCTGTGGTGCTGGCAGCTCTGCCCCCGTCCGTCCCCCATTTGCCCCCAGGCCCCCCTCGCGGTGCTGCTTCTGCCCCTGCGGTCGGGTCACTCCAGGCCACGCAGGTGGCGGCGGCGCCGTGCCCTGGTGCCTGCGGCACGGCTCTGTCCCTGAGCTGCCTCCCTGGCTCCCTGCCCGCGCTCCCCCGGGGCCACGCCGCCGCCCGCGTCCCCGCGCTCACCTCCGCGCCCTGCGGAGCCGGGGGCCATCGCCATCGCCGCCGCCACCTGCCCGCGCGTGCCGCGCTGTGCTCGGAGCTCAACAGCTCGCAAACATCCGCTCGGCGCCGGCCGCCCCGCCGACTAATGACCCGCGGCCTTGGCCGTGACCCGCTGCCGCCCGCCCCGGCCGGATGGGCGCATTCCTGCCGGGATGCGTGGCCCAGGCCGCCCGGCACCGCGGCCCCTGCCCGGCACCGCGGCTCCCGCCTCCGTGCGCCGGGGCTGGCGAGGCCGAGGTGGCGGCGGCCCGTCCCCTGCTCTGCACCTTGCCCAGCGCCAACGCCCGCAGCGGTAACCCCTTGCGTCCTGGGCCGGCGGCACCGCCGGGAGCGATGGCGCCCGGTGCTGATAAGAAGGAGAGATAAGGCTCGGGGCGGGGCGGGGGGCCGCAAGAGGCCGTTTCCACCTCAGGGACCGTGAGCAGTCCTGTCCCCAAGGGCAGGGGCAGCCCCCCCCCAGTTTGTCCCCTGGGGGCAGACACGGGGTGCAGAGCAGGGCCCTGCAGACCCCCCCCAAGTCCCTCCCCCCAGCAGGCAGCAGTGCCTGCCCCTCTGCATGGGGAGGGGGCGGCCCCCACCCATCTGTGCCCCCCTCCCCATCCTGGCTGCCCATCGCCCTCCTGCTGCCCTCAGGACTGGGGGGGCCACGGGTGTCCCCCCACCCCCCAGCAGCCTCGGAGCCGTTGCACAAGGGGGGGGCGGAGGGACATGGGGCCAGGTCCCACCAACGTGGGGGAACGACTGATTGCCGGGGGCCAGTGCTGCCCCCAGGGTGGGAAATCCCCCCACCCTGCCCCCCCACCCCCAGCTTTCTGCCCCTGTCCCTGTCCTGGGCCCCCCATCATGGCTGACGGGGTGGGCACCGGCGTCACGGTGAGCGCCCACTGGGGCAGCGGCGGCTGCGGCGCCTTTTGGCTCGGTGCCGGGGCTCCAGCCTGCACTTGTGGGAGGGGGCCCCACGGCCTCACCCTGCGTCCCATCCCTGCTCCCCGTCCCCATCCCCATCCCGCTCCCTGTCCCCATCCCCGTCCCCATCCTGCTCCCTGTCCCGTCCTCATCCCCGTCCCTGTCCCCGTCCCAATTCCCGTCCCCCTCCCCGTCCCCTCCCCGTCCCCTCCCCGTCCCCTCGCCGCGCTCCCCACCTCTCCCCAGGCAGTTCAGCCGTCAGCCCCACTTCAGGTACTGCATTTCGGGCGCTTTGGCTCGAGCAGCGCCGCTTCCTGTGCTGCTTCCCCTTCCCGCTGCGGTCAGCGGCTCCCACGGCGGCAGCAGGGCCCCCGGCCGGGCGGGGGGCACGGCGAGGGCTGGGGTCGTGGGGAGGGCGGGGGGGCACAGCGAGGGCGGGGGGCACGGCACGTGCTGCCCCCAGCCCCCAGGTCACCCACACCCGCGGCTCCGTGTGCAGCCCCTGTCCCCTGGCACAGCTGGGGGGTGCTGGGGGGTGCTGGGGGACTCAGGGGGGGGACTGGGGAGCCGTGGGGCCTGTGCACTGCTGTGCACCCCCACTGTGCATAGGGCCCCTGGCACCCCGGCACTGCCCTGCACGCCCAACGTCAACATCACCGCGGTCCCGGCCAAGCCCTGCGTGCCCCAGGGGAGCCGCGGGGCTGGGGCGAGGCCCCAGGCAAGGCCGGGGCAGTGGGGACAGGGAACGCTGGGGGGGCGGGGGGCGGGGGGCGGGCACCTTGTCCCCTCTTCCCCCCCCCGTGCCATCGTGCCACAGGTGTCCCAGACCATTCCCACCGGCGGCGGCTGCCCCGGCTCTCACATCCGTGTCAGAGCTGCTGCGCCGTGCAGAAGTGAAAGTGAAAGGACAGCAGCCCCCAGGCACGAGCTGCTCCCCCCGGCATGGCCGCAGCCCCACTGCCGGCACCCTGCCTGCCGGCACCCTGCCTGCACCGCTGCCCCCGGCACTGCTGCTGCCCCCGGCACCCCTGCCTGCACCCTGCCTGCACCCCACACTGCACCCCCAGCCCCCCAGCCGGCTGCCTGGGCCACGGCGCCGCTGCAGGGGCCAGCCGGGGGCACCCCCCGGGTCATGCACATCACGGGGGGGCATTCACGACCCCAGAGCCGGCTGCTCCGTGGGCCAGCAGTGCCCGGACACGCGTGTGCCCACGGCCATGGACGTCGCTTCACGCCTCGCACGCCCCCTGCTGCACGTGCTGACACAAAGGTGTGTGTGTGAGGGGGGCATTGCACGGCTGTGCCCCCCCACAGGTATCTGGGGTCCGTGTGCCCCCAGGCTGAGGGGTTGTGAGGGTGCCACCAGTGGGGTCAGCGGAGCATGAGCGCGCCGGCACCGCGTTATCGTTATATCGCTGCCACACCGGTGCCCAGCGAGTTGGGGGGAGCTTTAATGGCTGCGGGGGGCTCAGCTGAGGAAGAGCGGCTTCCCGTCCTCGCGCGCCAGCTCCTGCAGGCACTCCAGCAGCACCAGCGCGTCCGCCCGCACCACCGGCGGCACCGTCTCGGCCACCACCCGGCGCAGGTGGCTGGGGCTGGGGGTGGCGCGGGCGTCGGAGCCGGCCGCCTCGGGCAGTTCCCGCAGGATGCCGAAGGTGTTGACCAGGGACTCGGCCAGCGCCGGGTGCACCTCGGGCTTGTAGCCCAGCGCCGTCAGGCGCGTCATGAGGGTGACGTAGCGCCGCGCCATGGCGGCACAGTACTGCTCGTCAAAGGCACCCAGCGAGCCGCTGAAGATGGACTGTGGGGGGAGAGGTGGGGAGGGTCAGCACGTGTGGGGCTGGGACACTGAGTGCCCAGGGGCTGCATGGAGATCCCATCCCATCCCACCCCATCCCTCCCCACCCCCATCCCCATCCCACCCCATCCCATCCCCAATCCCATCCCCATCCCATCCCCATCCCATCCCATCCCATCCCCATCCCATCCCCATCCCCATCCCCATCCCCATCCCCATCCCCATCCCATCCCCATCCCCATCCCCATCCCCATCCCCATCCCATCCCATCCCACCCCATCCCTCCCAATCCCCATCCCATCCCCATCCCATCCCATCCCATCCCATCCCACCCCATCCCACCCCATCCCACCCCATCCCATCCCCATCCCCATCCCATCCCATCCCATCCCCATCCCATCCCATCCCCCATCCCCATCCCACCCCATCCCCATCCCCATCCCCATCCCACCCCATCCCACCCAATCCCACCCCATCCCCATCCCATCCCATCCCCATCCCACCATCCCATCCCACCCCATCCTACCCCATCCCATCCCCAACCCATCCCCATCCCCATCCCATCCCCATCCCATCCCCATCCCCATCCCATCCCCATCCCATCCCCATCCCATCCCATCCCATCCCATCCCATCCCACCCCATCCCACCCCATCCCCATCCCATCCCATCCCCCCATCCCACCCCATCCCATCCCCATCCCATCCCCATCCCATCCCCATCCCCATCCCATCCCATCCCATCCCATCCCATCCCATCCCATCCCATCCCCATCCCCATCCCATCCCCATCCCATCCCCATCCCATCCCCATCCCCATCCCCATCCCCATCCCCATCCCATCCCATCCCCATCCCATCCCATCCCCATCCCATCCCATCCCATCCCATCCCCCCATCCCCATCCCATCCCCATCCCATCCCATCCCCATCCCCATCCCCATCCCATCCCATCCCATCCCCATCCCATCCCCCCATCCCATCCCATCCCTGTCCCATCCCATCCCCATCCCATCCCATCCCATCCCCATCCCCATCCCATCCCATCCCCATCCCATCCCCATCCCATCCCATCCCATCCCATCCCCATCCCCATCCCCCCCCCATCCCCATCCCCATCCCATCCCATCCCATCCCATCCCCATCCCCATCCCCATCCCCATCCCATCCCATCCCATCCCCCTCCCCATCCCATCATCCCATCCCCATCCCCATCCCCATCCCATCCCATCCCCATCCCCATCCCATCCCATCCCATCCCCCCCCCCCCATCCCATCCCCCCCATCCCCATCCCCATCCCCATCCCATCCCATCCCCATCCCCATCCCCATCCCATCCCATCCCCCTCCCCATCCCATCCCCATCCCCATCCCCATCCCCATCCCCATCCCATCCCCATCCCCATCCCCATCCCCATCCCATCCCATCCCCATCCCCATCCCCATCCCATCCCATCCCCCATCCCCATCCCATCCCCATCCCCATCCCATCCCCATCCCCATCCCATCCCCCATCCCCATCCCATCCCCATCCCCATCCCCATCCCATCCCCATCCCCATCCCATCCCCATCCCCATCCCCATCCCCATCCCACCCCATCCCACCCCATCCCATCCCCTCCATCCCCCACACCCCGTCCCTCCCCCACCGCCATGATCTTCTCAGGGATGTTGCTGACGGTGAAGCCGTAGAGCCGGGGCCGGTCGGGGAAGATGTTGGTGAGGATGCGGCGGTCCAGCTGGAAGGCGATCTCCCCCACCAGGCGCTCCCAGTGCCGGGCATCTGCGGGGGCGGGGGGCAGGTGCTGCCCCCACAGCCCCTCACCCCAGGACCCCCTTCCCAGCCGTGGGGCTGCTTCTGGGGTCGCGGGGGCTTGGGGCTGCTCACAGGCGGGATTTCCCCATGGAGAGGGGATTTGAGGGGACTTGCAGGGGTCTGATAGGTTGGGTACGGGGGGGAGCCCCCACCCACTGATCCCACCCAAAGGTGATCCCACCCGCACAGCTGGGCCAGCTCCGTACTGGGAGCACTGGGGCTGGCGGGAGCCAGGGGTGGTGGGAGCAGCTCTGTCTGGGGGGCAGCAGGGACCCTGGGGAGTGACACAGCGCGCTCCGGCCCCCGGCCCCCGGCCGTACCTCGCAGGCCGGCGCCATGCGGTGTCTGCGGGGTGGCGGGCGGGCGCTCGGCGGCTCTGGGCGACTTCCGCGAGGGCTCCTTGCGCCGGACGTCGGGGAGCCGCAGGTCCAGCGCCTTCTGCTGCTGCTCCGGGGACAGCGGCTCCGGCGGCACCGGGGCGGGGGTCACCGGGATCGGGGTCACCGGGATCGGGGTCACGGGGGGGCCGGGGCTCTGCAGGTCTGGCTGCTGCACGCTGGGGCTCCTCTGCTCTGGCTTCCCTGGGTCTGGGGGCTGCTCAGGGGGCGGCTGGCGCTCCGGGGGCAGGCTGAAGTTGCCGTGCAATTCGGGGGGGCAGGAGAGCCGCAGGTAGTTGCCCCCCACGGAAGGGTTGCCGTACATATTCACTGGCA
The DNA here is from genome assembly GCF_040182565.1 of Anser cygnoides. Taxonomy (NCBI): domain Eukaryota; kingdom Metazoa; phylum Chordata; class Aves; order Anseriformes; family Anatidae; genus Anser; species Anser cygnoides. The sequence continues at coordinate 163,336,536 of NC_089874.1, forward strand.
TGGCTGCAGAGACAGGCACGGTGGTCTCGGTCCCTGCAGCCGCCAGCCCTGTGCCCTGTGCCCCCGGCACCTCCCGTCCCCTTCCTGCAAGTGGGGGCACACGTGGGGCCGTGGTGAGGGGACAGGGACGGGGTCACGGAGCTGCTGCCTCCACCTGGGGACTCCGGGGCTGTGGGTGGTGCGAGATGCCCCCAAGGGTGGGCACAGCACGGGGGCTTCGGGGCAGGGGTGGCGCAGGGAGCCCTGGCTGGGGGTGCCCACGGGGGAAGGGTCCGGCCGCGGGTCCCGCACACGGCTGCACGCACGCGCCCCAGGCCCTGCGGTTACTCTTGTTCCCGGTGATGGGCGAGAACAGGACGGTGCCGATCTCCGTGCCGGGCAGGGACGTCTCAGACGCGATGCTCTGCGGCTGCAGGTTGAACCACATGGGCGACAGCGGGACGCTTTGGTTCTGCGCCGATTCCCTGTCCCACGCTGCGCTCGCTGCGGGAGGGGGCAGGCGTTAAGCCCCTGTCCCCCCGCAGCCAGCTCGCCGCGGTGCCCGCCGCCCCTGACCTGCGGTGCCGCCGGCGGGGTCTCCGGGGCTGTCGCGGGGCGTGGAGACGAGCAGGGGCTGCACGCCGGGGTGGCCGCGCAGGATGTGCCGCAGCTGCTGGTGCTCCTTGATGAGGTTCACCACGCGAGCCAGCTCCTCGTTCTCCGCCAGCAGCGCCTGGATCTCGTGCCGCAGCTGGTCGTAGCAGGCGAAGACGGACAGCCCGGCGCGCGAGGGGCGGATGGCGGGGAGCGGCTGCATGGCCCCCTGCCCCGGCCCCCCGCTGGGTGCGGGAGCCGGGGGGCTGCTCCCGCCGGGCATGGGAAGCCCCTCGGTGGTGGTCAGGGGCGGGATGCTGGTGCCAGCAGCTGCCGGGGCGTCTCCATCCCGGGGCACGTGTGGTTCCGAGGGGGATGTCACAGAGGACCCCCCCCCGGCACGTGACCCACCCCCCCCCAGCACCATGGTGCTTGGTCCTGGCAGGCACCCGCACAGCCCCTGCGAGGAGGGCACAGGTGGCACCCACGGGGCGCGGGGGTGCTGGGGGCTGGGGGCGGCAGGCGTGGGGAACATGGGGAGGGTCATGGTTGTGGTTTTGTGGTTGTGGCTGTGGCTGTGGTTGTGGTTGTGGATACGGTTATGGTTATGGTTACGGTTACGGTTGCGGTTGCGGTTGTGGTTGTGGTTATGTTTGTGGCTGTGGCTGTAGCTATGGTTGTGGTTGTTGTTATGGTTTTATGGTTATGGTTGTGGCTATGGCTGTGGTTATGGCTTTGGCTACAGTTGTTGTTATGGCTGTGGTTACGGTTACGGTTATGTGTGTGGTTGTGGCTGTGGTTATATTTGTGGTTATGGTTGTGCTTGTGGTTATGGTTATGGCTGGGAGGAGCTACACCCGCCGCCCCGCAGTCCCCTTGTGCTGCACGAGGTGGGCAGTGCCTGGCACGGTGCGGTGGCTGCGGGTGCCGCATCCCAGCCGTGCCTGAGGCCGGCGCAGCGAGGCCGACCCCTCTCCACCTGCTTTCCCCCCGCCCCGCAGGAGGACCCCCCCATCGCCAGCCTGCCATGAAGTGCTGCAGCCGCTGTGCAGGCAGCAGCGTGCCGGAGCCAGATGCGCGGCCGCCCGCCACCTGTGCGAGCCCCTCCTGCTGCTGTGACGCCCAGGGGGGCTGCGCTGGCAGCCCCCTGCCCTGCCCCGGCCCCGCCAAGCGTCCCGGCAGCCCCAGCGCATCCACACGCTCTGCCGAGAGCCTGGGGGGCTCCGGGGGCTCTGCTGACACCTCCTCGCCTGCCGGCAGCGCCAGCCTGAAGCCGGGCACGGAGGAGGCGCTGGGCACCATGCTGGCGGCCTCCTGCAAGCTCAGCCCGGGGCCGTCAGGGCCGGGCCCCGCCATCGACCGCTCCTTCATCACCACCAGCCTGGCCGCCCAGATGCTGGAGGAGTTCCTGAGCCAGCAGGTCCCGGCAGCGGCCGCCGAGGTCCCCCCGGTGCGCGAGGACGTCCCCGAGGAGAACAACCGGCCAGGCCCCGTGGCCCCCACCGCCTCCCTGGAGAGGCTGCGCCGCCACAACCGCCGCTTCCAGCGGGCCAAGGCGCGCTTCCAGGGCCACGGCGAGAGCCCGGGCCAGGCGCTGGCGGCCGGGCCGAAGGGGGGCGGCGGGGGAGCACCCCGCCACAGCGCCCGGCCCGAGCCGCGCCACGGCCCGCCCTGGGGGAGCCACGGCAGCGGGTGCCGCGGGCAGGGCGGCGAGGCGCTGCGCCGCGGGCCCACCTGGCACGCCTTCCATGGCTGCTGCGCCACCGTGGAGGTGCTGAGCAGCGCCTGCCCCTGGGAGCGGGACGGCGGAGCTGCGCCGTGCCGGGAGTGCGGGCACGGCTGGGGGCTGCCCGGGCACCCGGTGCCACACGGCCCCGGCCCGTGGCTGTGCAGGCAGGGCGAGCCGCCCGGCGCCCCGGAGCGGTGCCGCGGCAGTGCCGGCGGGCAGCGGGATGCACCGGGCGCTCGGCCCACCTGCGGCCCCGCGGGCGGCCCCACGCACGGCTGGGCCACGCGCACCGCTGCCGCCTGCGCCACGCTGAGCCCCGAGTCGCAGATCTGCCACGGAGCTGCCGCCACCGTGATCAGGGCGGGCAGGATCCCGCACTGCGAGCCCCCCACGGACAACCAGGTAGGCGTCGCGGCGCAGAGCCGGCTGCGGCCGGGCAGGACGCTTGGCATGTGGCAGCACCAGCAGCTCTGTGCCTTCTGGCTGCAGGGCCCCCCCAGGACACCGAGCTGCGGCCATGCGGAGCCGGGCACCAGCCCCCTGCGTGGCTGCGGCTGCGGCTGCCCCCCACGCTGGAGCTGGGGCAGGAGCACAGAGGAGCCGCGCCGGGAGCCGGACGGGGAGCGGAGCCGCCACCGGCACCAGGAGCCAGCGGGGACCCTGGCGCGGGGCAGGGACCTCGGGGGGGAGCCGGAGGGCCCGGCGGCCTGGGCCCCCCCGCAGCAGCGCCCGGGCGCCATGAACACGGTGCAGCTCATCGCCAAGACCTTCGAGCTGCGGGCGCAGCGCGACGCCGCCCAAGCCGAGCGCGACCGGCGGCCCCCGTTCTGTCGCAGGAGGGCGATGTTTGAAACCTCCCCCCAGGAGCCCCGGGGGCCCTGCTCCCTGGGGTGCTGCGGGGGGCACCCCCGGGCCAGGGGCTCGCTGCCCCCCGAGTGCAGCCGGGCACGGGGGCAGCTCAGCCCTGCTGCGGCTGCAAGGCCCGGGGGGGGCTGGAGGGCGCGGGCTGCGCCCAGGGCGAGCGGAGCGGACGGAGCCAGCGCTGAATAAAGGGGCCGAGGCGGCTGAGCCCGACGGCTGTGCGCTGCGGGGCGGATGCGGCGTGGGCGAGGGGGGGGGCACTGGTACCCTTCCCGCCAGGGGGGGACACCCTGAGACCCCCGCCCCAAACACGGCTGTGCCCACCCTCGCCCCCATGCCGCCCTGGCTGGGGAACGAGCCAGGGGCTAAGGGTGAGGAGGGGTCTCCTCCTCCCACCTCGGGGGGGGCTCAGCCTCAGCCTCTGGCTCCAAGGCTCTCCACCACGGTGACATCCGGAGCCCACGCACGGCTGGGGGCCCAGAGAGCCCCCCAGGGCCGGGCAAGCCCCCAGCACTCGTGGGGCGTGTGTGGGCAGCAGCGTGGGGAGGGGGCAGCAGCGTGGGGAGGGGGCAGCAGCGTGGGGAGGGGGCAGCAGCGTGGGAGGGAGGAGCTGGGGGCCCGGGCTGCACCCCAGAGTGCAGATGGGTCGGGGGGGTCAGAAAAGGAACAACGACACCGGAGAGGTGAACTAAACAGTTTTATTAACGGCAGAACCGGAGCCACAGAACGGGGTGAGGACGGAGCCTCTGGCCGCGCGCGGAAGGGGCTGGGGGTGCCGGAGGTGGTGGGGGCCCCGCAGGGACGCTCCGGCAGCAAGCGGCGCCTGGCCCGGCGGGACCCTGCTCGCAGCCCTGCCTGAGCCGGGGGTGTGGGAGCTCCCCCCGGGCCTGCACGGCCGTGGGGAGGGGCAGGGGGCGAGGGCAGAGCACGCGTGCGGGGAGGAAGGACGGACGGGGCGAGCTCCACCGCGGGCTGGGCGAGAAAGTGCTTCCAATCGTCATTCAGCGCGAGGGGGGGGCGCCTTATTCACAGCGTGGGAGGAAGCGGGGGCTGAGGGGGGGACGGCGCGCCCGGCACGGGGCCCAGGCTGCCACCCGCGGTGCCGGGCACCCTGCGCCCCCCCGGCAGCTCCTGGCCGCGGGCAGGGAGGTGGCAGGGGGCAGAGAGACTCGAAGAGGAGAACGGACAAGGGGGGGCGATGAGAACACCGAAGGGAACGTGCTGGGGCGAGGGGAGGGCGCCGCGCACCGCAGGGCACGGCTACCTGCGGCGCTGGGGACGCTACTCCTTGGCCCTGCCGATGATGGCCAGGATGTAGAGGAAGATGTTGATAATGTCTGTGTAGAGGTTGAGGGCGGCGAAGATGTACTCCTCGGGGCTGAGCGCCAGCTGCTTGTTGCCCAGGATCATCTGCGTGTCCACCGCCAGGAACTGCGAGAGACGGGCAGGCACGGGGTGGAGGCAGCGCCCCACGAGGGGGCCACCCCCTCGCTGCCACGGGGATCCTGCCGACGGCTCGGCCCCCAGGGAATGGCCGCTTCGAACCCTCTTTTTGGCGCCCCCGCTCCCAGGGAGGCTGTGGGCTCCCTCCCCAGCACGCCAGCACTTACACAGGTGAAGAGCAGGGCCCCCAGGGAAGCGTAGATGATGTCCATGATGCGGTTCCGGATGAAGATGCAGAGGATCGAGAAGAGGATGAGCACGACGAGGCAGATGATGAGCACGCCCCGGCAGGAGGTGAAGTCGTACTTGGTCTGCGGGACAGCGCGGGGTCAGCCGGCCGCACGGGGGGAGGAGAGCAGGGGGTCCCCGAGTCTCCTCTGCCCCGAGCCCACCCGGCCCGGCACGGCCCCCCCAGCACGGCCCCAGCCCCACAGGGAGCCGGGGGCCGCCCGCCCGCCGCCACCCCCAGTGCGCACCTGCAGGGAGAAGATGACGACCGTGAAGCAGACGACGACCGTGATGCCCACGGCCATGATGACAGCGTCAGTGTTGTAGAAGCTGGCGATCATCCCCACCATGTAGGACAGGCTGACGGTCAGGATGGACTGGGGGGGGGACAAACAGCGCATCAGCCGGGCCCAGCCAGCCCCGCCTGCCCCCCGCCACGCGCTCTGGTTGCTCATCCCCCTGAGAAGGTGCTGCATGCACTGGGCTCTGCTGCGTTGGGACAGACAGACCCCCCCACTGCCCAGACCACGCCGGATGAGCCCCACTCCAGGACGGTCTGTTCCCCGCAGCAGGCAGGCTGCAGGGCCCCGCGCTTTCCCAGGATGTTGGGGAAGCCTCGAGGCACCAGCGAGCTGCTCCCTGCCCCACGAGCTCCTCTCTCTGAGCCCCACAAGCTGCTCTCAGCCCCATGGGCTCCTCTCTCTCAGCCCCACGAGCTGCTCTCAGCCCCACGGGCTCCTCTCAGCCCCATGCTTCACGAGCCGTGGGGCCAGGCAGGGCGGGCAGGCGCTCACCAGTGCGACCAGGTTCCAGGGGTGCTTGCGGCGGAAGTCCCCGCAGCAGCTGAGCACGATGAGCGAGATGAAGAAGACGGCGTAGGAGATGTAGTAGGTCCAGACATTGCGCTGCACGAAGCCCTTCACGCCCTTCACGAAGGTGAACACCGCCACGAAGGCGAAGGTGACGGTGAGCTGCAGGGTGAGCACCAGGAACACCTGCGGGAACGGCACGGGTCACCACGGCACGCCCGAGCCCCGGCCCCGCCGGCAGCGCTGGGCGCCGGCCCCCGCGCCCCCACCTTGCGGATGAAGGCCTGCCGGATGCTCTTGTCGTCCCAGTGCGCCGAGGGGAAGTCCTGGTTGTCGTAGTAGGAGGGCGGCCCGTCCTCGTGGTAGGTGCTGTGCAGCGGGGCTGCGGGGAGGGGGCGGGCGGTGAGCGAGGGGCGCGGGGCCCGCAGCGGCGCCAGCCCCCGGGGGCGGCCGCCCACCCACCCGGACGCCCGGTCCCCATGGCACGCGGTGCGGCCGCGCGGCGCCTGGCGGCGGTGGGGGAGAGAAGAGGGGTGGCGGGGCTGGGGGGGCGAGCTCTGCTCCCCCCACGGCCGGCCAAAGCCCCCACGGCCGGCCAAAGGGGGGATCCCTCCTCTCCTGGGGCGCTGGGAGTGCCCCCACACCGCTGTGCCCCCCGCCATGGCCGGGGGGGACTGAGTACACTCCCCCCATAGCTGGCCAAAGGGGGGCCCCTCCTCTCCTGGGGCGCTGGGGGTCCCGGCCCTGCTGTGCCCCCCCCTCCCAGAGCCCGGGTGCCATCTTCCCGTGCCCACCCCCTGCCCGGGGGGCTCGGCGCCCCCCCCGCCCCGCGCCCCCCACTTACAGTCCTGGTCCCCGGGCACCATGGGCTGCGGCTGGGCGTATGGCGGCTGGGCGTAGGGGCCCTGCGGGTAGGGCCCTGCGGGGGGGTACGGCCCGGCGGGGTACGGGGCGGGCGGGTAGGGCCCGGCGGGGTACGGCCCCGGCCCCGGCGCGAAGCCGGGCTGCCCGTAGGGCGCGGGGGCGAACGGGGGCGGCGGGTAGGGCCCGGCGGGGTACGGCGGCTGCCCGTAGGGCGCGGGGGCCGGGGGCTGCGGGCCCGGGAAGCCGTCGGCCGTCACCAGGAAGCTCTTCTCGTGGGACATCTTCGCCCGGCTGGGGCTCGGGGCCGCCGCTGCGCTGCGGGGGGGAGAACGGGGGGCAGAGCCCCGGTGAGGCCCGGCGGACATCGCCCGGGGCAGCCCCGGCCCCGCCGCACAAGATGGCGGCCCGGCGGCGGGGACGTTGCCATGGCGACGCAGCTCCCCCCCCCCCCCCCCCCCCCCCCCCCCCGGCCCGGCCCCGGTGAGGCCGCCGCCGCCGCCGGCCCCCCCCCCCGCCATGGTCCGGGTCCGGCCCCCGCCGCCCGCGGGCACCGCGCGGCCCGGCTCAGGCCTGGCTCCGACCCGCGCCTGCGCCACCCCCGCAGGGCCTGGGACGTCCGCGGCTGCGGCCTGCCTCGGGGTCTGCACGGCCCCACAGCGCCCAACACGGCCCCACACGGCCCCATGGCGCCCAACACGGCCCCACACACAGCCCCATAGCACCCAACACGGCCCCACAGTGCCCCACAGCCCCCCACACAGCCCCATAGCGCCCAACATGGCCCCATAGTGCCACACAGCCCCCCACACAGCCCCTCACACGGCCCCATAGCACCCCACAGCCCCACACAGCCCCACATATGGCCCCATAGCACCCAACATGCCCCCATAGCGCCCCACAGCCCCACGCACAGCCCCACATATGGCCCCATAGCGCCCAACACGCCCCCATAGCGCCCCACAAACCCCCACACAACCCCCCACACGGCCCCACAGCGCCCAGCACAGCCCCACAGCACCCCACACACAGCTCCACACAGCCCCACACACAGCCCCATAGCACCCCACACACAGCCCCACAGCGGGCTGAACTGGCCCCCCACACCGCCCCCCGCACTGCCCCACAGCAAGGCCACGCTGACGCCCCACACCGCCCCCCGCACAGCCCCACACAGCCCCATAGCCGTGCCCCAGCAGCACCCCACATCACACCCCACAGAGCCCCACGGCACGGCCCCACACAGCCCCACGGCACGGCTGCACTAGCACCCCACACAGCCCCACAGCAATGCCCCACACCACCCCCTACGGAGCCCACAGGGGCACCCCGTATTACCCCCCACGCAGCCCCACAGCACAGCTCTGCCCCACGGGGCAGAGAGCGAGACCCACACCCGGGCCAGGACGGGGAAAACCCTGCTGGGTTCCGGGAAGGGGAAGCGTCCCCAGCGTCCCCTGCTATAGGGCTGCGTCCCGCACCCTGGCAGGCTGCCCACGCTGCTGGGGACAGCCGGGAGCCCTGCTGCGGGGACAAGGAGCAGAAAGCACGGGGGGGTGCGGTGCGGGGGTGTCACGTCACGGGGGTGGCGTGTCACGGGGGGCATGTCACGGGGGGCATGTCACGGGGGGGATGTCACGGGGGGTGGCATGTTACGGGGGGTGGCATGTTACGGGGGGCATGTCATGGGGGGCATGTTACGGGGGGGATGTCACGGGGGGTGGCATGTTACGGGGGGTGGCATGTTACGGGGGGCATGTCATGGGGGGCATGTCACGGGGGGGTAGCATGTCCCGGGGGGGGTGGCATGTCCCGGGGGGGGGGGACATGTCACGGGGGTGTCACGCAGCCCGGCCATAAGCCGCTTTGCCCTAACGCCCGTAATTCCCCGCCGCGGCCTATTTACGGCCCGGCCGCTGCTAATCCCGGGGGCTGCGGGGGCCCGGGGGCTGCGGGGCCGGGCGGGACCCTGCGGGCCGGGGCTCTCCGGTGCCGCAGCGCCGGGGGGGGGCCGCGCCGCCGCAGCGCCGCCGCAGCGGGGCCGGGCCGGGCCGTGCCGGGCTCTGCGCCCCCCGCCCGGGGCCGCGGACACGCGTGGGGGCCCCCGCCCGCCCCCCGCCCGGCGCCCTGCCCGCCCCCAGCCCCCGGCCCCGGGCCGGGGTGCGCGCCCCCGCCGCGCGCGCCCCCGCTCACCGCGCCGTGCAGGCAGCGCCGCTCCGCTCCGCGCCGCGCCGGGAGGGGCGGGGCCTGGCAGGGGGCGGGGCCCGGCAGGGGGCGGGGCCTGGCAGGGGGCGGGGCCTGGCAGGGGGCGGGGCCCGGCAGGGGGCGGGGCCGTGGGCGGGGCCCGGGCGCTGCCCCGCCCCCGCCCCGTCCCGTTTCGGTTTCGGTTCCGTGCTGGGGCGGGGCCGGGCCCGGAGCGGTGCGCGGGGGGCGGGGGGAGTAGGGGGGCACAGGGGGTGCGGGGGGGTCCCTGGGCCGGGGTCCCCCGGAGCTGTGCCGCCGCGGGTCGGGGGGGGCCGTGCGGGGGGCGCACGGGGTGGGGGTGTCGGGGCTCCCCGGGCTGAGCGCCCCCCCCCCCGAAGGAGGCTCGTGCGGGATGGCGGAGGGGGTGCTGGAGGTGGGGGGCGCCCCCCCCGACGCCGAGGAGGACCTCCTCGTCCTCTACTTCGAGAGCCGGCGGCGCTCGGGGGGGGGCCCCGTGCGGAGCTGCCAGCGCCTGGGGCCGCTCTTCCTGCTCACCTTCGAGAGCCCCCAAGGTGAGAGGGTCGGGGCCGGGCTGCTGCTGGGAGGACCTGGTCCAAACTGGGAGCACTGGGCTGGGCTGTGGGGGGACCTGTTCCAAACTGGGAGCACTGGGTTGGGGTTTGTGGGGGCCTGTTCCAAACTGGGAGCACTGGGTTGGGGTGTGAGGGGGCCCTGGTCCAAACTGGGGGCACTGAGCTGGGCATTGGAGGACTTGGTCCAAACTGGGAGCACTGGGCTGAGGCGTGAGGGGGCCCTGGTCCAAACTGGGAGCACTGGGTTGGGGTTTGTGGGGGCCTGGTCCAAACTGGGAGCACTGGGTTGGGGTTTGGGGGGGCCTGGTCCAAACTGGGAGCACTGGGTTGGGTTTGGGGGGACCTGGTCCAAATTGGGAGCAGTGGGTTGGGGTGCAGGGGGCCCTGGTCCAAACTGGGAGCACTGGGCTGGGCATTGGGGGCCCTGGTCCAAACTGGGAGTGCTGGGTTGGGGTGTGAGGGGGGCCTGGTCCAAACTGGGAGCACTGATGAGCTGCACCACCAGCCCGAGGTCGGGGCTGTGTGGCGTGGGGCAGGGTGCGGGGCGTGGGTGCTGCCCCCAGCCCCCCAGTGACGCTCGCCCCCCCCAGACGCCCAGGGCGTCCTGGCCCGGGCCCCCCACCGGCTGCAGGGCGCGGAGCTGCGGGTGCGCCCGGCCCCCCCCTGGGACCCAGCCGGGCTCCTGCTGCGGGGCGTCAGCCCCCAGACCCCCCCCGAGCTGCTGGAGCTCTACGTGGAGCGCGTGCTGGAGCGGCCCCCCGGCGCCTACAGCCTGCACCGCACCGGGGACTGGGCGCTGCTGCGGCTGCACGAGCCGCTCGACGACGACGGTGAGGGCACCGCGACGGCGGTTTGGGGGCGCTGTGGCCGTGCGGGGCTGGCTGCCCCCTCTCCCTGCCCGGCGCCGTGGTGCTGGGGGTGCCGCAGCCCCTGATGCCAGTGGCGGGTGACTGGGAGCACTGGTGGGCGCTGGGAGGGCTGGGCGGGGAGGTGCCGGTGCATGCCCCAGTGCAGCCCCGGCGTCACCGCCGCCTCCCCGGCAGCGCTGGCGGCGGTGGAGGAGCGGGTGCGGTGCCGCGGGCTGGAGGGGGCCGCGCTGGCCGTGCAGCGGCTGCCGCAGACCGACAGCGTGCGGGTGCGGGCGCCGGGGCTGCACCGGGACCTGCTGGAGCTCTACTTCGAGAACCGGCGCAGCGGCGGCGGCCGCGTGCGCGCTGTGCGGGTGCTGCCGGGGGGCCAAGTGGCCATCGTCTCCTTCCAAGAGCCCGCAGGTGAGTGGCTGCGTGCCGGCATGGCCTGGGGGGGCCCCGCTTTCCGCTTTGCCCCCTCCTGCAGCTTATCCTGGTTGTCCCATCCCTGTCCCCGCAGCGGGGGCGCGCACGGCCCCCAGCTGCACCATGTCTCTCTCCCGGCAGTGGCGGCACGTGTGCTGCAGCAGCCACACCAGCTGCAGGGCAGCGAGCTGGCCATCTCGCCCTACTATGAGTTCCTGGAGCCGGCGGAGGAGCTGGACCCCATGGACGCTGAGCCGCCTGCTCCCGGCCATGAGGAGAGCAGCCCAGAGCCGGCGGAGCTCCCGCCGGAGCCGAGCCCGGCACCCTCAGCAGCCGAGTCTGAGCCACGGCTGCAGACGGTGACGGAGGCGATGGCGCAGGAGCGCCTGGCACTGCCGGCCCCGACGCTGCTCTTCCTGCGCCGCGAGGACGTCCGCGCGCACCTGGGGCAGCTCCTGGCCGCCTGCGCCGCACCGGCCGGCTATGCCGTGGCGGAGGACGAGGTGGTGGTGACGGCGCGGAGCCCTGCGGCCGCCCGCGACGCTGCCCGCCTGCTGCAGGACGCCCTCAGCCCCTTCACCGTGGAGCTGTCGGCGCGCGAGGCGCTGGCGCTGTGCTCGCCGCGCTGGCACCAGCTGCGCGAGCGGCTGCGGTGCTGCGAGATGCAGCTGGCCCCCGGCACCCGGCGGCTGCAGGGCCTGGCGCTGCGCGGCACGGAGCAGGAGAACCGGCAGCAGCTGCGTGACTTCCTGCGGGACGCGGCGCCCGACGAGACGCTGGTGTCGATGGAGCGGGGCGCGCTGCGCTACCTGCAGCGGCACTACCAGGACCTGCTGGCCAGCATCCCCGAGGTCTCCATGCTGCCGCTGGAAGGCGACGACGTCTCCGGCTTCAGGGTGAGCGTGGGGCCGGCGGGGGGCCGGGGGGTGCTGCCGCGGGCAGGGCTGACCCCGCGGTGCCGTCCCGCAGGTGAGTGGGGAGGCCGGGCGGTGCCAGGCCGCTGCCGAGTTCCTGCAGAGCCTCCTGGGCACCGTCAGCTCGCAGACGGTGACGCTGCACTACCCTGGCGTCGCCCGCTTCCTGCTGGACGAGGGTGGGCAGAGCATCCTGCGCCAGCTGGAGAGCCGCTTCCAGTGCGTCCTCGAGCTGGGCGACGTCCAGTGGAGCCCCCCGGACCCCCAGGTACAGCCGGTGCTGGCTCTGCTGCCGCCCGGGGAGGCCGGGAGGAGGGTGCCAGCGGCACCGGCTCTGTGCTGCCTGCGTGTGCAGCGCCTCCCGTCCGTCCCCACAGCTGGAGCTGGCGGAGCTGCTCCCCCCGAGCTGCCGCCGGCAGCCGCTGCCCACCACGCTCGGCGCCAAGCACCCGGAGTTGCCCGACGGCGCTGTGGGAGACAGCGTGCCCCCCGACATCGGTGAGCGGGGTGCAGGGGGGTGCTGGGGGCGTGGTGACCCCCGGGTCAGGTCTGGCTGACGCCGACTTCTCCTCGCAGAGGAGATCAAGGCGCTGCTGGCAGCACTGCGCACCGACGGCGCCCACGAGGATGGGGAGGGCAGAGGCTCCCCCCTGCCCGCCCTGCATGAGGCAGCTCTGGAGCAGCTCGAGGGCGGCTTTGGCAAAGAGTGGGACCCCAGCGATGTGCTCAAGCCCCTTGGCAAGGATCAGGAGCTCTGGGAGATGTCTGACAGCTATGGCACCGAGGACATGCTCCTGGGCGAGCTGGAGGGCCAGGCAGAGGAAGAGGAGGCGCAGATGCTGCTGGCCATCCAGCGGTCCTTGGACAGCACGTGGAACAAGGATGAGGAGCTGGAGCGCGCCACCGCGCTGTCCCTGCACTCCTTCCAGGAGGAGCAGCGGGCTGGCCCCGGCCCCGCCTCGGAAGAGGAGGATGCTGGCCTCCTGGCCGCGCTGGAGGCCTCGCTGGAGGAGGCCCTGCCGGCAGCCGACACGGCGCGGGTGACGCTGTACGCCTCCTTTGAGCAGGACGTGAGCGCGCTGCCCCGGCAGCTGGAGCAGGCTCTGGAGGCTCGGCTGCGCACGGAGCAGGTGGAGAGCGCGGGGCTGCGGGCGCTGCCGGCCGGCTGCCGCCGCTGCCTGGCCCTGCTGCAGCGCCGGCACGCCGTGCGCCTCTGCCTGCGTGACTCCACGGCCACGCTGCGCGGCTTCGCCGGCTACACCGCCGCTGCCGCCCGCGACCTCGCCGTCCTGCTGCAGCGGCTGAGGCCGGCAGAGCGCGGCCCCCCCGGGGCGGCGGCGCGCTGGGTGCGCTGGGATCCCACGGGCACGGCCGTGCCCTACGAGCCCGCCACCGCCGCGCTGCTGGAGGCGGCTTGGCAGCGCCGCGAGAGGCATCTGGACGTGCTGCTGGACGGGCGGCCCGTCATCGTCGACCTGGAGCAGATGGAGGAGTACGACATCAGCACTGCCTCTGCCCTGCCCATCTCGCGCAGCGAGCCCCCCAGCGAGAGCGCCTGGCACCTGCTCGGTGCGTGCCGCGGAAGGACGGGGGTCCCGCACCGCCAGGGGCTGCCCCCCCCTCACCGGTGCCGCGTCTGTTCCGCAGGGCCGGAGGCGTCGGGGCTGGACGAGGAGGTGAGGCTGATGCCGCTGGCCGAGGACTCGGAGGAGTTCGGGGACACCGTGCAGCTCTTCTACGCCACCCTGGAGGAGCTGTACAACAAGATCCACATCGTGAAGGTGGGGTCCCCGCGGGGTGGCGCGGGGCTGGGGTCCGGAGCAGGGTCCTGGTGGGGGTCCCGGGGGGTTGGAGCCACAGGGCCTGAACGCTGCGCGCTGTCGGCAGGTGGAGAGGCTGATCCACCCGCTGCTCTACAAGCAGTACCAGCTGAAGAAGGCCAGCATGGAGAAGGCGTGCCAGAGCCGGGCCGTGGAGCGGGTCCTCTTCCACGGCACCACGGAGCAGTCCAGCCGCGAGATCTGCCTGCACGGCTTCAACCGCAGCTTCTGCGGCAAGAACGGTGAGCACGGGGTGGGGGGGAGGACCGCGGGCGCAGCACCGTGCGCTGGTGTCGGGCGCCGGCCCCGTGCCCCCGGCGGCGCCGGCTGACCCCTCTGCCGCAGCTGCTCTCTACGGGCTCGGCGTGTACTTCGCGGCCAAGGCGGCCGTGTCGGCGCAGGAGCAGTACTCGCCCTGCGGCACGGACGGCAACAAGTACATCTTCGTGGCCAAGGCGCTGACGGGGGACTACACGCTGGGCAGCCGGGACATGCGGGCACCTCCGCTGCGCGAGGCGGCGGGCGCCCCGCGGCGCTACGACAGCGTCGTGGACAACCTGTCCGAGCCCAGCATCTTCGTCATCTTCAACGACACGCAGGCCTACCCCCAGTACCTCATCACCTGCCGCCGCTCCAAGCTGGGGGCCTGAGCCCGGCGGCCCCCCGGGACTGGCTGCGGGGGGGTCCCAGGGGGGGTCGGGGACGTGGGGATGGCCCCGGGCTGGCCTCAGGGGGCAGGGACGGATGCGGGGCGCGGGGACGCGGGTGCAGCGCGTACAGGATTTGGAATAAAGACCGGACGGCTCCTTGTGCGCTGAGAGTGGGGGGGCCGAGGGGGTTGGGGGGCTCACCCGGCCCCTTGGGGGTGTGGGGCTGGCAGGAACCTGGGGGGCCCTGCTGGGGTGGGGGGCGACCGGGGGGTCCCCCCTCACCTGTCTGCATCTGTGGGTTGGGGGGGGCGGAGGTGCCACCCCTAGGGTGGGCTCCGTGGGGGGGCCGGGGGCCCGAGCCCGTGGGGATGGAGCTGGGTGGCCCCGGGCCCTGGTGCCACCCGTGGCGCTGGTGCCGCGCGAGGCCACACGGTGGCAGCAGCCGCGAGGGGACGGCCCCGCGCGTGGGCATGGGGGGGGCGTCCCGGGGCTCGGCCCCCCCCGGTGCCAGGGACCGGGCGGGGGCGCGGGGCGGGGGGGGGCGGGCCCCGGGGCCCCGGGGGGGCCGGGGCCGGGCGGCGCCGCTCGGCGTTTCGCAACCCGGGGGATTTCGGCAGGGTTTTCCGGGGCTTGGCACCGGCAGCTCCGGGGCATCCGGGCTGGGCTGGCCCCGGCCCCGCTCCCCCCTCGCGTGGGGCCCGTGGGGGCCGCGGGCGGATCCGGAGCGGCGGCGCTGCTCGGCCCCGGCACAGCGCCCCGGGGGCTGAGCGGGCAGTGCCTCCGTGCGGGGGGGTTAACCCTGCCTGCGCCCTGCCTGCGCCCTGCCTGCACCCTGAGCACCCTGAGCACCCTGCCTGCGCCCTGCCTGCGCCCTGCCTGCACCCTGAGCACCCTGAGCACCCTGCCTGCGCCCTGCCTGCACCCTGCCTGCACCCTGAGCACCCTGCCTGCGCCCTGCCTGCACCCGGCCTGTGTCCTGCCTGTGTCCTGCCTGCACCCTGAGCACCCTGCCTGCGCCCTGAGCACCCTGCCTGCACCCTGACTGTGTCCTGAGCACCCTGAGCACCCTGCCTGCGCCCTGAGCACCCTGCCTGCACCCTGCCTGCACCCTGAGCACCCTGAGCACCCTGCCTGCACCCTGCCTGCACCCTGCCTGCATCCTGCCTGCGTCCTGCCTGCACCCTGAGCACCCTGCCTGCACCCTGCCTGCACCCTGCCTGCGTCCTGCCTGCGTCCTGCCTGCACCCTGAGCACCCTGCCTGCGCCCTGCCTGCGCCCTGCCTGCACCCGGCCTGTGTCCTGCCTGTGTCCTGCCTGTGTCCTGCCTGCGCCCTGAGCACCCTGCCTGCACCCTGACTGTGTCCTGAGCACCCTGAGCACCCTGCCTGCACCCTGACTGTGTCCTGAGCACCCTGAGCACCCTGCCTGCGCCCTGCCTGCACCCGGCCTGTGTCCTGCCTGTGTCCTGCCTGTGTCCTGCCTGCGCCCTGAGCACCCTGCCTGCGCCCTGCCTGCACCCTGAGCACCCTGAGCACCCTGCCTGCACCCTGCCTGCACCCTGCCTGCATCCTGCCTGCGTCCTGCCTGCACCCTGAGCACCCTGCCTGCGCCCTGCCTGCACCCTGCCTGCACCCTGAGCACCCTGCCTGCGCCCTGCCTGCACCCTGAGCACCCTGAGCACCCTGCCTGCACCCTGCCTGCACCCTGCCTGCGTCCTGACTGTGTCCTGCCTGCACCCTGACTGTGTCCTGAGCACCCTGAGCACCCTGCCTGCACCCTGCCTGCACCCTGAGCACCCTGCCTGCACCCTGCCTGCATCTTGAGCACCCTGCCTGCACCCTGCCTGCACCCTGAGCACCCTGAGCACCCTGCCTGCACCCTGCCTGTGCCCTGCCTGTACTGCAGCTTCCTGTACTTGCCCCCCTGGCAGGGCCTCGTGGCACCCTGGGGGTCTCAGGGGGGCTCCGCTGCCCACCCCCAGCCCATTGGCAGGGTGCCTGTGGTGGGCACAGCCCCAGGCACTGGGCAGCATGGGTGTCTGCTGGTCTGCGGTGGGGACCCTTGGGGATTGGGGGTCCCTTTGGCTATGGGGCAGGGCCTTCCTCCCCCGTGCCCAGGGGGTGCCACTGAAGGGGCACCGGTCCCCAGAGGCCAGCGCCAGGGGGTCCTGGGGGGTGCTGAATCAGGGCCGGGACTGCCGGGGCCGTGGGTGCTGCTGGAGCTGGCAGGAGCTGGGCTGCGGGCATGGAGCCACTGCCTGGGGACGTATTTGTCCGGGGGGCACCCCAGAGCAGTGCCAGGGGTGGGGACATGGGGGATGTGGGGGACATGGGGGATGTAGGGGACAAAGAGGGTGCAGGGGACAGGAGCATGGGGGGGCTCCTTGCAAGACGTGAGGGATCTGGGGACATGAGCAATGTCGGGGTGCTGGGGCCATGAAGGATACAGGGGACGGGGCTGCGCATTGGAGCAGCCTGCAGACAGTGGGTGCAGGGGACACGGGGGTGGGGGTGAAAGGGGCTGTAGGGGACACAGGCAATGTAGGGGACACGGGGCCATGTGGTGCAGCTGCTGGACACGGGATACAGGGGGTCTGGGGGCCCCAGGGGATGTTGGGGGGGGGACACAGGGGGCATGGCACGGGGCAGGCAGCACAGCCAGGGGATGGCCGCACCGCACCCTCCCGGTGCCAGGATCCGGTCCCCTGCAGCCGTGCCACAAGCAGGGTGCCTGTCCCGGGGGGCATTCGGAGGTGGGGGAGCGCAGGGGCCAGGGGAGTGCCTGCAGCTGGGGGATCCCCGACGCAGCCCCCGCGAGGGTTAAGGCTCCGCGGCAGAGCTGGAGGCGTCCCCGCCGGCCGCAGTGAGTCAGCGGGGAGAGGCCGCACATCTGGATCTGTCCTGCAGCAGCCGGACGGGGCCGCGAATTCCCGGGGCTCGCGCATGGCCCCGCCGAGCCCGGGGACGCCGGGGGACCCCGTGTGGCTGCGGGCACTTTGGGTGCTGGTGTCGGTGCTGGGCCCCCTCTGCCTCTGGGCGCTCTTCGTGCTGCGGTGCCCGCGCCCCCCGGGTAGGACGCATGGGGACACGGTGACACGTGGCGGGAGGCGGCACGGGCACGATGGCCCCGCGGGGCCGCCCCCAGCCGGCCCCTGGCAGCGCGGGGCCGTGGGATTTTCCTCCCAGCTCCCTGGGGCCGGATTCCAGCTGGGGAGCGGCAGCGGGGGCGAGGGGCACGGCGGCGCCAGGGCGAGCCCCGTTCCCATTGCGCCGATCCTGCGGCAGCCCCTTCCCGTAGGAGCCCCCAGCTTTTGGCCCTCCCTGTCTCTGCAGGGTGAGCGGCACTGGGGGACTGCCGACCCCCCCCCCTCACCCCATGGGACCCCGCAGTGTGGGCAGGGGGAGGGCGGCTCCCATGCGGGGGCACCTCTGGGTTGTGCTGGGGTGAACCCACGGGGCCGTGCCCACGGCGCGTGCCGGGGACAGGCGGTGGGGCTGTCTGCTTGGGCACGGCACCGTGGGCACAACCGGCAGCGTGAACGAGAGCGTGCCCGTGCCGCCAGCGCCGGGACCTGGCACCGGCTCCTCCTGGGCACGACCCAGGGCAGGCGTCGCATCCGCACGTGGAAGCGCTGCCAGTGCCCAGCTCCGGCCGGGCAGGGCGGGTGCCGGGATCCGGGGCGGGGAGCGGCGCTGGGGCACTCCTCACGTGCCAGCACCGAGCCGCTCGCTCCCGCTTTGCTCCTGCAGGGAAGCAGTTGGGAAGCGCGACGCCGCCGGCAGCCTCGCAGGTAGGAGCCCGGCCCCGGGGTGCCAAAATGCAGCTGGGCTGGGGGCTCCACACCCCGTCCCGCGTGGGGCTGGGGGCCCCCTTCCAGCCCCGCTGTGCCCCATGGGGCCCTGCCGGCCGTGGGCCTTGAGCGGGGGGAGCCTGGTGCTGCTGGTGCCAAGCGTGAGGGACCTTTGTCCCGAGGGGCCCGCGGGGCTGAGCGCGGTGCTGAATGAGGCCCTTTGTCCGTGCTCTCGGCAAGGGAATCGCCCCCTTCTCCCCTGCCGGGTGCCGCACGTAATCACGGCCGGAGCGCCCGTGCCCTGCCTGGTGCAGGGGGAGGCCATGGGCAGGCAGCGGGACGGACGGGTGCCGTGCCGTGCCGCGCAGTGCCGTGGGTCTGTGTCCCCGTCAGCAGCGGGGGCGCACGTGCCAAGAGCTTTGCCTTGCAGCGGGGCCGCGGGAGGGGCCCGAAGCAGCGCCCGGCGCCTGCTGGGGGACAGCGGCCGGCGGGGACCAGGACGAGGACGAGGACGGGCAGCAGCCACCGGACACACACAGTGGTAGGGAGCTGGGGGGGGAGACATGGGGGTGGCCCTGGGGTCCCCTAACCCCGATGGTGCTGGCAGCGCCATGGGGCTGGGCGGGGGCTGGAATGCGCTGTGCCACCACTGGGCAGGCACGTGGGGCTGGGGGGTACTACTGGGGGCACTGGGAAGGGCTGGGAGGGGCAGGGAATGTGCCTGGGGGCTGGGGAGAGGGCGTCTGCCGGGGGGGGGGGGGGGGGGGGGGGGGGCTGCGCGTGCACAAGCACATGGGTGTGCCTTGTACACCTGGTGGGTGCATGCGTGTGTGTGTGCACACCTGCATCTGTGTGTGCCTGCGTGCTGCAACCAGCGAGGCTCAGTGTGTGCGTTTGTGCGTGTGTGTGCGTGTGTGTGTACGTGTGTGTATGTCTGTGCACATGTGTTTGCATACGTGTGTGCATGCGTGTACATGTGTCGGTGCACATGCATGTACATGTGTTTTTGCATGCATGTGCGCATGTGCATGAGTGTGCATGCATGTGTGGGTGTGCATGTGTGGGTGTGCACGCGTGTACACAGTCACTGCATGCACGTGGGTGTGCCTGGTGCAGACGGACGTGCCGGCAGTGTCCGTGTGGACGCTCGCTGCCTGCGTGCTGCTGGTGCCCATGGAGCTCGGGTGCGCTGCGGACGCCTGGGCCCCGCGGCCCCGCTCTGCGTGCCTGCAGCGTCGCCCTCGCCCGGCGCCACCCCGGTCCCGGCACAGTGCCAGCTCCAGGGCCTCGCCGGCTGCCAGCGCCTCGCCCCTGCCCGCTGCCTCCTGTGGCGGCGCCGAGCTCCATCCCGGCCGCGGGGCCACGGGCGGAGCGGAGGCAGCGGAGCAGAGGCCGGGCTCCTCTCCCTCTGCAGCACGCCGGGGCCTGTGCCGGGGCTCCTGGTGTTGCCCCTGTGCCGCCAGCCCGGCTCACGCGGTGCCAGGACGCGGCGGCACCGCCTGCCCGTGCTCCCACCGGCCCGGCCTCCTGCAAGGCCGCGCAGCCGTGGCACCTCGCCGTGCTCTGTGGCCGTGGCTGGGCACGGAGCCCGGGGCTGCTGTGGGGACAGGGCCCACACCCCCGCCGCGCTGCGCCACCGCCGCCTGCGGTCACCCCAGCAGTGCCCCGGTGCCACTGGGGCCTTCCTGCGGAGGACGGGTGTGCCGGGGCGCTCAGCTCCGGTGCCACCGCGGCGTAAACAGGCCCGGAGCCAACAGAGGCTGCGCCAGGCGGGAGAGGAACTGGGTCATGTGAAGGCTGATGCCGCCCGCGCGGGGATGGTGGCACCGGTGGCACGGGTGGCAGGGCGCGCTGCTCGGCCCGGCCGCGGCGGCACCCGGTAACGGGGCGCGGGAGGCAGCGGGGCGCGGGACGGCGGGTGCAGGGCTGGTGCCCGGGGCTGCCGCGGGTGGTGCGGCCCCGGCCCTGCGGCTCCAGCTCTTGGGTACCCCGGTACCCGGTGTCCGTGTCCCCGGCACCCGGTGCCCCCGTCCCCGGTGCCCCCGTGCCCTGCCCCGCGGTGCCCGGTGCCGCCGGTGCGGTGCCCCCGTCCCGGCCGTGCCGCAGCTCGGTGCGGGTCGGGGCCGCGGGCTGGGGCCGGGACGAGCCCCGGGAGCCCCCAAGGCCGCGCTGCGGGGCGGCACGGAAGGGGTTAAAGGGGACGGGGCCCTTCGGGGGGGGGGGGGGGGGTCGCGGTTAACCCCTGCCGTGCCGGGCGCGCCGCGGGCGGGGGTCGCGGTTACCCCTCACCGCCCCGCACCCCCCGGTCCCCGCTCGCCGCCCGCCGTGCGCGGCCCCGCGGGTGCGGGTGCGGGTGCGAGATAGGGGCGGCCCCGCCCGCCCCCCCCGGCCCCGCCCGCCGCCCGCCCCCGGAGCCGGGCCCCGCCGGAGCGCAGCGCAGCGCTGCCGGTGCCGGTGCCGGTGCCGGTGCCCGAGCCCCGCCGGGCCGCAGCCGCCGCCCCCCCCCCGCCCCGAGATGCCCCCGCGGCGGGCGCGCACCGGGGGTCCCCGCGGCGCTCGGTGAGTGCGGCCGGGCCGGGCCCACGCGCGGTGCCGCCGGCGGGGCCGGGAGCAGCGGGGCCACGGGCGCTCCTCCCCGCGTGGGTCCCGCGTGGGTGCGGGCGGCCCCCGGCCTGGGGGGGCGGCGGGGCTGCGGGGGGGCGGCGGGGGCTGCGGTAAAAAGGGGGGGGGCGGCGGGGGTGCAGCGAGCGCGGGGCTGCTGCAGGGGCCGGGCGTGGGGAAGGAGCCGCGGGGAGCGGGGGTGCGGGGCGGGGGGGGCTGTGCCGCAGGGGCTGCGGGGGGCTGGGCTGCGGGAGGTGCACGGGGGTGCGGGGTGGGGGGCTGGGGGTGGATGGGGGGCAGGGGCTGTGCTGCGGGGGTGTCCCGTGCTGCCCCCCCGTGCCGAGTCCCTGGCGGTGCCGGGGGGGGGCTGCAGCCCCCGCGGGGCTGGGGGTGCGCTGCCGGGCGCAGGAGGGGCCGTGGGCTGCGGCGGAGGCGCAGGGTATGGAGGCTGTGAATCAGCCGTGCCGGGGGTCCCGGGGGGGCCCTTCCGCAGCGTGTGGGCAGCGGCCGGCGGGGGAGAGGCCCCCGAGGGCCCTGTTGCAGGGGGCAGGAGCAGGGGGTTCCCGTGGGGCCGGTGGCGGCGGCGCTGCCGCGCTGTGCATGCGGCCCCTGCTCGGGCGCTGCGGGCACGGGCGTCCCTCCGGGCCTGGGAGCCGCGGGGCTGGGGCTGGGCTCTGCGCTCGCAGGGAGCAGCTTCGCCCGCCGCAGCCCCGAGGGTTCCAAGGCCCGAGGGTGCTCCCAGTGCCTGCTGCCAGCTGCTGTGCTCCGGATCCGGCCCTGAGCCGGCCGCAGCCGCTGGGAACGGTGCGGCAGCAGCGCGGCACTGCCTGGTGCGGCGGGGAGGGCAGGGGGTCCCCATCCCCACACGGCCGGGTGCGGAGGACGGTGCTGCCGTCCCCGTGGTGCTGGTGGTGCCGGGCACCGTACGGGCAGCAGGGCCGCTCCTCCTGGCCTGCTGGTGCAGCCCGGCCCCGGCACGGGGCGATGCGGGCTCCGGTGGAAAAACATTGCCCGAGATCACGTAACCGGTGCTGGCTTCTCGCGGCGCTGCGTGAGGGGGTGGAACTGCAGAGGCGTCCCCGCTGCCGGCAGCCCTGACGTGCGGCCTCGCCTGGCAACCTGCGCCGCGCTCCCCAGGTGCCACGAGGCTGCAGCGGGCCCCGGCAGCAGCTCCTGGTGGCCCCAGGTGCTCCCCGTGGTAGGCCCGGTGCAGCCTCCGCCCTGGTGGCATCCCCGGTCCCCTCCCGGCCTTGGGGTCTTGGGGTGCATCATGCGTGGGGCTGCGTTTGCTGGGGTGAGGCTGTGGCCGCATCCTGCTCGTGCCTTTCACCAACAGCTCGGTGCTTCGCCCGCAGCGCTCCCTGTGCCCCCAGGTCCCCCATTCCCAGCCCCCTGCCCCATGTGGCAACCCCAGGGGGCTGGCTGCGGTTCCTGGTGGGGGAACCCGAAGCAGCTGCTCCCCGTGCCCCCACCTGGGGGCTGCTCCCTCCTGGCCGCGCCTCCCTCCCGTTTGGCACGGGGCCGGCTGTGGGTTTTGCGGGCGCTGCCGGTGGCAGGTGCGAGCCGGGGCAGTTGGGGCGTGCCCAGAAGCCATGCCGAGGCCTCGGAGCTGGGAGCGGCGGTGCCAGGGGCTGGTGGCGCTCGGAGGTCCCCCTGCCCTGACCCCGTCCCTCTGCCGCAGGAGCTGAGGCCGGCGGGGTGCCGGCAGCCGGCGGAGATGGCGGAGGAGAGCTCGAGCGGCAGCAGCAGCTCCCCGAGCCCCGGGGACACCCTGCCCTGGAACCTGGCCAAGCACCAGCGCACCAAACGCACCAAGGCGACTGCGGGCAACGGGACGGTGCTGGACCCTGCCGAGCGGGCGGTGATCAGGATCGCAGGTAGGGCCGGCGGCACGGGCGGCACCGTCTCGGGGCAGTGCCCGTGGGGGTCCGGGGAGGGCTCGGCCCCATCGGGGACCCGGTATTGTCGTGGCGGGGTCTGGTCGCGCTGTCTGATGCACCCAGCTGCTCGCAGGGACCGCTGGCGACTGTGGCCGTGCCAGGCTGCGCCGTTGCACACGCGCGTGGTGGTTGTGCCCAGCATGGGGCAAGCCCCTGTGGTCGGTGCCAGGAGGCCTGGCTGTGCCGCAGCATGCGGCGGTGCCACGGGGCGATGCCGCGGGGTGTCTGGGGGCGATGCCGCGGGAGGTTCCGGCAGAGCCCCGAGGATGGTTAGGGGAGCGGGGCATCTCCCTTAGAGGGGAGGCTGAGGGAGCTGGGGCTCTGTAGGGTGGGGAAGAGGAGTCCGAGGGGTGACCTCGTTAACGTTTATAAATACGTAAAGGGTGAGCGTCAGGAGGACGGAGCCAGGCTCTTCTCGGTGACACCCGATGACAGGACAAGGGGCAGTGGGTGCAAGCTGGAACACAGGAGGTGCAGCTTAAATATGAGATGAAACTTTTTTACGGTGAGGGTGACAGAACATGGAACAGGCTGCCCAGGGGGTTGTGGGGTCTGCTCCTCTTCGCCTGGACGCGATCCTGTGTGACCTGACCCAGGTGTTCCTGCTCCGGCAGGGGGATGGGACCGGCTGATCTTCCAGGGTCCCTTCCAGTCCCTGACGTTCAGTGACTCTCTGTGGTACCGCTGACACCGGCAGCACCGGGCTGGGGAGCAGGGGGACGATGCCGTGGCTCAGAGCTGCGCCGTGCCGTACCGCAGGCACTGCGGCCCCTGCGCCCTGTCGGGGTGGCCGAGCTGTGCCACGTCCCCTGTGCCACGACAGCGTGTCGCGGTGGCCGTCCCATGCTGTTGCTGTGGCCATGTCGTGTCACGGTGACCGTGCTGTGCCCCCTGTGCCGTGCTGTCACGGTGGCCGTGCTGCGTTGTGCTGGTTTTGCCATGCCCCACTTGCTGTGTCACAGTGACCGTGCCGTGCCCCCTGTGCCATGCTGTTGTTGTGACCGTGCGGTGCCCCCCGTGCCGTGCTGTCACGGTGGCCGTGCTGTGCCCCATGTGCCGTGCTGTCACAGTGACTGTGCCGTGCCCACCGTGCTGTGTCAGTGAGCACACCGTGCCCCCCGCGTCGTGCTGTTGGTGTGGCCATGCCATGCCACCCGTGCTGTGCTGTCACGGTGGCCGTGCCGTGCCCCGTGTGCCATGTCACAGTGTCGCCGTGGCTGTGCCATGCCCCCTGTGCCCTGCTGTTGGTGTGGCCGTGTCGTGTTGCAGGGGTTGTGCCGTGCCCCCCGTGGTGTGTCACAGTGAGCACACCGTGCCCCCTGTGCCGTGCTGTTGGTGTGGCCGTGCTGTGCCTCCTGTGCCGTGCTGTCACGGTGGTTGTGCCGTGTTGTGGTGGTTGTGCCATGCCCCCTGTGCTGTGTCACGGTGGCCATGCCATGCCCCCCATGCCGTGCTGTTGTGGCCATGCCATGCACCCTGTGCCACGTTGCAGTGTCGTGGTGGCTGTGCCGTGCCCCCCGTGCTGTGTCACGGTGACTGCGCTGTGCCCGCCGTGCCGTGCTGTCACTGTGGCCGTGCTGTGCCCCCTGTGCCATGTCAGTGTCGAGGTGGCTGTGCCGTGCCCCCATGCCGTGCTGTTGCTGTGGCCGTGCTGTGTTGCAGTGGTTGTTCCGTGCCCCCAGTGCTGTGTCATGGTGACCGTGCTGTGCCCCCCGTGCCCTGCTGTTGTTGTGACCGTGCCGTGCCCCCTGTGCCGTGCTGTCACGGTGGCTGTGCCGTGCCCCGTGTGCCATGTCACAGTGTCGCCGCGGCTGTGCTGTGCCCCCTGTGCCGTGCTGTTGTTGTGGCCATGTTGTGTTGCAGGGGTTGTGCCGTGCCCCCCGTGGTGTGTCAGTGAGCACACCGTGCCCCCCGTGCCGTGCTGCTGTTGTGGCCGTGCCGTGTGGCGGTGGTCATGCCGTGCCCCCCGTGCTGTGCTGTCACAGTGACTGTGCCGTGCCCGCCGTGCTGTGTCAGTGAGCACACCGTGCCCCCCGTGCCGTGCTGTCGGTGTGGCCGTGCCGTGCCCCCCACGTTGCGGTGGCCGTGTTGCCTGCCCCCCGCACACCGTGTCCGTGATGTCCCCGTGCAGGGGCTGCTGCCGGGGCAGGAGGTGGCTGCCGCTGCTCCGGGGCTGCGTGCGCCGGCCGGGAGCCCTCCGCTGCCCCGCTGCTGGGCGCCTGGGGACAGCGCTGGGGACACCCGGGCGGGGCGCGTGTGGCCGGGCCCGGCTGTCCCCGTCCCCGTCCCTCGGGGACACCGAGGCCCCTCTGGCGGCCGCGTCCCGGTCCCCGGGCCCTGCAGTGTCCCCGGCCGCCGTCAGAGGGCCCCCGGGGCCGGGCTGCGGGGGGGGCCGGGGGGGGGAGCCCGGCACCGAGACCCTCGGCGGGGGGGCGCGGGCCCAGGCGGCGCCTCCGTGTCCCGGCCCCGCGGCTGCTGGGGACACCCCGGGGACACCCCGGGGACCTCGCTCCGTGGTGCCCCCCCCGGGGGGGGCCGTCCCCGTGCCCTCGCTGCTGGCACCGCAGCCCCGTGCCCCCACGGCCGTGGCGAAGCGGGCCCCGTGCCCCCCCCCTTGTGCCGGGGGGGCCGCTCCTGGTGGGCGCCGTGTCCCTGCCGGGGGCCCCGTCCCTGTGGCTGGGGGGGCGCACACACACCCGGGGGGGCTCGTGCCCCCCCGCACCCCCCGCCGGGGGCCCCGCGCCCTGCCAGCTATGGGCCCGCATTGTTTCCGCCGCCCGTCCTCCTCCCCGATTTAGCAGCCGCCCCCCCGCTGCCCCCCCCCGGCCTCGGCCCCACGGCCTCGGGGCTGAGCCCAGCACCGCCGCCGCGCTGGGGTCCCCGCTGCTGACGGGGTCCCGGGGGGGCAATCCTCGGGGGGGGTCCCGGGGTCCTGGCCCCCCCAGGACCCCCCATTTGGGGGCTGCGGGGCTCTGCCAGGGCTCCGCGTTGGGGGTCCGAGGGTCCTGCTGGGGGGGGCAGAGCCAGACCCCAGGGGCTGGGTGCGGGGGGGCCGTGGGGTGCTGTGGGGTGCTGTGGGGTGCTGTGGGGTGCCGGGGACGCGGCGGCGGCGGCGGTGACGCTGCGGTGCTGAGTCACGGGGTGGGGCGGCGGCGGGGGGGCCGGGCTGGGCCATCCGGCACCGGGCGTGCATGGGGCTGGTGGGGGCCGGGGGGGGCGTGGGCACGCGTGGGGCAGGCGTGCACGTGCAGCGCCCGGGGCAGGGCCATGCGCACACCGTGAGAGAGCAGCCGTGCCCCCCCCAAGCCCTGCTCCCCCCCCCCCCCCCCAGGGAGGCACCCCTACGTGCTCTGTGGGGCCCCGTTAGTGCCCAGGGCCCCCCCCAGTGCCCAGTGCCCCCTATTAGTTCCCATTGCCCCCCATCAGCCCCCATCAGTGCCCAGTGCCCCCCATCAGCCCTGCCCAGTGCCCCCCATTAGTTCCCAGTGCTCCCCAGTGGTGTCCAGTGCCCCCCATCAGCCCCCCCAACCAGTGCCCAGTGCCCCCCACCGGTGCCCAGTTCCCCCCAGCAGCACCAAGCCCCCCCAGCTCTCAGTGCCCCCATTGTCCCCCATTGCTGCCCCCCCCCCCCTTTTTCCTGGCCCTATCCGTCCCCCCCTTGGCCTCCTCTGCCTTTAGGGCCGGTGCCACTCGTGGGGGTGTCCCTGTGCCGGCCAGGGCCCGATCCTGCACCCGCCGGTGGCTCCGTGCTCCCCGCGGGTGTCTGGTGGTGCTGGGCACCCCTTGGGCCCCTGTCACCCCCTGTCACCGGCATCCCCAGCCCCATCCTGCCCCTTGTCACCTGTCCCCATGTCCTGCCCCTTGTCACCTGTGTTCTGTGTCCCGTCCCTTGTCACCTACATCCCTGTCCCATCCCTTGTCGCCTGTGACCCCTGTCTGGTGCTGTCCCTTGTCCCCTGTCCCCCTGGCCCCCTTCTGTCCCCATGTCCTGTCCCTTGTCACCTACACCCCCAGACCCACACCACTCCTTGTCACCTGTGCCCACCCTGTCCCTTCCCACCCGTGTCCTCTGTCCCATCCTTTGTCACCTGCACCCCGGCTCCTGTGCATCCTTCGTCACCTCCGCCCCCAGCCCCATCCTGTCCCTTGTCACCCCCCAGCCCCATCCTGTCCCTTGTCACCCCCCAGCCCCATCCTGTCCCTCCTCACCGTGTCCCAGCCTTGGTCACCTGCGGCCCCGTCCCGTCCTTTGTCACCTGCGGCCCCGTCCCCCGTCCTTTGTCACCTGTGGCCCCGTCCCCTGCTGTCCTTTGTCACCTGCACCCCCTGCCCCACACCATCCCCTGTCACCCGTGCTCTGTGTCCTGTCCCTTGTCCCCCCGTCCTGTCCCTTGCCACCTGTGTTGTCCCCCCAGCCCCATCCTGTCCCCAGGTCCTGTCCCTTGTCACCTCCACCCTCAGCCCCACACCATCCCTTGTCCCCCCATCCTGTTCCGTGTCCCCCTGTCCTGTCCCCCCATCCTGTCCCTCTCACCTGTGTCCTGTCCCCGGTCCCCCCAGCCCCATTCTGTCCCTGTGTCCTGTCCGTCGTCACCTGCACCCCCAGCCCCCCACCATCCCTTGTCCATTGTCCCCCCGTCCTGTCCCTTGTCCCCCTGTCCCTCCCTTGCCCCCCGTCCTGTCCCTCACCCCCCATCCTGTCCCTCCCTTGTCCCCCCATCCTAACCCCCCGTCCCGTCCCTCATCCCCCCGTCCTGTCCTGTCCCCCCGTCCCTCCCGTGTCCCCCGTCCCGTCCCTCTCACCTGTCCCCTGTCCCCTGTCCCCCCAGCCCCATCCTGTCCCCGTGTCCTGTCCCTTGTCACCCGCACCCCCAGCCCCGCACCATCCCTCGTCCCTTGCCCCCCCGTCCCGTCCCTCTCACCGGCCCCGTCCCCCGTCCCCCGTCCCCTGTCCCCCAGCCCCACCCTGTCCCGGTCCCGTCCCCTGTCGCCCCCCCCCGCCCCCCCTCGCCCCCCGCCCCTCCCGCCCCCTGCCCCCGCCCCGCGCCCCGCCCCCCGCCGCCGCTCCGCCGCCCCCCGCCCCCCCCGTGTCCGCTTCCCTTAAGGCCGGGCCGGGCCGGGCCGGGCCGCGCGGGGCTCCCGCGGCTCCCACGGCTCCCACGCGGCGCGGCCACGCGGCTGCGCCCCCCCCCCGCCGCCCCCGGCCCGGCCATGGCCACGTACGAGCTGGGCAGCCTGCCCCCCAACCCCGAGGAGCAGGACTTCATCCAGGCCTACGAGGACGTGCGGGAGCGCTACAAAGGTAGCGCCGGGCCCCACGGGTGTTCCGCGTGGGGGGCCGGGGCGCGCCGAGCAGGGGCCGCCGTGGGGCTGAGCGCCGGGGCAGAGCTGCGGGACGGGGGGGGGAGGGGAGGGGGGGCTGTGCCCCCACGCGGAGCCCCGCTCGGTGGGCACGGTGCGGCGTCCCGCGGCCCCGTGGCAGGGGTGGGCACGCGTGGGGGGTGCGTGGGGGGGTGCGTGGGGCACGTGGGGGGTGCGTGGGGGGTCAGTGTCGGCACCCCAGGGGCACCCAGACCCCCCCTGCCCACCCCGGGTGTGGGGTGCATGGGGTCAGGGGGTGGCCGTGGGGTGGGGACGGGGGCGCAGGGTCCGGGGCGGGGGCTTGGGGCCGCCGCGGGCCCCCCGGGCCCCCCAGCGCGGTGGCGGTGCCGCGGCCGCCGGCTCGGAGCAGCCATGCCCTTACAAGGGGCGCGAGCGCGGCCGGCGCTGCCTGACCCCGGCACGTCACCGCGGCTGCGGGGGCCGGGGATCCCCGCGGGGGGCCGGGGGGGGCCACGCACGGCCGAGCCCCAGCTGCGCTGCCGCCCTCGCCGGGGGCTGTCCCCGTGCCGTCTGTCTGTCCCCGCGCCCCAGGGGCTTTTTATCCTTGTGCGTGCGGCACCACCGGGGTGGGATCCTGGCCAACATCCTGGCGGCCGCAGCGGGTGTCCTTTCGGGGGGGGCACGGAGGGGCCCCTGCCTGTGTGTGGCTGTGTGCTTGGGGCCAGCGGCTCAGGGCCCGTCCCAGCCTTGGGGTCCCCCCGACACTGCACAGCTCGGGGACCCCGGGGTGCCCCGGGTCCCGCTGTCGGCGCCGGTGGGGGGGTCTGGGTGCCGACCCCTGCCCCGGCGCTGGGACGGGTCACTTCCCCGCAGCCAGCGGGGTCACTGCACGCGCCGCTGTCCCAGAGCTGCTGGCAAAGCCGGGAAGCGTCAGCCGAGCCTCGGGGCTCTGCAAAAAGTGTTGACACCACGAGCGAGCAGCAGACGGCTTGGCCCGGAGCCCGCCGGCGCCGCCTGTACCTGTCAGCTCCGCCTGGGCTGGCGACACTGGCGCGCGCCGGCCCCGGGTCCCAGCCAGAGGCAGCGCCGGCTGCATCCCCGCGGGCACCGCAGCGAGCGGCCGCGGGCACGGCCCCGCGCCAGCCCCAGCCCCAGCCCAGCCCTGTGGCCGGGGGGCTCGGTGTCCCCGTGCTCGGTGTCCATGCGTGGGCACCGCGGCCACCGGCGGGGGGCTGGGGGCAGCTCCCCGTGTCCCGCGCTCGTGGGGCCGCGTCTGGGCTCGTGCCCCCCCCGGCGAAGCGCAGCAGACGGGCGCAGGCGGCCGTGTAAGGATAAAAGCTGGAGCACGCCGGCAGCAGGACGGAGCTGCCGTTGGCCGGGCGCCGCGCTCGCTGCTGCGCAGGGGCGGCCGCGCTGCCTGGGGAGGCCTGGCCCCGGTGCCTGTGCCGCGGGGGGGGCGTGCAGCGCGTTCCTCCCGCCGCCGGCACCCCACGTCCTGAGCCGCCCTCGCGCGGCACAAAGAGCCCCAGGGCAGCAGGGCTGGCAGCGGCAGCCCCGCCGCGGGTCGCAGGGTGCCCGTGAGCGAGCCCTCAGGACGGGGCGGCGGCGGTGCCGCGGGCGTCGATGCCGCGGGTGCCGCATGGCGCCGTCCCTGCCCCGCGGACACGTGCCCGGGTGCCGGCGGCTGCTGGCTGCTGCCGTTATCGCCGCCCAGCCGGGAGCACGGGGGGGGCACCGCGTGGGCACCCCATGGCCCCCGGCCCCCCCGGGCACGGGCAGCACCGGCCGCAGCGCGGTGGGGCTGGCGGCGGCTCCTTGGGGCTGCGGCTCGGCTCTGCCCGCGGCAGGGGCTGCGTAGGTGCCCCCCTCCCCTTCTCCCCCCCAGCCGTGCCGGTGGTCCTGGCAGCGGGGGGGGGACGGGACTGCGGCCTCCGTGCTGCTGCCCAGGCCCGGTGCCGGGGGGTGGCCCCGCGGGGAGGGGGCTGTGCGGGGGGGGCTGCGCCGTGATGGGGGGGGGCGAGGCGTTACTGGGTCGGGGGGGGGGGGCTGCGCTGGTGGGGGCTGCGCTGCAGTGCGTGGGGATGGGGGGGCTGTGGCGCAGCAGGTGCGGATGGCGGCGCCGTGCCGTGCCGATCCGAGCCGTGCCGTGCCGAGCCGTGCCGATCCGAGCCGTGCCGGGGGCGGGGCTGCCGCAGGAGCTGCCCGTTCCCGGCGCACCGGACGGGGCGGACCGGCCCTGATTGGCTGCGGCCGCCCCATAAGTGCGGGGGGGGCGCGGGGCGCAGCGCCGGGCCGAGCCGAGCCGGGCCATGGACACGTCCCGCTCCATCCACCACGAGATCATCTCGCTCAAAGGTACCGGCCGGGGTCACCTTGCCGGGCGTGCGGGGGGCTCGGCACCCGTCCTGGATGCTCCGCAGTGGGGCCGGGGGTGTGTGGGGGGCTCAGCGCCAACCCTGGATGCTCTGCAGTGGGGCTGGGGGTGTGTGTGGGGGCTCGGCACTGACCCTGGATGCTCCGCAGTGGGGCTGGGGGTGTGTGGGGGGCTCAGCGCCAACCCTGGATGCTCTGCAGTGGGGCTGGGGGTGTGTGTGGGGGCTCAGCACCCTCCCTGGACGTTCTGCAGTGGGGCTAGGGTGTATGGGGAGCTTGTCACGCGGTGGGGCTGGGGGCAGGCAAAGTGCTCAGTGCCCACCCTGGGTGCTCCACGGTGGGGCTGGGGGCAATTGGGGTGCTGGGCACCCGCTCTGAGTGCTCTGCGGTAGGGCTGGGGGCGTGCGTGGGGCTCGGTACCCACTGTGGGTGCTCTGCAGTGGTGTGGGGGCACCTGCGGTGCTCAGCATCTGCCCTGGGTGCTCTGCAGTGGGGCTGGGGTGTAGGGGAACTGAGCACGCAGTGGGGCTGGGGGCACGCAGGGTGCTCAGCACCCACTCTGGATGCCCTGCAGTGGGGCAGGGGACGTGTGGGGTGCCAGGTGTGCGGTGGGGCAGGGGATCTGTGGGATGCTGGGCACCTGCCCCATCTGTGCGGCTCTGCAGTCCCCAGCAATACCACCGCCTTGTGGAGTGGGGGCCCTGTGGCCAGCCTGGGGCAGGGCTGTCCCCCGGGGGGGCACGGTCACTGTCACAGGACAGCCCCCGGCTCGCTGGGTGCCTGAGCCTGCAGGCGGGGGGCTTGGGGCCGCTGCTGCACCAGCGCTCGCTCGGCTGCACCGGCGCGCTGCCTGCGGCACGAGAGAGGGGCTCGGGGAGGTGCTGGGGGCAGGGGCGGGGGGGCTGTGCCGTGCCGTGCCATGCCGCAGAGCCGGTGCGCTGGGGCGTGAGTAACGGGCCCCGCGGATGCTCGTCACGGGGCTGCCGCACCGCGTGCTCCTGTCCCCTCTAAGCTGCCGCAGCGGGCATGCGGCCACTGCACGGCCAATTACGCTAACGAGCCGCGGCGCTGGGGCTGGGGCCGCGCTGGCTCGGACCCCGGCCAGGGTCAGGGAGAGGTTGGGCTCTGTTCCCCCCGTCCCTTCCCCCCCTTGCAGCTCCCGGGCTGCCAGCGGGGAGATTTATGGTGAGAACGGGCATGGCCACAGGACCCCCGCGGGCCCCGTCCTCATTAATCCCCCCGGGGCTCCCGGGCCGCTTGGCTCGGCCGCAGCGCCCTTCGAACAGCGGCGCCTTTGTTCCTGCCTCGGCAGGGGAGCCCTGCGGCAACGCCAGCCCCCAGGGGCACCGGCTCCGGGCCTGGGGCCAGGGGCTGCCGGCCGGGGCCCCCGCTGCCCACCCGCCTGCCCCACAGCGCCGTGGGGCTGCAGCCTGCCCGGACCCCCAGCCATGGGTTGGGGGGAGGCGGGGAGGGGTCCGGCACCGTGCCCGGTGTCCCCGGCGGGATGGAGCAGCCGGAGCTGGCTCCGCTGTCACAGCACAGTGGGTCGCTGCGGCGGGCGCTGACTCGGCACTTCCCGGCATGCTGCAGTCACTGGGCAGGGGGCCGGGGGGGGCTGGGGGGATGCTCCGGCCGAGGGATGCGAGCACGTCCCCCAGCTGTCCCTGTGCCACCAACGTGGGGACAGGGCACCCGGTGCTGCCTGGGGGGGCCGTGGGCCGGTGCTGGTGGCTGCGTGGGACAGGAGGCAGCTGCGTGGGGAGGCCGAGGGTGCTGTGCACGGGGAGGCCGCTGCTGGCGGCTGCAGCGAGGAGCACAGCACCCACGTGCATTGTCCCATCCTGTCCCCCCAGGTCCGTGCCGTGCCCGTGCCCCATCTTGTCCCCGCTGTCCCCTCTGCTGTGCCCGGCATGGGCAGGGCTGGGGGCACCCGGGGTGGGAGCCAGCATGGGGGGGGTGTCCACAGATCCGTGCCCCCCCCCCCCCCCCCCCGTGGCACCACAGAGGGAGCAGCGCTGCGGGCGGCGCGGGGATTTGCATGCAGGGGGCCGGCTGCCTGCCGCGGTGCCGCGTCCCTGCCTCTCCCTGCCCTGCCGGGGGAGCCTGGGGGCTGCCGGGTGGGGACCCTGCCCTGGGGTCTGGCGCAGCTGCGGAGGTGACGCGGTGCTGGCGGTGGCGTGACGGCTGCTGTCGCCGTCCCTGCCCCGGGGGGGAAGCCGGGTGGAGCGGGGAGCGCGGTGCCACGGCTCTGGGCCCCGTCACTCCTGAGCCAGATGGAGGGGTCTGCGGTGGGGGCACGCGGCTAGGGGTGATCCCCATGGCTGCACGTGAGGGGTGCGGGTCCTCCCCGAACGCCGCCCCTGGAGCTCCCGAGCCTGCCGGGGGTGCTGGTCGGTGCCCAAAGCTGCAGCGGGTGGGGCCGGGCCGTGCACCCCAGTCCCACTGCCCACGGGTGAGGGGCTTCGAGAGCCCCTGCAGTGATTTGTGCCACGGCTGCTATGGCGTTCTGTGCCACGCTGCCCGTGCCCAGGGCTGCGCTCGCCTCCTTGCTCGCTGCTGCACAGGGCCAAGCACAGCAGGGTGCAGACCCCTGGCCCCCCGCCTGTGCCCATCCTCGCCCCCCACCACTGCTGGCCCCCGTCGCTGCTCTGCTCCCCAGGGCACGGCTCGCAGGACCCGGGGCACCAGGCTCGCTGCTGCTTCTCCCGCTGGTGCCATCCCCAGCACCGCGGTGTCCCCAAGGCCCCCGGCCGTGTGCCGCCACCAGGGGTTCCTCGTTCCTCCGGCCGGATCCTGTGCCAGCCTGGCCTGACCCTGGAGCCGTGCTGGGCTCTGTCCTCACGTCCCTGTCCCGCGTGGGGCCGGCGGGACGCCCGTCCTTGGGTCGCTTTGCTGCGGGACTCCTTCAGCCCGGGGGGCTCCCCGCAGGCCGGTGGGGGGGCCGGGTGTCTGGTTGGCGTGGGGCGTGTGATGCCAGGCGGGGAAGTGACCGGGGCACGTGGCGTGGGGGCTCCGCACCGCACCCGGTCCCAGACCCCGCACGGGGTGCCCCAGGGCTGGCACCGCGGGGCTGCGCCCGTCACCGGGCCTGGGGGGTGCTTCTGGCGTCCCTCCCCCCAAAGCCCCCCAGCTGCCAGCCTTCGGGACAGGCAGCGCGGACACGGGGGGGGATCCCGGCACGGGACACGGG
Organism: Anser cygnoides; assembly: GCF_040182565.1. Lineage (NCBI taxonomy): Eukaryota > Metazoa > Chordata > Aves > Anseriformes > Anatidae > Anser > Anser cygnoides. The sequence goes on from NC_089874.1 coordinate 163,369,691, forward strand.
GACTCCGGTTGGCCCGGCCCGGCCCGGGGGAGCCCCCCCCGCGCCCCGGGAACCTCCCCCCGCGGCGGGCCCGGCCCTGCTCAAACAGCAGCAGAGCAAACAGTGGCGCTGGCAGGATGCGGCCCCGGTGCGCGGCCCCGGTGCGCGGCGATGCGGCCCGGCGGGGCTGGGGGGGCGGCGGGGCGGGGCCGCCCCCGCCTGTTTCTTCCTCCTCGCCATGGCGACGGGGGCGGGGGGGGCGCGGGGGCCACGTCCCCGGGCAGGTGGCGGCCCGGCGGCCCCGGGACCCCCGCCCCCCGCCGCCCTTCCCCCGGGGCCGCGTCCCGCGGGGGTTCCCACGGCGCGGGGAACCGGCCCGGTGGGTCGGGGCGGGCCGGGGGAGCCGCGGGGCCGGCCCGGGGGGGCTGCGCGGGGCCGGGGAGGGGCCGCTGAGTCAGGGCCGCCGCCGAGCCGCGGGTGCCCCGGCCCCCCCCGCGCCCAGCCCGGGAGGTGGAGCCGCCGCCAGTCTGCCCCGCCGCGCGCAGCGAGCAACCGCGCCGAGCCGGGCCGGGCCGTGCCAAACCGCGCCGGGCCGTGCCGGACTGTGCCGAGCCGGGCCGTGCCGCGCCGTGCCAGGCCGTGCAGAACCGTGCGGGGCCGTGCCGAGCCGTGCCGAGCCGTGCCGAGCCATGGTGGCCGGGATGCTGATGCCGCTGGAGCGGCTCCGCGCCATCCTGGAGCTGCTGTTCCGCGAGGGCGTGCTGGTGGCCGAGAAGGAGCGGCGGCCGCGGCGCTGCCACCCGCAGCTGCCCGGGGTGCCCACGGTGCAGGTGATCCGCGCCATGGGCTCGCTGCGCTCCCGCGGGCTGGTGCGGGAGACCTTCGCCTGGCGGCACTACTACTGGTACCTGACGGACGAGGGCATCGCCTACCTGCGCCAGTTCCTGCGCCTGCCGCCCGACATCGTCCCGCTGTCCCTGCAGCGCACCCGCCGCCCCGCCGCGCCCCCCGCGCCCGCCCGCCGCCCCGCCGCGCCCCCCGGCCCCGGCAGGACGCGCGAGGAGCCCCCCGGCTCCCGGCTGTACCGGAGGAAGGAGGAGGGCGAGCAGCACGTGGAGCCCGCCGCCGCCGCGGGGGGGGTGGCCCGGGAGGGCCCCCGGCCCGGCCCGGCCCCAGGTAGATCCCGGCAGCCGCGTGGGGAGGGGGGACCCGCGTGGGACCCCGCGCCGGGCCGGGAGGGGGGGCGCCGGCCCGCTGCCCACGGGGGGGGCTCCGCAGCGCGGGTGCCGGTGCCGGTGCCGGCCGTGCCCCCCTTCCCATCCCGGAGAGGGGGTGGCTCCTCCCACCCCCCCGCCCGGCCAAAGGGCACCCGCGGGGATGGGGACGCGCGTGGGGACGGGGGGAGCGGGGATGGGGACGCGGGGACCCGGGGGCCCGGCGGGGCTCCTGAGGGTCGGGGGGGGGGCTGCGGGCCCTGCCGGGGGGGATCCTCCGGGCACGGAGGGGCTGGGCCGGGGCGGGGGGGGGGGCTGGCGCCGCGTCCCGCAGCGGGAGATGCTCGGCGCTGCCGCGGGGCCGAGCCCGGGGACGGACGGCGGCAGCTGGGGCGGACGGGGCGGCTGGTGGGGAGGGGGCTGCCGCGCCCCCCCGCCCCGCGGACACGCGATGCCGACACCCGATCCGCGGCCGGGGGGCGCGGCGGCAGCTGGATCCGGCGGGGGCCGCGGGGCATCCGCGGCGGGGGGGCCGGGGGCAGCTGCGCCCCGAGGCCGCGGTGCCGGCCGCTCGCCCTCCCCGTGCCGCCGCCCGTGACTCAGCCCCGCGGCCGCGGCCGCTCCAAGTTTCCAGCAGGAAGGGGCCGAGCCCGCGCCCCGGCCAGGCCGTGAGTCAGCGCGGGGGGGCCGGGGGGGGCCGCCCGCACGCGTGGGCAACGTGGGCCGCGGGGACCGGGCGCGCTGCCCTGCCCGCCACCGGCCGCGCGTGCCCGAGGCGCGTCCCCGCGCGGGGCAGTGCCAGGGCGGGGGCAGGCCCCCGGCCGCAGCCGGCGCCGTCCGTGCCCGTGTCCGTGCTCGTGCCCGTGTCTGTGCCCGACACCTGGTGGGAAGCGGGACCGGGCAGGCGCCGCTCCGCCACCGGGGGCTCCGGAGCCGGGTTTTCCTCCCGCTCGGGGCCGTCGGTGCGGGAAAACCCGGCCTGGAGCCGGCGGCGGGGGGACGGGGCCGCGCCGTCGGGGGGCGGCGGGGGGAGCGGGGAAGCGGCGGCACAACGTCCGGCCCCGGCCCCGGCCCCGCGTCCCCCGGCGGCGGCGGCCGCCCCGTCGGGCCGGTGCAGGGGGCTCCGCCGCGCGGGCCGTTAACCCCCTGCGGCCGGCGGCTCGCCCCTCGCCGGGGGCCGGGGGCCGGGGGCCGGGGCCGTCCCGCCCCCGGCCGTGTCATGTTCTAACTCGGGCGCCGTGACGGACCCCGGTTATTTATATCGGCGCCCGCCCGCTGCCTCCCTCCCTCCGTCCCTCCCCCGCGGGCTGACCGGCGGAGCCGCTGCGCCTCGCTCCGCGCTGCCCATGAAGGTCGTGCCGGGTAGGCGAGAGCCGCTCCGGGCCGGGCCGGGCCGCGCCGCGCCGGGCCGGGGGGGGGCGGCGCCGCCCGCGGTCCCAAAGGCCGGCGCGGGAGTGGGGGGGCGCGGGCCGGGGGCAGGGGCTGGCGCCGGGCCCGGGGCCGCCCCCGCGGGGCCCGATCCCGCCGGTGCGGCGGGGGGGAAGGCGGCTCCGCGCCGCGCACCGGGAGGGGTTAAGGCGGAGCGGGAGCGGCCCCGGGGGGGCGGGCGCTGGCGCCTCCCAGCCCCGCCGGGCCCGGCAGCCCCGCGGAGCCGAGCCGAGCCGAGCCGGAGGGCGGGCGGTGCCGCGGAGCCGCGCCCGCATGGACGACCCCGGGTCGCTGTTCCCGTCGCTGGTGGCGGCGGGGCACGCCGTGTCGCTCGCCCTGGTCTGGTACTGGCGGCGCCGCGCCGAGCCGCCCGCTGCAGGTGAGTCCGGCCCGGCCCGGGGCTGCCGAGCCGCGGGGCTCCGGGGCTCCGCCGCCCGCCGCCGCCCCTCGCCCCGCCCCCGGGCACCGGCCCAGCCCCGGCGGGGGAGGGCCCGGCCGCGCCGTCGGGGCGGGCGGCGGCGCGGGGGGGTCGGGGGCGGCGGGGCCGCCGCGGGGGGCTGGGGGGGGGGCGCGGGCGCTCCGCGGGCCGGGGGGGGCGATGCCGAGCGCCCCCCCCCCGCCCCCGGTGTCCCCCCGTGTCCCCAGCCCGGCCCCTCCCCGGCCGTTCCCGGCAGCCCGGTGCCGGCCCCGGGCAGGCGGCAGGTGCTGCCCCGGGGCGCCGAGGTGCCAAATGCCTTCGGGGACAGGGCTCTGGTGACAGAGGGGCGCTGGGGAGCGCCAGCTCCACGCCTGCGCGGCTCGGGGCTGCCCGCCGGGGGGGTCCTCGGCATGTCTGCCCCCGCCATGGGGCCGTCCAGGGGGCTGCAGGGTCCCAGTCATACCCCGGTGCTGCTGGAAGTGATGGGGGGGGGGGCTGCCCCTGCGCAGGCCGTTTGGTGGCTTCACGGAGCCCCCCCTCCCCATTGCCCCCCCACGAAACACGGGCACAGACCCCCCCCCCGCCCCGCTGGAGGATGCTGGCACCGTGCCCCGCGTGGAGGATGCTGGCAGCGTCTGAAGGGCGCAGCCGCCCGGTGGGGGGGTCCTGGCACGGCTGCCCGCGGTGCGGCACGCTTGTGCCGCAGAAGGGCTGGGCTGGCTGCAGCGAGGCCGGTCAGCCGCTGCGGTCAGTGGCTCAGCACCGCTGCGCTCGCGTGCCGGGGCTCTCCTCACGCATCCCCTTGCACCCATGGCACCGTCTGCCCCGGGGAATTGTGAGGGGTTGGTGGGGGACAGGTCCTGTGAGACCCCCGTGCCTGTGGCTGGGGCAGCCGCCTGCAGCCGCTCCTGCCCATCCCGCAGGGCTGACGGACGTGGGGGGGATGCAGGCTGTGGTCTCAGCCCCCCCGCTGCTCTTTCCAGGGCGTTGGCTGTGGTTTCCGTCGATCTGTGCACGGCATTCGGAGCTGTCACGCTACCGGCATCAGGGCCAGGCATCGACCCACATTGCCATGGCAGCCGGGCCGCGGTGCCCTGGTGCTGGCGCTCGCGAAACCGCAGTCTTGCAGCTGGTGACGCGGGCTGCCTGTGCAGGGAGATGCCGCGGCCTCCTCTTCTCCCTGCCGCCAGCGCGAGCAGGGCACCTTGGCGCAGCGCGGCCCCCCCCCCGGGGCTGCTGTCCCTGGCACCTGCCCAGTGCTGTCCAAAGGGCACCCCCAAGGTCGCAGCTGCTGGGCTCCATCATCCCACCCGGCCCTGCCTGCGCCCCCGCGCCGGGTGTCCCCGCTCCCGCCCCACGGCGCCGTCCCTGTGCGCCCTCGTCCCCGTCCCAGTGCCCCGGCGTGCCTGGGGTCTCTGTCCCGCGGTCCCCACGCCACCGTGGTGCCACTCGGTGGGGACGCCCTGCGGGGAGCTGGGGCTATTTTTGAGCATTGTTCCCGGAATAACGTGGGGCGGGGACGCTGCCGGGGCATCCGTGGGGCTCTGCCCCACTGCACTCCTGCCTGCTCTCCGTTGTGCCACTGGCACAGTGTCGGGGCGTTTACCCAGGATTCTGCGCCCCTGCTCTGCTCGTGCCTCGTTTCCCCCCATCCCCATCCCAGGGCTGAGCAACCCCCGTCCTACACCGCTGCGGAGAGGTGAGGGCCCCTCCGAGCCCTCTCTTGGAGCCGGGCGCAGGATCCCTGGGGCAGAATGGGGCAGCAGCAGCCCCCAGCCCATCAAGTGGGGCCAGAGCTGTGGCCCTGGGGGGCTACAGGTCCCCTCGCCTGGGGCAGGGGCCTGGGGGCGATGAGGCAGCACCGGGAAGGGCGGCAGGCTTGGGAGGGGACCCTGGGGGCCGCGGCACAGCAGCTGCAGGAGCGCGTGCAGGTTCTGGTGGCAGTGGAGCAGCCGGCGGCAGCGGGACGGCGCGCTGGTTTCGGTAGCAGGATGCCGGCTGTTTGTTTGGGCCTGGCTCCTGTTACCAAGGCTGCCAGAGGCTGCTCGTGGCCTCCGCCGCAGCGGCGGCTGTGGGTGGAGGAGGCCCCCAGAGAGGCTTGGGAACCCCCATCCTCCCGCCCGGCCTCTCCACTCAGCTTTTCCACAGCCCTTGCGGCTGCGGCTGTGCCAGGCCGGGGGCCAAAGGGGGGGGTCGGGCGCTGCCGCTGGCTTCGGCCTCACTGATGAGTCACCGGCCTCGCAGGAAATGGCGAAGGCTGCGGCTTGGGGCCGGGCTGGCAGCTGCTGCCTGCGCTCGGCAGCAGGCGAGGCTCCCTGGCACGGTGGCATGGGGCCGTGGCACGAGGGGGGGCAGGACATGGGGGCTCTCCCCCCTTGGCGTGCGGGTGCTCAGCCCCAGCTGCTGTTCTCAGCCCCAGCCCCAGCGCCGCAGCTTGGAGCCTGTCGGGGTCCCATCGGCTGGGGCTGGGGTCCCGAGCGGGGCGAGCGCAGGGGGAGCAGCGCAGGCGCCCCAAAGAAAGCACACAGCCTGCGTCCCAGCCGTGTTTCCTGCTCCGGCTCCCCTGGTGCTAATCGCCCCGGCCCTGCCCGTCCCGTGTGCAATCGGTCCCCTCCTGCCCCTTATCTCGGCAGCACAGATGGGATGCGAGCGGCACGTGGGGCTGATCCGTGGGGCAGAGCCGTGGGGCTGGCCCGTGCGGTGCCCGGCCCTACCCCGTGAGCCGCTCTTGCACTGCAGCCCCACGGTGTGGTGCTCCCCTTGTGCTGGCTGGCGGGGCCGTGCCGGGCTGCGGCCCCCTCCTGGTACGGGGCGGTGGGGGCGGCAGCGGCCCCCGGCCCCCTAACTCCCCGCACTGTGCCGTGCCGTGCTGTGCCGTGCCATGCCTGCCAGGCCAGGCCCTTTGGTCCCGCTGCGAGCTCTTGGCACGCAGCGGCTCCGGGACGTAGGGGACCCCCGGGTGAGCCCCAGGGTGGGCTCGTCCGTGGCGGCAGCGGCCGGCCGGGGGCAGGAAGAGCCGGGTCTGGCAGCGGCCCTGGGCTGTGTGAGTCACCGCGTCCCACAGCTCCCCTCCAGATGCGGGAGCGCGCGGAGCAGAGCGCAGCGCGGCGGTCTCCGGCGAGGCAGGGCCCGACGATGCTGCGCCGCCTCTGCTGCTGCTGCTGCTGCTGCTGCGAGTGGCGAGGCAGGTGCTGGGGGTCCGGTGGCATCCCCCCAGTCAGGGGCTGCCGTCCCCGTGGGGTCGCCCCCGGTGCAGCTCCGCTCGCCCCCGCGTGCCGGGGGGGCACAGAGGGGCGCCCGTGCTGCGCCGGGGGGCACTCGGACGCGGCGTGGGGTTGCCGCTGCGGTGCGAGGGGGGCACGGGAGCCATGCGTCTGCTGCTGGCGGGGCTGGCGCGGGTCCTGCGTGGCCTCGCCGGGACCGGGGCATGTGCGGGGCACGAGGCCGGGACGGAGCCCGCCCCGGGAGCCAGCCGGGGGGGGCGCGGGGATCCCCGGGTGCGCACCTGGGATGTGGCTGGCGGAGTGACCGGGGGGTGCCGGGGGCGCGGGGACGGGGCGCGGGGCCCCCACCCGTGCCCGGGGCGGCGGGGAGGGGGGGGCGGCGCGGGGCGAGACGGGCGCGGGGGTCCCGGGGCGCGGGGGGGGGCGGCTGCGGGCCCGCCGGGAGGCGCGGCGCGGCGGGGCGAGGCGGGGCGGCGCGGGGCGGGTCCCACGCGCGGCCCCGGGGCCGGGGCCGGGACCGGAGCCGGCGGCAGGAGCGCGGCGATGGCGGGCTCCGAGTGGCTGCGCGGCGGCTCCGAGCCCGAGAGGAAGCGGTACCTGAGCGCCCAGCTCTGCTGCGCCGGTGCGTCGGGGCGGGACGGGACGGGACGGGACGGGTCGGGACGGGACGGGACGGGACGGGACGGGACGGGACGGGACGGGTCGGGACGGGACGGGACGGGTCGGGACGGGTCGGGACGGGACGGGACGGGACGGGACGGGACGGGACGGGTCGGGACGGGACGGGACGGGACGGGACGGGACGGGACGGGTCGGGACGGGACGGGACGGGACGGGACGGGACGGGACGGGACGGGACGGGTCGGGACGGGACGGGACGGGACGGGGCCGCGGCGCGCCGGGACAGCGCTGTCGGGGCCGAGCCGAGCCGTGCCGGTGGGAGCTGCGCCGTGCCCGGCGCCGGGGGCTGCTGCGGGGCCGCGCCATGCCCGGGGCCGTGCCGGGGGGGGCCGAACCGTGCCGGGCCGGGGAGCGCCGGGCCGCGCTGCCGTGCGGCGGGGGGGCCGGGGAGGGTGGCGCGGGGCCTCCCCCGGGCAGGAAAGGGTTAACGGGGCGCGGCCTGCCCGTTAAGCCCCGCCCCCTCCCGAGCCCCGCCCCCGCCGAGCCAGGTTGGGCGGGGGCGGGTCCGGGGAGCACCCGCGCGTGTCCGTGTCAGCGCGTGTCCGCGTGGCTGTGCCCCACGGGCGTGCCCGCGCACACCGACACGGCCTGGGCGCGCGTACCCATCCCCACCGCACTGCTGGGACCCCCGGCCCCCCCCGACCCCCCCCGGCCCCCCCCCGCCCTCCCTGGCCCCCTCGCAGCCGCCCCACGCGTGTCACTGTGGGGTCCGTGGCGCTCCGAGCCCCGCGGTGGGGCAGCCCGGCAGCTCCGCGTGGGCGCACGGGGCCGGGGGAGCCACGCGCGGAGCCCCCCCGCCGGCTGGCACCAGCCCCGGTGCTGCGGGAGGGGAGCGGGCACGGGAGGGGGCCGGGGTCCGGGTGCCCCGGTGGCGCTGGGGGCGGCGAGGTGTGGTGGGTCCCGACGGGCCGGCCCGGCCGGTGCAGCGCCCACGGGGCCCCGCGGCCCCCGGCGGAGGCGGGGAGCAGCTCGGCGCCCGGTGAGGCCGGGCTGGCAGCTCCCAGTGCTGGGAGCCCTCCCTGTCCCCGGGGCTGCTCCGGAGCTCTTCAGATCTTCAAAGCACCACCGTAGCCACGCCACCGCCGCCGCGCACCGTCCCACGCCGCCCTCCGGCCTGCCCACGGGCCGTGAGCTGCCTCTTGCGCCACCCTGCCCGACGCTGTGCTCACCCCCGGGGCACGGGGCTGCGGGGCTGTCACCAGCTGGGGACGCTCAGCGGTGGCACCGGGGTGGCGGGGAGGTGCTGGTGGCCGCTGCGCGACCGAGTGAGGGGTATGGGAGCGCCCGGTGCCTCACCGTGGGAAGCGCGGGAGCCGGCGCTGCCTCCCGGCCCTGGGGCTGTCGTGGCGGCCTGGATCCGACCCTCGCCAGCAGCCTGTGCTGCGCATCTCGCTCCGCCACCGCACGGTGCCCAGGCTCCGGTGTTGTGTTGGAGCGGGGCCAGGGCTGGGATCGGTGCCGGGGTGCCTGCCCGTGCTGCAGCCCAGGCGCTCGCCGCTCCGGCAGGGAGAGCTCTCGGCTGCGCCGCGGTGGCAGGCTCCTTCGGCAGCGTGTGGGCGCTGTCTGTGCCCTGGCCCCGTGGTGCTGGTGCTGGGCGTGGGTTCAGGTGGAGCAAAACACGCCGGCACGGAGCCGCCCGTGTGGCTCCACCCGGAGGCACAGGCGCCCCTTGCCCCCCTGCCCCGGGTTCCCCGTGTCAACCCCTGCCGAGGCACTGTTGCCCCCTGTGCCCGTCCCATCTGTGGCAGCCAGCGCCGCGGTGCCGCGTGCGGATGAGCTGTGGCTCAGGTATGTCCCTGCCCTCTGACGCGCGTTGGCGTCAGCCGCGCTCCCGCAGCTGTAGCTCGCTGCTGCAGATGTGTTGTTGGCGGAAAATCTGCGCCTTCGGAGCCTGCTGCCGCCCGCATTCCTCAGCGCCTGGCCCTGGCCCCAGCCCAGCAGGCGGTGCTGGGCCGGGAGAGCGGCCGGCGCTGGGAGCGGGGCGGCTCCTTCCCGGCAGCAGGCAGCCAGAGCCGCAGCCCCGCTCCTGCCTCTGCGCCTGCCTCTGCCGGAGCCGACCTGGTGGGGTCGGTGCCGGTGGGCACTGCCCGCAGTGTGCCACGAGCAGGGCACAGGCTGATGTGCGCCGGCCTCTGTGTCCCTGGGACTCCACGCAGGGGTCGGGCCGTGTCTTGGCACCGGCAGGGGGGCCAGGCTGGTCGGCGCCGGTGCTGGCGCTGTGTGGGTGCCAGCCTCTGCGTGGGGCTGTGCTGCGCCGGCGCTGCCCTTTCTCTTGCTGCCCTCGTTCCTGCCAGCAGCCTGCGTGCTGGGCGCCGTGGGCAGGGTCAGAGCGGCTGGGGGTCCCCTGGGGGACACGCGTGGCCAGGCAGGTTACGAGGTCCCATGTGAGCAGGGGTGCTCCCTGGTGCCAGGGACGGGATTCCTCCGTGTGCCCCCGGCAGCACTGACCGCACCCCTCGTCTTTTGCGAGCACCCCACGGGTGCCCCTGGGGCAGGGGGGCGGTGGGGTGAGGCCCCAAGGAGCTCAGCAGAGCCGGGCGCTGTGCTGGCGGCAGGCGCGGGGCCGGCGGCTGCCCGCCCTGGCTGTGCCAGACGCGGCGCAGGAGCGCCTGGAATGCGTTGCCGGGAGCGCTGGCTCCAGCCCCACGCTGGCTCCAGCCCCACGCGCTGCCTGGGGTGGAGGAGCCCAGCTCCTGCACCCGCGTGGGCATGGGGACGGCGGCTCTCAGACCCCGGGCAGGGGGGTCCTGAGCCCCCTGAGTGTGGGGAGCGTGGGTCCTGCGGTTGTGGGGCACGGGGCTGGCGGTCCCGAGCCTCCTGGTCCTGTGAAGCTCAGGGTCCTGTAGCCCCAGGATATGGGTCCCATGAGTCCTGTAGCTCTGGGGGTCCTGAGGACCCTGGGCATGTGGATTTGGTGGTCCTGAGCCTTGCAAACCTGGCAGTGCTGTTATCCCTGGTTGTGGGTGTGCCAGGTCCCAAATCCCCTGGCCTAGGGAACCAGGTGGTGCTGAGGTCCCTGGGGACAGGGCCTGGGGGTGGCTCGGGCTCTCTGGGGCTCCTGGGCTTGTGAGCCTGGGGGTCCTGAGCCTCCTGGGCTTGCACACGTGGGGTCTTGTAGTCCCTGGGTATGGGTCCCATGGGTCCTGCAGCTCTGGGGCGTGGGGCTGGGAGGCCCCAAGCCTCCTCGTCTTGTGAACCTGGGGGCTCCAAGTGCTTTGTGCTTGCAGACCTGGGGTCCTGAGCCCACGGCGTCCCATAGGTCCTGCAGCTCCAGGGCGGGGGGACGGGGGTCCTGAGGACCCTGGGTTTGCAGACCCGGGGTCCCGAGCCCCCAAAGCGCGGGTCCCGCGGGTCCCGCAGCTCTCGGGCATGGGGCTGGGGGTCCCGACCCGCCGGGTTCGCGGACCCGGGGGTGCCGAGGCGCGGGGGGTCCCGGGGCTCTGCTCCCCCCCCCGCCCGGGGAGGGGTCTCCCGGGGGCTCCGCTCCGCGCCCGCAGCCCCCGGCCGCGCCCCGAGCGCGTGGCGTGGGGAGGAAAGGGCGAGGGGGGGCCGGCGGCTTCCTGGGGGGGGAGCCCCACGCCCCAGTCCCCGCCCCACAGCTCCGCACCTCGGCCGGGAGGGGCCGGGCCGGGGAGGGGTTTGCAGCCCGGGCAGCGCCGCGCCGAGCCGCGCCGCGCCGAGCGGGGGGAGCGCAGCGCCGAGCCGAGCCGAGCCGAGCCACCATGTCCCGGCAGCGCGCGTGGGGCCGCGAGGAGGAGGAGGGGCTCGCTGCGGGCCAGAGGAGCACCTCGGAGGACAACCTCTACCTGGCCGTGCTGCGCGCCTCCGAGGGCAAGAAAGGTAGCGGGGGGCGCGGGGGCTGCTCCCGCCCGGACGGCCCGGCCAGCGGCACGGGGGGCCTTGGTGCAGCCCCTGCCAGGGAAGAGCCCGCGCTGGGGGGCGTCCTCTGGTTGGGCTGTGGGGAGACCCCAAGCTGGGGTGGTGTCCCCTGGTTAGGGTATGGGACAGACCCCGTACTGGGGCGGTGTCCCCTGGTCAGGCTACGGGACAGACCCCGTACTGGGGCGATGTCCCCTGGCTGGGCTATGGGACAGACCCCGTACTGGGGCGGTGTCCCTTGGTTAGGGTATGGGACAGACCCCGTACTGGGGCGGTGTCCCCTGGTCAGGCTACGGGACAGACCCCGTACTGGGGCGATGTCCCCTGGCTGGGCTATGGGACAGACCCCATACTGGGGCGGTGTCCCCTGGTTAGGGTATGGGACAGACCCCGTACTGGGGCGATGTCCCCTGGCTGGGCTATGGGACAGACCCCGTACTGGGGCGGTGTCTCTTGGTTAGGGTATGGGACAGACCCCGTACTGGGGCGGTGTCCCCTGGTTAGGGTATGGGACAGACCCCATACTGGGGCGGTGTCCCCTGGTCAGGCTACGGGACAGACCTCCATACTGGCCCATTGTTCTGTGGGGCAACACCGTGGGGCCAGAGCTAGCCCGCGGGACCGGGCCCTGCAGTGCCCTGCAGCTGGGGCGCCGGCCCCAGTCCCACGCCGGCGCCAGTCCCCATCCCTGCTGTGTCAGCGCGGGGCGCAGGCGCTGCCCGCGGCGGCAGCGAGCGCTTCCTCCCACGCCCTGCCCGTCCTGCCCGCGGCCGCCCCGCCCCGGCTGCCTGCACGCGGTGGCTGTCCCCATCCAGGGGCACAGCGGGCTGCCGGGGCTGTTTGGGTGCCGCTCATGCCAGCACCGAGCACAGGAGCGCTCCCCGTGGTGCGCACGTACCCGCCTGGGAGCGGGTGCCCGCCACACTTCCTTCCTCCCTGCGCGCTTGTGCCACTCCCTGAGCTCGCTCGCTCCCCTGCGCGTCCCATCCCCGTGCAGCGCCCTGGCCTCGTGCTGTGTGCCCAGGCCCCGAGCACGAGCTGCCCGTGGGGCTCACGCCACCGGGGTTGGGGCGTTGGGGTGTCCGGTGTCCCCGGTGCGGAGGGGTGGGTGCTGCGCTGGCAGCGGGGTGCTGCGTGGGCAGATCCCGGCACGCTGCAGCGGGGCGAGACGCGGCACGCGCCACCCTGATCCCGATGGATCACTGCAGCGTGGGCAGGAGGGGGCCAGCAGCATTGCCCCGTATGTGCCGTTAAACCCCCCTTGTCCCCGTGCTGGGACCAGGACCAGGACCAGGACCAGCCATCCTGGGCTCTGCCGCGATGCTGGGAACGACTGGGGCGAGGCGGGTGAAGCGTCCCTAACGGGGACGCGTGGGGTGGGTGCTCGTTAGCGGAGATAAGTGGCTTGGGCACTCATCAGCAGGGGTAACAATGCAGGCCCTCGTCAGCAGGGGCAGGAAGGGCACAGGGTGGGGCCCGCGGGCTTGCCTGGCTCCGGGCAGCGCCGGCTCGTGGTGCCCGGCCGGGTGCGTCAGCCCCGTCCCCGTAATTACAGGGCAGAGGGGCAGGGAGTGCCCGGTGAGTCAGAGCCCCGCGGGCAGGGACACCCCTCGCAGCTGGGAGCAGGGGCAGCCCCCGGCTGCCTCCACCCCGGGGTGCCCGGGCTCCGTGGGGCAGGCCCCAGGGGGCCCCCGCTCCTGGAACCGGTCCCTGCGCGCACCCCACGGGGACCACCAGCCCCGGGCTGTCCCTCACCACGCAGCACTGCTCCCCACGCGCCTGCAGCCTGGGCTGCGCCGGCGGCACTGGGGCTGTGCGGGTGCCCCGTGGGCTCGTCCCCACGCAGTACGTGCAGCACCTGGAGCCGTGTCGGTGCAGGCTGTCAGCGGGCTCCTCCCCGCCCCGTTTGCCCCGTTTGCCGTCTGTCGGGGCACACGGGCGGTGCTCGGGGCCGTGCCCCGCGGTCCCGTCTGCCGCCAGCACCCGCGGGGCCGCGGGCAGGGCGGGCGCAGCCTCTCCCTGCGGTGCTGCGGTGGTGCTCGACGTGCAGGGGCTGATTCACGTTAACTGTCTCCTTCCCGTTGCATGCCGGCTGACTCACCGTGGTTCCCCATCGCGGTTGGCTCATCGCTTCCTGCTGCCAATGCATCCCGCGGGGTGGTGAGGGCCCTGCCAGGCCCCCCCGGGGTTTCCCCTGCTCCTTCCGCTGCTCACTCAGCTCTGCCTTCTCTTCTCTTGCAGATGAGCGAGACCGGGTCCAGAAGAAAACCTTCACGAAATGGGTCAACAAGCATCTCATCAAGGTACGGGCGCACGCCTCTTCCTGCAGACGTCCCAGCCCCGGGCGGGCTCCGCCAGCCGTGGTGCCCAGCCCCGGGCGCAGGAGCGTGGGCTCAGAGAATCGCGGAGCGGTTGGGTTGGAAGGGCCCTCGCCCACCGCCCAGCTCCAGCCCCCTGACGTGGGCAGGGACCCCTCCCACCAGGCCGGGTCGCTCAAAGCCCCAGCCAGCCTGGCCTTGAGCACCGCTGCGGGATGTGTCGCGGCAGCAGCGGTGCGTGGCGGGACGTGGGCAGCGCCGCGGCAGCACCCGGTGCTTGGCCCCTTCTGGCGCGGCACCGAGCTCCTTGAGGCACCGCCTGCGCTGCCTCTCCCCTTCCCTGGCCCTGCCGGCAGCCGGTGCCATCACGGCTGTGCCACCCGCTCCCACATGGGGCCGGGGACCATGCCCTGGCCTGGGGAGGGCGGGGACCTTCCACAGGGCTTTGTTGCAGCAGGTTCGGGGGCTCCACAGGGCTTGGGGGCTTCGGGGGCGGTGCGTGCTGGTGCCCTTCGCTGCCTGCCAGCCTCCTGAACCGGCTCCAGGATGCCCATCCCGGCAGCACTGGCTGGTCCCCACAGGGGCTGGCTCCGTCCCGGAGGGGCTTGATGTCCCCGGGCGCTGCTGCCTGCCGCCGTCCCGTCCTGTCCTCCCGTCCCCCCCAGTTTCCCTCTCCCCCGTGCCGCCCGCACCACGTTCCTGCCAAACCCAGCCAGGGCCCTGCGAGCGTGCCGGCACCCGTCCCTGCTGCGCCGCGGGCAGAGCCCGCGTCAGCGCCTGGCACACGCCGAGACGTCTCCCCCAGCCCCCGCGCACCGACGTGTCCCTGCGTGCCGGCGGCCCGGCCCTGCGGCGCCGAGTGCCGTGCCGTGGGCTGGGCACCTCGGGGTGACCCCGCGCCCCCGGTCTCCAGCCTGTCTCCTCTCCGCCTGCCTCTCCTAACCTCTCTCTTTTCTCTCTGGCTCTCCTCCTTGCGGCAGCACTGGCGAGCAGAGGTAGGTGCGCTCCCTCTCCGGGCACGGGCTGCCCCTCTCCACGTTCCTTTCTTTTCTCACTGCTTCCCCTCACCCGCACCGGGGCCGATGGCCCCGTGGCCACGAGCACGGTGGGCGGTGGGGCCACGTGCATGAAGGAGCCTGCACCCAACCCGCCTGGCCTCTGGTCCCTGGGGCACAGGGAGGGGAGCTGCCCTCTGCGTGCGCTTGGGGGTGTGTGGGGGGGGATGCGGGGCTGGGGTCTGGTCCTGCTGTTGGGCACCAGGCAGGACGTGTGCGAGCACCTTGCGGCGGAGGGGTGCGGGTTTCCCCCTGCCGCTCCCGTGCCAGTGCCCATCGGAGCGGGGCTGGAGCGGCGAGTGGCAGCTGCTGCTGCGTGCGTGTGGCATCGTGGTAATGCTGCCTCCCATCCCCGCAGGCGCAGCGCCACGTCAACGACCTCTACGAGGACCTGCGGGATGGACACAACCTCATCTCGCTGCTGGAGGTGCTCTCGGGGGACACACTGGTAGGTGCCGCGCCACCGGGCCGGGCGTTGGCGTGCCGGGACCCCCGGCTGCCCCGTCCCCGCTTCCTGCACCCACCTCCCACCCTGCTTGGCCTCCTCCCTGCTTTGGTCCCGGCACCGGAGAGGGGTCGACCTGGGGCTGGCACCAGCCTCTCCGCCCCGAGGCCCCGTCCCCGCTGCCCCTCTGCCGCGCCGTGATCTCTCTAACACATTAACGTTTCTTTGCTTTGGTGAACTCTGCTCCTCTGTACTGGTCTCCTGTTTGCTGATCTGACCCTGACCTTCTCCCCTCTGGCCTTTGCCTCCTTTCTTTGCACTGCTCTTGCTGGGTAGCCGAGGGAGCGCGACGTGATCAGGAACTTGCGGTTGGTGAGTGGTTCTGCCGTTTGCTCTCCGCATGGCCCAGCGCGGCGTGCGCCCGGGAGCTGCCCCGGCACAGCCACCCCGTCCTGCCCCATCCCGGGGTCACCGGAGGCGAGGCAGCTCCACGCGCTCGGTGCTGCGTGCCCGGGGAGGGCGGCGCGTGGGCCGGCCGTTGTGGCTGAGGAGGAGAGCCGGGCAGTGCAGGACAGGGCGAGCTGCGCGGGGCCCTCCCGGCCCTCCTGGCTGCGGAGGCACCGGGGCACCCGCAGCAGGGCAGAGATGGCACCTCCCTGCTGGTGTCCTGCGGCCGGCGGGCTCTGGGGGCAGAAAAACCTCTTGGTTCGTCGCTGAGCTGCGGCGTGGCGGGTCTGGGGTCTCCTGGCACCTTCTGCAGCCGGGGTCAGGGAAAACCGCCGCCTGCGGGGAGAAGAGGGCCTGGGGTCTCTGGCCAGGCACGAGGCGTGCCAGGGGAGCTGCCTGCAGGATCCCGAGTGGGGATCCCCGCAGAGCCGGGGAGATCCCATCGGGGGGGATGTCCTAGCGTGGCAGTGCCCGGTCCCTGCCGCAAGCGTGCCAGGGAGCTCCCTAGTGCCACGAGCACGGCCCCGCCACGGGGAACCGGCTGCGGCATGATGGGCAGAGCGGGGCGCGCCGTGCCGCGGGGCCGGCGGTGCTGCATGGCCGAGGAAGCACAGGCACAGCCGGGGGGAGGCTGCCCGCGCCTGCCATTGTTGGGTCCAGCAGCGCTTCCTCCCGGCGGGACGAGGGGAGGATTTCCGGGCTCGCTCCTTCCTGCGCAGGTGTTGTCTGGTGGCAGCGCGGGGCGCGGGGGTGATGCTCTACGCCACGGGGAGCGCACGGCTGCATCTCTGGGGGCAGCTCCCTGCAGCCATGGGGTGCACGGAGCCTGTGCTCCCCCCTGTCCTGCTGCTGCTGCACCGGTGGCTCCCACGTTTTGGGCAGGAGGGCTGGTGCCCGAGGTGGGGACGTGGGGATGGGGATAGGGATGGGCCCCCCTGTGGTGGGCGCCATGGGGAGCAGGACTGCCGTGTGGCCGTGCAGCGCTCATCCCTTGCCGGCGTTGGGCTCCCCTTGCACCGCAGCCCACGGCCCTGGGTGCTGCTCGTGCCCGGGCTGGGCTGGCCCCAGGGCTGGGGGCAGCTTCCTGCCCGCCGAGCAGGGGCTGGCGCCTCGTGGCACAACGCGGGGACAAAGTGCGGAGGATGTGTGGCATTGGCATGCGCAGCTCCGGGAGGGGCCGGGTGTTTTGGGGGGTCTGCGGGGCCGCACCCCGGGGAGGCTGCAGCTCAGATGCCTGCTCTCTCTCCCTGCAGCCCCGGGAGAAGGGCCGGATGCGCTTCCACAAGCTGCAGAACGTGCAGATCGCCCTCAACTACCTGAAGCATCGCCAGGTGAGGGGGGCACCGGGCACGCGAGGGGTGGGGGGGCCCCCGCTGCGACCCCCGCTGGGACCCCCGCTGCGGGGCTGCGGCGTGGCCCCTGCCCCCTGCAACTCCCACGCCTCGCTCTCGGCAGGTGAAGCTGGTCAACATCCGCAACGATGACATCGCCGACGGCAACCCCAAGCTGACGCTGGGCCTCATCTGGACCATCATCCTCCACTTCCAGGTGGGGCAGGCGGTGCCGGGGCTCTGTGGCACCTCCGGGACGGGGGGCAGCTGGGGGGCAGCCCCACGGCGCCAGCTGCACCCGCTGCGGGTGGTGCTGGTGGTGGAAGAGCGAGCACTGCCGTGCGCGGTGCAGCGCAGGATGGAGCCCGTGGCTCGCCAAGCGTAACGGCCGCGTCCCTGCAGATCTCGGACATCCAGGTGACGGGGCAGTCGGAGGACATGACGGCCAAGGAGAAGCTGCTGCTCTGGTCCCAGCGCATGGTGGAGGACTACCAGGGCTTGCGCTGCGACAACTTCACCACCAGCTGGCGGGACGGGCGCCTCTTCAACGCCATCATCCACCGGCACAAGTAGGTCCCCTGGGGCGGGGCAGGGACCGGGCCGTCCCCAGGCCTGGCAGGGTGTGTGGCCCCCTGCCTGCTGCTCGCTGCGGCGTGCCGGGGCAGCACACGGGGGTGTTGGGGTGGCCTGATGCCATACCACTGGCTGTGGGGCTCCCCGTTCCCGTGGCACGGAGCTTCTCTGGTGGCACAGCCATACCCTGCCTTTGCTCATGTCTGGTGTAGAGCCGTGCAGAATCTCTGGGTCCCTGCCACGGGGAGCAGCAGCCGCTGGGGCTCTATAGCGCCGGCAGGATTTGGCCGCTTGCACCGGCCCGCAGGGCTGAGCCATGCGCGGGGCAGGCACGTGCTCGCTGGCACCGTTGCTCCAGGGCAATGTCGGCACGAGCTCCTGACAAGCCCCAACCCATTGGCCTGCACCGGCAGCACCGTGGCACGGGGAGCCGCGCAGCCTCGCCACCTTCCCACGCTCCCACCAGCCGCGTGGGCAGGCGGCGCTGAGCCCCCAGCCACGGCACCGTGCCTGCGCAGCGTGCTGGGGCGCGGGGCGGGCAGGCCCCCGCCGGCCCTGCCAGGGCTGCAAGCCTTTGGGGCACACAAGTACGTGCCGGCGTGCCGCGCCCGCACGGGGTGGGGAGGAGGCGCCCGAGCCGAGCCGAGCCGTGCCGCGCCACACTCCGTCCCGAGCCGCTGCCGCGGCAGGAGCTCAGCGGGGCTCGGTGCCGGCATGGAGCGCAGCGGGCGGCATCGCGCCAGGAAGCAGCCGCGGCGCCGTGGCGCAGGGAGCTCGGCGCGGGCGCTGCCGGGGGCCGAGGACGGGGTGGTGCTGGTCTGCGAAGACGTTCCTGCCACCACCGAGCGCCTGGAGACCGCCAGCGTCAGCGGCTCCGTCTACTCCGTGCACTCCACCCTGCGCCTCAAGGAGCTGTAGGCTTGGGGCTGGGGCCGGGGGGGTGCTGCCAGCCCCCTGGGATGCTGGGCGGGGGGAGCTATTCCCCTCCCCACACCTTGGGCATGGCGGGGGCTCATGGTCCCACCGTGAGGCTGGGGGGAGCTGGGGTTGGGGCCAGAGCCCTGCGCTACTGCTGTGGTCCCTGGCTGGGGGGGGAGAGGAGAGCAGGGGGGTGGATGCAGCCGGGGCGGTGCTGCCTCTTGGGGTCTGTGCACGGGGACGTGGGGCACTGCCTGCCCCTTGGGGTGCCTGCACGGGGACGCTGCTGGCTCCCTGTGCCTGTGGTTCCAGGGGAGGGGGCGTCGCAGGCCCCCCGTGCCCATGGGTTGGTCCAGGGGCTGTTTGTTGCTCGGGTCTGCGCAGGGGCATCGCTGGCTCTGCACGCCCGCAGTCCCCGCAGCAGGGTTGTCCCGGGCTCCCCAGGCTCCTGGTGCGGGTCTGGGGGTGTCCCCAGCTCCCTGTGCCCCCACTGTCGGACCCCTGGCTCCCCATGCCGTGGAGCACAGCACGGGTATGCTGAGGCTCAGCGGAGGTGCAGGCAGCACCCGAGGAGGGTGGGGCCGCCGACCCCGGGGTTCCTCCAAGCTCTCAGGCTGCCAGAGCCGTGCCGTGGGGCAGGGAGGGCGGCGGGCGCTGCTGCCCGTGGCCCCGGCTGCCCTGCAGGGCAGGCAGGGAGAGCAGCTGCCGGTGCGGAGCCTGCCCCCCACCCACCATGGGGTCCTTGGCCGGGGGGCACCGGCTCAGCGCTCCCTTCCCTCTGCCCGCAGGCCCATGCTCATCGACATGAACAAGGTGTACCGCCAGAGCAACCTGGAGAACCTGGACCAGGCCTTCACCGTGGCTGAGCGGGACCTGGGGGTGACGCGCCTGCTGGACCCTGAAGGTACGGGCACGCCACCCGTCCCCCCGCGTCCCCGCGCTGCAGCAAGGGGACGGTGTCCTCGCGGTGGCAGCGGCCTCCGCGGGCACGCAGGGCCGCTCCGGGCCCCCGCTGGCCTGACCGCCCCCTGTGCCCCCAGACGTGGACGTGCCGCAGCCAGACGAGAAGTCCATCATCACCTACGTCTCCTCGCTCTACGACGCCATGCCCCGCGTGCCCGACGTGCAGGACGGCGTCAAGGCCAACGTGAGTGCTGGGGCCGGGCTGCGCCCGCGTGCCGCCGGCAGACACCCGGCCCCACGGCTCCCCTCTGTGCCGCAGGAGCTGCAGCTACGCTGGCAGGAGTACTACGAGGTGGTGACGCTGCTGCTGCAGTGGATCCGCCACCACACCGTGCTCTTTGAGGAGCGCAGGTTCCCCGCCAGCTACGAGGAGATCGAGGTGAGGGAGCTGGGGCAGGGCGGCCTCTGAGCTGCAGGGCCCCGTGCGTTCACCGTGGGGTCTCAGTGGCCAGGGCTGGGTGTGCGTGGGGACCCCGTGCAGGGGGACGAGGGACGCCAGCGCTCCCGGTCGCGGTGCCCGCCCCTTGGCACCAACAGCTCGGCTCTCCCCTCCGGTGCCGCGCGCCGGCCCCGTTCCCACGCACGGCTCGCAGCTGCGTACCAGTGCCGCGCCGCTGGCGAGGGATGAAAGGCCCCAGTGCAGAGGGGAGCGGTGCCGGTGCCCGGGGAGCCTCTTGGCGCTGGCCCAGCTGGCCGGCGGCCCAGCCGTGGGCTGGCTCACGCTGCGGCACCCCGGGCAGCGCGCACCCAGCCCTGCTGCTCCGTGGGGGCTGCGCGGCTCTGCGAGGCACCGTCCCCGGCCGGGTGCTGCCTGGCGCTGGTCCCCCTCGGTTCCTGCAGCCTGGCCCTTTTTGGGGGGGGGGCTGTGGGGCAGGAATGGGCTCGGGGCCAGGGCTGGGGCCGTGCTGGCACTGTTTGTGGTGGTCGTGCGGCGGTGGAGCCGGGATGCCGCGGGCAGGGAGGGTCCCTCTGACTCAGCTTTTCCAGGCAGGCTCCTCGTGAGTCACCCTCTGCAAACACGAGCCTCCCCACCCGGCCCCTTCCTTCCTGCGGGCTCTGCGTGCCATGGAAAGTGGGGGGGGACTGCCTGAGTTGCCCCCTAGCCTGGCTCTGTTCTGCAGGCGGCCATGGCTCGCGTTCAGGACGAGGGCTGGGCTGGCAGCCAGCGGGCAGGGGGCTGGCACGGGAGCGGGGCCCCGGCCTGTGCCCGCAGCAGGGCCTCTGGGGCCAGGGGTCTGTAGCTGCCCCCCTGTAGCTGCCCCCCTGTAGCTGCCCCCCTCTTGGCAGATCCTCTGGCGCCAGTTCCTGAAGTTCAAGGAGACAGAGCTCCCAGCCAAGGAGGCCGACAAGAACCGCTCCAAGGCCATCTTCCAGTCACTGGAGGTGAGCAGGACCCCGGGGGGGCTGTGCCCTAGGCTCTGGGGGTCCCGGTGCGCTGGGGGTCCTGGAGGATCCCCGGGCAATCCTCTCGCACCATCTGTTTGGTGCTGGGGGCGGAGGCCGTCCTGTGCCTCTCCCATTTCTCCGTTTCCGTGAGGCTTTGCCTCCGGCGTGAGCAGCTGAGACGTGGCACCCGCAGCCGGGGCTGCCCCCCGCCCATCGGTCCTGCTCCCCCCCCCCAGCCGCTGCGCTGCCCCCCGGGGCCCCGGCTGGCGGGTCTGACGAGCCCCGATGTGCGCAGGGTGCCGTGCTGTCGGGGCAGCTGAAGGTGCCCCTCGGGTACCACCCGCTGGATGTGGAGAAGGAATGGGGCAAGCTGCACGTGGCCATCCTGGAGCGCGAGAAGCTGCTGCGGGCTGAGTTCGAGAGGCGAGTGCCCCGCGGTGGGACCGGGCGCGGGGACGGGGCGCGGCGCGGGGGCTTCTGGAGCCGCTGTGGCCTCGCGGCCCCTTTGCATGCGGCTGAGCTCCGCCTGGGCTGGGCTGGGCCGGGCCGGGGTGTCCCCGCGGCCCCCCCGTCCCGTGGATGGAACCGCAGGGTGCATGAGTCACTGCCCGCCCTCGGGAAGCCAGCGCACCGCCAGCCCCGAGCACAGCACCGCTGCTGGGCTCTGCCGTGCACCGGGTGGGCTCCGCCGGGTGCCGGGTGGGCTGCACCGGGTGGGCTGCGCCGGGGCAGGGGAGCGCGGGTGCGTCGGGGCTGGCGGCACAGGCGGGAATGGGGCTGGAGCTCTGCGGCGGGCGGCCAGGGCTGGGTTGGGGCTGGATCCCAGCCCGGGGGCGGGCGCTGCTGCGCTGGGTGGGGATGGGCGAGGAGCCTGCGGGAAGGGATCCGCGCCTGCAGGGGTGGGATCTGGGCTGTGCTGGCGCAAAGTCCGGGCTGTGTGTGCAGGGATCTGAGCCGTGCCGAGACGGGATCTGGGCGTGCGTGTGCGAGATCTGAGCAGTGCGCGGATGGGAGTTGTGCCACGCACAGGCAGGATCCGTGCCCTGCAGGGACAGGATTTGGGCCGTGCGGGTCAGATCTGAGCCGTGCATAGATGGGATGTGTGCCATGCAGCAGTCTGCACGGTGCATGCACGGGGCCTCGGCCATGCAAGGATGGGCTCCGTGTCCTTTGCTGTGCGTGGATGGAACCTGTGCTGTGTGTGGACAGGATCCGTGCTATTCCGGGGCAGGGGCTGTGCCAAGCACGGACAGCATCCGTGCCCATGCACTGTCCCCAACCCTGCTCTCTCCCCGCGCAGGCTGGAGAGGCTGCAGCGCATCGTCAGCAAGCTGCAGATGGAGTCGGGACTCTGCGAGGAGCAGCTCAACCAGGCGGACACCCTGCTGCAGTCGGTGAGGGGCGGCCGCAGTGCGGTGCGGTGCGGTGGGGCGCGGTGCGGTGCGGTGCAGCAGCGCCCTGACCGTGCCCCATCCCCAGGACATCCGGCTGCTGAACGCAGGGAAGGCGCCGCAGAAGGCGGCTGAGATCGATCGGGACCTGGACAAGGCGGACGCCATGATCCGCGTGCTCTTCAACGACGTGCAGACGCTGAAGGACGGCCGGCACCCGCAGGGGGAGCAGATGTACCGCAGGGTGTACCGCCTGCACGAGCGCCTGGTGGCCATCCGCACCGAGTACAACCTGCGCCTCAAGTCGGGGGCGCCGGTGGCCGCCCAGGCCCCCGCGGCGCTGGGGCAGCGGCCACGGCAGGAGCTGGACGACGCCACGCTGCGCTACCTGCAGGACCTGCTGGCCTGGGTGGAGGAGAACCAGCGGCGGCTGGGGGCGGCCGAGTGGGGCGTGGACCTGCCCACCGTGGAGTCCCACCTGGGCAGCCACCGCGGCCTTCACCAGTCCATCGAGGAGTTCCGCGCCAAGATCGAGCGGGCGCGCGCCGACGAGGTGAGCCGGCAGCCTGCTGCCGACGCCGCGTCCCGCCCGCATCCCAGCGCTCCCCGGCGTTGGCGTCCTCGCCCGGACCTTCCCTTTGGGGTGCTCCTGTCCCCTGGGGGCGCGGGGTGTCCCCGCGGTGGCTGCCAGCGGGGCTGCCACCCTGTGCTCACGGCTCGCTCTCCCGTAGGCGCAGCTCTCGCCGGGCCCCCGCAACGCTTACCGGGAGTGCCTGGGCAAGCTGGACCTGCAGTACGCCAAGCTGCTGGTGAGGCGCCGGGCTGGGGGCCGGGGAGACCGGAGGAGGCGCAGGGTGTGGGGGGACGTGGGGAGGATGTGTGGGACATGGAGAAATGGGGAGGAGGATGGACGGGGGATGTGGGGAGGAAAATGCTGAGGGGGGGAGGCAGGAGGAGACGTGTGGGTGGGGGGGTGCAGGCCCATCCCATCCCTGCGCCCCCTCCCCAGAACTCCTCCAAGTCCCGGCTGCGGCACCTGGAGAGCCTCCACGCCTTCGTCAGCGCTGCCACCAAGGAGCTGATGTGGCTGAACGAGAAGGAGGAAGAGGAGGTGAACTTCGACTGGAGCGACCGCAACCCCAACATGACGGCCAAGAAGGAGAACTACTCGGTACGGAGTGCCGGCGCTGCCGCCCTGTGCCGTCCCCCCCCCGCTGTCCCTGTGCCGCGCTGTCCCCGGCTGCGCACACGGCTGTCCTCAGGGGTCCCCAGCCTCCCCCGGCCCTGTGCGTGGCCCCCGCATGGTCCCAGTCCCTCTGGTGACAGGTTTGTGCACGGTGCCTCATGCAGCCAGGGGCAGGGAGGGCTCTCTGGGGCCTTCAGCCCCATCTCATCTCATCTCATCTCATCTCACCTCACGTGCTCTGCTGCGCTGCTTGCTCCCGCCCCGCTCTTTAGCTCTTTATCTCCTCATCATGCCAGCGCTGCTCTTTATCTCTTTGTTGTCTGAGCTGGGCTTCATTCTGCTCTTCCCCTCTCGCTATCTGGTCGCTCGGATGAAACCACATCTGCGCGCTGCAGCGCTGAGCGCACGCCAGTCCCGTCACCCCCCAGCTGCTGCGCGTGCAGCGCCGGGGAGGGCTGCGGGCCTCAGCACCCAGCCCGTGCCCCCGTCCCCCAGCACCCCCAGCCCTGTGCCCCCCAGCTCCCCATTCCTGCCGTGGCTGCGGACCCAACACCCACCCCGAGCATCCCCCTCGCGTGTCCCTGAGCTGCAGAGCTGCACCCCAGTGTGCACAGAGCACACGCAGACCTGTGTGTGTGCACACCCACGCACACCCGTGTGGGGACCGTGCCGGCCTTGCGTGGGACTCTGGCACTCACCACCGCCCTCGGTGCCCACGCCAGGGACTGATGCGGGAGCTGGAGCTGAGGGAGCGCAAAATCAAAGAGATCCAGAGCACGGGGGACCGGCTGCTGCGGGAGGAGCACCCGGGCAGGCAGACGGTGGAGGTGAGCGGGGGGTGCAGGATGGGGGTACCAGGGGGGGTGTGGGGGGCAGCTCAGGGGCACTGCTGTGGGGCGCGGTGGTGGGGCAGCGCAGGCTCCGTCCTGACGTGTCCCCCCCGTCCCCGTTGTCCCAGGCCTTCCAGGCAGCCCTGCAGACGCAGTGGAGCTGGATGCTCCAGCTGTGCTGCTGCATCGAGGCCCACCTGAAGGAGAACAGCGCCTACTTCCAGGTAGGGGCGGGGGTGCCCACGGGGCCCCCACCAGCCGCGGCCCCCCCGCGGCTGGGCTGTGCGGCCCTGCTCACCCCGCTCTGCCCCCCCAGTTCTTTGCCGACGTGAAAGAGGCTGAGGAGTTCCTGAGGAAGATGCAGGAGAACATGAAGAAGAAATACTCCTGTGACCGCAGCATCACGGTCACACGCCTGGAGGACCTGCTGCAGGACTGCGTTGTGAGTGCCCCCCCCGCCTTGCTGCAGCCCCCCAGGGTGACCCCCAACGCATGCACCCCACTGCAGCACGCCAAGGCTGAACCCCCACGCGTGCACCCCAGCAATGATCCCCCATATGTGCACCCCACTTGTGCACCCCAACATTGACCCCTACATGTGTACCTCACTTGTGCGCCCCAACATTGATCTCCCGTACGTGCACCCCAGCGTTGACCCCCACCTGTGCACCTGACTTGTGCACCCCAACATTGACCCCTATGTGTGCACCCCACGTGTGCACCCCAGCATTGACCCCCACGTGTGCACCCCAGCAGTGACCCCCCCATGCGCATTCCACGGCAGCACCCCAGGTTGCTGCCCCCCACCGCCGCCCTGCTGCAGGGCCCACTGCCGCCCCCCCAGCCTGCAGACAGACCCCGCGGCAGGCACGACCCCTTCTCCCCCCATAGCCCCCCCGCCCCGCAGTGTCCCGTGGGGCCCCGTGCGGCCGGGGCCGTGGGGCCGCTCACGCCGCGCTGTGCCGCAGGACACCAAGGACCAGCTCTCCGAGTACCAGGGGCAGCTGGCGGGGCTGGCGCGGCGCGCCAAGGCCATCGTGCAGCTGAAGCCCCGCAGCCCGGCCGCCCCGCTCAAGGGCCGCCTGCCCATCCAGGCCGTCTGCGACTACAAGCAAATGGAGGTGAGCGGGGCGGGAGGGGGCCGGGGGCGGCGGCGGCGAGGGCCGAGGGCCGCGCGTTGCGCCCGCGCTGGGCTGACGCCTGCCCGCCCCGCAGATCACGGTGCACAAGAACGACGAGTGCGCCCTGCTGAGCAACGCCCAGCCCTACAAGTGGAAGGTGCTGAGCGCCGCCGGCAGCGAGTCCATCGTGCCCTCCGTCTGCTTCCTCGTGCCGCCCCCCAACAAGGAGGCGCTGGAGGCCGTGCACAGGTGAGCGCCGCTGGTGCCCCCCAGCCACCAGCGGGGGTCCCCGCTTGCTCTGTCCGTCGCCCCCCGGCTGACGCTGCCTCTCCCCAGGCTGGAGGCTGCCCACCAGCAGCTCCTGGTGCTGTGGCACCAGCTGCACCTGGACATGAGGAGCCTGCTCTCCTGGCAGTACCTGATCCGCGACATCCAGCAGATCCAGTCCTGGTCCCACCTGACGGTGAGTCCCGGGGCTGGCGTGGGGCAGCACCGTGGGTCCCCGGGAGCCGCCGCGGGGGCTGACGGTGCTGCTTGCCCCCAGTTCCGCACGATGCAGGTGGAGGAGTGCAGGCAGGTCCTGCGCAGCCTGGAGACGCACTACCAGGACTTCATGAGGGACAGCCAGGACTCGCAGAGCTTCCAGCCCGACGACCGGCTGCAGGTGGAGCGCGAGTACAACGCCTGCACCCAGAAGTACGAGCTGCTGCTGCGCAGCCAGGAGAAAGGTGAGCCTCTGCCGGGCATCCCCTCCCTCCCAGAGGCGCGGGCAGGGCGAGCGCAGCAGCCGCTGACCTGGCCCCGATGTCCCCGCAGGAGAGCAGGATGAGTCCCTCTGCAAGAACTACATCTCGCAGCTGAAGGACATCCGCCTGCAGCTGGAGGGCTGTGAGACCCGCACCATCCACAAGATCCGCCTGCCCCTCGACAAGGACCCGGTCAAGGAGTGCGCCCAGCGCATCACCGAGCAGCAGGTATGTGCTTCAGGAGACACGCGGCACATGGGGACCCCTGTGCCCAGTCTGCTGCGCCGGTGGGCTGCAGACCCCTGCCCTTTCTCTGCCCTGCTCCTTCTCACCGTGGGTACGCTCCTTCCATGCGCGGGGAGCCTCTTGCTGTCAGGTTGTCGTATTTGGCACAACGTGGATGTAGGCACCAGGCTG
This sequence comes from Anser cygnoides, assembly GCF_040182565.1. Classification (NCBI taxonomy): domain Eukaryota; kingdom Metazoa; phylum Chordata; class Aves; order Anseriformes; family Anatidae; genus Anser; species Anser cygnoides. The sequence goes on from NC_089874.1 coordinate 163,395,641, forward strand.
CACCAGCAGCCTGTGAGCTGACACGCGCTGCTCTCCCTGCAGCAAATCCACCTGGAGCTGGAGGGCATCAAGAAGAGCCTGGACAAGGTCAGTGAGAAGACGGAGAAGGTGCTGGCCCAGCCAGAGCAGGCCAGCTCGGCCCCTGTCCTGCGCTCAGAGCTGGAGATCACGCTGCAGAAGATGGACCAGGTGTACAGCCTCTCCAGCATCTACCTGGAGAAGTGAGTGCCCAGCCACATGTGGCTCCACACTGTGGTTCTTCATCCTCCGTGCTGGGAGCAAACACCAGGGCATCGGCAGGGGTGGAGGGGGGAGGAGGAGGAGGAGAAGGAAGAGGAGGAGGAGGAAGGATGAGGAGGTGGCCGGCTGTGCCCTGGTGGTGCTCCCGTCTCCTCGCTGCATACTTCTCGCACTGCTGCCTGCTTGGCTCTTGGCACCCACGGAAGCTGTCCCCTCTCTCTGCAGGCTGAAGACCATCAACCTGGTGATCCGCAGCACGCAGGGGGCAGAGGAGCTGGTCAAGAAGTACGAGGACCAGCTGAAGAACGTGCAGACCGTGCCAGCTGACCTCAAGGAGCTGGAGGCCAGCAAGGCCGAGCTGAAGGTACTGGGGCTGCGCTGTGCTGGGGGCGGGCCGGGGCCGGCGGGGACCGGGGCTGAGCTCTGCTCTGTGCCTTGCAGCGGCTGCGTGCGCAGGTGGAGGGGCACCAGCCCTTCTTCAGCACGCTGGAGACTGACCTGAGCAAGGCCAAGGATGTCAATGAGCGGATGGTGAGGGGCCACAGCGAGCGGGACGTCGACCTGGACCGCTACCGGGAGCGAGTGCAGCAGCTGCTGGAGCGCTGGCAAGCCGTCCTGACCCAGATCGACCTGCGCCAGCGCGAGCTGGACCAGCTGGGCCGCCAGCTGCGCTACTACCGCGAGAGCTGCGACGGGCTGCTCCAGTGGATCCAGGACGCCAAGCAGCGGCAGGAGAAAATCCAGGCGGTGCCCATCACCGACAGCAAGACCGTGCGGGAGCAGCTGCTGCAGGAGAAGGTAGAACCCGGGCCAGGGTGAGCGCGGGTGGCCTGGCCGGTGCTCACGGCGCCTGAGCTCACCCCCACGCATTTCCCCAGAAACTCCTGGAGGAGTGCGACCGCAACAAGGAGAAGGTGGAGGAGTGCCAGCGCTACGCCAAGCAGTACATCGATGCCATCAAGGTGTGCCGCTGGCCATGCGTGCCGCTGCAGGCTGGCCTTGCCAGGGGCACCGGGGCCGGCGTGGGGCTGCGGGGGGCAGTGCAGGGCCGGGGCCTCCAGGGGCACAGGGGCTCCCCGGAGTGCTGGCCCACCTGCTGACCTGGCTTCTCCCCGGCAGGACTACGAACTACAGCTCGTCACCTTCAAGGCACAGGTGGAGCCCGTGGCCTCTCCGGCCAAGAAGCCCAAAGTGCAGTCCGCGTCTGACAGCATCATCCAGGAGGTGAGGGGGGACGCCTCGGTGTGGTCCCGGCACGTGGCTGAGCCTGGAGCTCCTTCAGCAGGAGCAGAGGGCTGCAGCACGGGGAGGGCACGGGGCTGGCCACAGCAATGTGGGGTGGCGGGGCTGGGGTCACTGTGGTGTGCTCCCCTCCCGCTGACCCCACTGTCTGCTGCAGTACGTGGACCTGCGGACACGATACAGCGAGCTGACCACGCTGACCAGCCAGTACATCAAGTTCATTACCGAGACACTGCGGCGGCTGGAGGAGGAGGAGGTAGGGGCACGGGGCATGGGCGTGCGGGGCGGCATGACTCCGGCTGCATTTTCTCTTCTTCATAACAATGGGGAACGTGGTTCATGATGACTGCCAGCCCCATCACTAACACTGGCCCACGGCCTCTAACCCCACTCTGATCTGGGCTTCCGGGACCGAAGCCGCTGGCTCTGGGTGCAGCAAATTTCCGAGCAGCGAGGGCCAGCCGGGGTGGTGCACAGCCGGCTGTGGGCGCTGCCGGGCTCTGGTGTGACCGGTGGTAGGAGGCACTTCCCAGATACACGTAGCGCAGTCAGCACCTGCCATCAGCATGACGCTGTGCTCGGGCGCCGCGGGACCGGATGCCTCGGTTGTTCTGTCTTGGTAACCTTTCTAACTCTTGGTTTCTGCCCTTGGAAGTCGAGCCGCTTTGCCAGTGCTTTGTCTTGGGGGATGTTTGTGTTGGTGGGGATCTAATGGAGGGTAAAAAACCAGGATGACTCTGGCATCCCTGCACCAGGTACTCACTCTGCGCATGTCCCCCTCCTCACGGCACCCCCGCCTCACCCCATGGCTGCCAGCAGCCTGCGCGCCCTGCTCCTGCTCACTGTGCTCCTGCCCTCCGGGGAGCCGCTTGCCCTCCCGCCTTCCTCCTCTCCTTCTGCCTGCGCTCCTGGGCACTCACTGCACCTCTCGGGGTGGCGCAAGGGGACCCGGCTCACCTGCACGTGTGCTGCCTGTGCCCATCCCCGGGGCTGTCCCTGAGCTCGCAGTGCATGCAGCACGAGCACTCTGCAGCACGGCCCCAAGCCACGCACGAGCTATGTCGGCTCCTCGGTAGCCAGCCAGCCCACCGGCTTGTCTGGAGCGGGCCGGCGGGGGACTCGGACTGGCAGGGGCAGTGCTGGTGCTTGGAGCGCTTTCCACATCGTCGAGGTTTTCCTGGCAGGGAAAGCGCAGCTGGCACCTTCCTCACCCCAGCTCCCCTCTGTCCTGCTGCATCCGGCCGGGGCTCTCATTCCCCTCGTGCACGGGGCTGGGAGAGGCTCTGCCCGGACGGCAGCGGGCACGGTGGTGGTGTGCAAGCTGCTTGCATCCGTCTCCATTGCCTTGGGCTTGGCTCACGCTCCATTCCTTGTCTGTGGTACGTGGGTCATCCTGCTTCCCGCACTGCTGTCCGGGTCCTGTCGCCTGTCTGCCCGCGCCCTGCTAAGTCAGATCAGTAGTCGTGTGTCCCCTGTCTGCCATACGTCTTCTGGAAGCTGGCGCCACCGCCTCCAGCTCGTGGGGAGGCCCAGGGAGCCGACGCCATTCCATGCGCATCCTCCACCCCTCTGCCCCGGACCGTCCCGTGTCTCGGTGGTGCGTGGTTGTGGCTGGCATTGACGCCGTGGCTTGGTCGCATCCGTTGTGATTTCTCTCTCTTCCCCCTTTCTGTTTTCTCTGCACCCTCTTTCTCCTCCAGAAAGCCGCCGAGAAGCTGAAGGAGGAGGAGAGGAAGCGGCTGGCGGAGGTGGAGGCCCAGCTGGAGAAGCAGCGGCAGCTGGCCGAGGCCCACGCCAAAGCCAAGGCGCAGGCGGAAGCGGAGGCGCGGGAGCTGCAGCTCCGCATGCAGGAGGAGGTCACCCGGCGGGAGGTGGTGGCCGTGGACGCTGAGCAGCAGAAGCAGAACATCCAGCAGGAGCTGATGCAGCTGCGGCAGAACTCCGACCACCAAATCAAGTCCAAGGTCAAGCTAATCGAGGAGGCTGAGTACAACCGCAAGAAGGTGGAGGAGGAGATCCGTCTCATCCGCCTCCAGCTGGAGACCACTGAGAAGCAGCGGGCTGGTGCCGAGACGGAGCTGCAGGAGCTGCGGGCACGTGCTGAGGAGGCCGAGCGACAGAAGAGGCAGGCACAGGAGGAGGCTGAGCGCCTGCGCCGACAGGTGAAGGAGGAAAGCCAGAAGAAGCGGGAGGCAGAGGAGGAGCTGAAGCGCAAGGTGCAGGCCGAGCGGGATGCAGCGCGGGAGAAGCAGAAGGCGTTGGCGGACCTGGAGAAGCTGCGGCTGCAGGCAGAGGAGGCTGAGCGGCGGATGCGGCAGGCGGAGGCTGAGAAGGAGAGGCAGATCCAGGTGGCCCAGGAAGTGGCCCAGCGGAGCGCCGAGGCCGAGCTGCAGAGCAAGCGGCTTTCCTTTGCCGAGAAGACGGCACAGCTGGAGCTGTCGCTGCAGCAGGAGCACATCACAGTGGCCCACCTGCAGGAGGAGGCCGAGCGGCTGAAGAGGCAGCAGCTGGAGGCCGAGCAGTCACGGGAGGAGGCTGAGAAGGAGCTGGAGCACTGGCGACAGAAGGCCAACGAGGCGCTGCGGCTGCGGCTGCAGGCAGAGGAGGTGGCCCACAAGAAGACTCTGGCGCAGGAGGAGGCAGAGAAGCAAAAGGAAGACGCGGAGCGGGAGGCCCGCAAGCGTGCCAAGGCGGAGGAGTCGGCCCTGCGGCAGAAGGAGCTGGCGGAGGAGGAGCTGGAGAAGCAGAGGGAGCTCGCAGAGGGCACGGCCCAGCAGAAGCTGGCAGCGGAACAGGAGCTGATCCGGCTGAAGGCAGAGATGGAGAATAGGGAGCAGCAGCGCCTGCTCCTGGAGGAGGAGCTCTTCCGGCTGAAGAAGGAGGTGAGCGAGGCCATCCAGAAAAGGAAGGAGGTGGAGGAGGAGCTGGCCAAGCTGCGGGCTGAGATGGAAGTCCTGCTGGAGAGCAAGGCCAAGACAGAGGAGGAGTCACGCTCCACTAGCGAGAAGTCCAAGCAGCGGCTGGAGGCTGAAGCCAGCAAGCTGCGGGAGTTGGCAGAGGAGGCTGCCCGGCTGCGGGCCCTCTCTGAGGAAGCCAAGAGACAGCGGCAGCTCGCAGAGGAGGAGGCTAGCCGGCAGCGGGCTGAGGCCGAGCGGATCCTGAAGGAGAAGCTGGCAGCCATCAACGAGGCCTCGCGGCTGAAGGCAGAGGCCGAGATCGCCCTGAAGGAGAAAGAGGCTGAGAATGAGCGGCTGCGGCGCCTGGCAGAGGATGAGGCCTACCAGCGCAAGCTGCTGGAGGAGCAGGCTGCCCAGCACAAGCAGGACATCGAGGAGAAGATTGCCTTGCTGAAGCGCTCCTCGGAGAGCGAGCTGGAGCGGCAGAAGGGCCTCGTGGAGGACACACTGAGGCAGCGGCGCCAGGTTGAGGAGGAGATCCGTGCACTGAAGGCCAGCTTCGAGAAGGCCTCGGCGGGCAAGGCCGACCTGGAGCGGGAGCTGAACCGCATCCGTGGCGAGGCAGAGGAGGTGCAGCGCAGCCGGGAGCAGGCTGAGCGGGAGGCCGAGAGGCAGCGAGCACTGGCACTGGAGGAGGAGGGCCGTCGGCGGGAGGCCGAGGAGAAGGTGCAGGCCATCCTGGCAGCTGAGGAGGAGGCTGCGCGGCAGCGGCGGCTGGCCCTGGAGGAGGTGGAGCGGCTGAAGGCCACAGTGGAGGAGGCTCGGCGGCAGAAGGAGCTGGCGGAGAAGGAGTCGGAGCGGCAGATCCAGCTGGCACGGGAGGCGGCACAGAAGCGCATCGCAGCAGAGGAGAAGGCCCACCTGGCCGCCGTACAACAGAAGGAGCAGGAGCTGCTGCAGACGCGGCGGCAGGAGCAGAGCCTCCTTGACCGGCTGCGGGAGGAGGCCGAGAGGGCCAAGCGTTTGGCCGAGGAAGCCGAGTTCGCCCGCAGCAAGGCTGAGCAGGACGCCAGCCTCTCTCGGCAGCGGGTGGAAGAGGCCGAGCGGCAGAAGCAGCGGGCAGAGGAAGAGGCACAGGCCAAGGCGCAGGCCCAGGCAGATGCGGAGAAGCTGCGCAAGGAGGCTGAGCTGGAGGCGGCGAAGCGGGCGCAGGCGGAGCAGGCGGCCCTGAGGCAGAAGCAGCTGGCGGATGCCGAGATGGAGAAACACAAGAAGTTCGCTGAGCAGACGCTGCGGCAGAAGGCGCAGGTGGAGCAGGAGCTGACCAAGGTGAAGCTGCAGCTGGACGAGACGGACCACCAGAAAAGCATCCTGGACGAGGAGCTGCAGCGGCTGAAGGAGGAGGTGACTGACGCTGTGCGGCAGAAGGCCCAGGTGGAGGAGGAGCTCTTCAAGGTCCGGGTGCAGATGGAGGAGCTAGCAAAACTGAAGAGTCGGATTGAGGAGGAGAACAAGGCGCTGATCCTCAAGGACAAAGACAACACACAGAAGTTTCTGGCAGAGGAGGCTGAGAAGATGAAGCAGGTGGCAGAGGAGGCTGCCCGGCTCAGTGTGGAGGCCCAGGAGGCTGCCCGCATGCGGAAGTTGGCTGAGGATGACCTGGCACAGCAACGGGCGCTGGCAGAAAAGATGCTCAAGGAGAAGATGCAGGCAGTACAGGAGGCCACACGGCTGAAGGCCGAGGCAGAGATGCTGCAGAAGCAGAAGGACCTGGCTCAGGAGCACGCCAAGCGGCTGCAGGAGGACAAGGAGCAGATGCAGCAGCGCCTGGCCGAGGAGACCGAGGGCTTCCAGAAAACCCTGGAGGCTGAGCGCCGGCGGCAGCTGGAGATCACTGCCGAGGCTGAGCGCCTCAAGCTGCATGTGGCGGAAATGAGCATGGCCCAGGCCAAGGCTGAGGAGGAGGCCAAGCGATTCAAGAAGCAGGCGGAGGAGATCAGTGGGAGGCTGCACGAGACTGAGCTGGCCACACAGGAGAAGATGACGCTGGTGCACACTCTGGAGATCCAGCGGCAGCAAAGCGACCAGGACGCGGAGAAGCTGCGGAGGGCCATCGCCGACCTGGAGCAGGAGAAGGAGAAGCTGAAGCAGGAGGCGGCGTTGCTGCAGCAGAAGGCGGAGGAGGTACTGGGTTACGGGTCCCCTTAGCGGTGGTGGTACGCAGGGCTACCTTCCTTCTCCCTAGCTGCCTCACACCGTGTCCCAGGACAGTGGGTGCATGAGTGGCTGGACGGGCTCTGGGAGCTGGCCTCAGCCCTTGAGTTGGCTGCTGGCCTCTGCCCGGGGGCGTCCTGCCATGCTCCTCTCTGCAGACAGGAGCTGTCCCCAGCTCCGCGCCTCGGTAGCTGGGTGGCGAGTCCCTCATCCCGCAAAAGAGCTTGTCTTTTCCCTGCTCGTTTCACCCATGTGTTGCCTGCTGTAGCTCCCTAACCCCAGTGCTGCTCCCTTAACCCTTAACCTGCGTAGCCGAGCGGTTGGGCGACACATCCCTAACTAGCACGCGTCCCAGCGCAGCCCAGTAGCACCCTGCTGCCTGTCCTCCCACCCCCGCTGCCCTGCCAGTGCTGTCCTCCTGGGGGAACGTTGCCATCTGACTGTGCTGTCCTCTCTCCCACTCCAGATGCAGGTGGCCCAGCAGGCACAGCTCCGCCAGGAGACGCAGATCCTCCAGCAGACCTTCCTGACGGAGAAGGATGCCTTGCTGCAGAAGGAGAAGTTTATCGAGGAGGAGAAAGCTAAGTTGGAGAAGCTCTTTAAAGACGAAGTGGACAAAGCACAGAACCTGAAGGCAGAGCAGGAGCGGCAGCAGAAGGAGATGGAGCAGGAGAAGCAACAACTGAAGGCCATGCTGGATGAAGCCAAGAAGCATCAGAAGGAAGCAGAGGAGAATGTTAGGCATAAGCAGGAGGAGCTGCAGCAGCTGGAGAGACAACGGCAGCAGCAAGAAAAACTCCTTGAAGAGGAAAACAAGAAGCTTAGGGAGAGGCTCGAGCAGATGCAGGAAGAGCACAAGGCCGCCCTTGCCCAGACACGAGAGATCATGATCCAGACAGATGACCTGCCCGAGGAAGTTGTAGTTACGATGACACAGATGCCAGATATCAAAGCCGTGCCCAACGGCAGAGACGTGGTGGATGGCTTAGCACAAAATGGGGAGCCAGAGTTCGCCTTTGATGGCATTCGTCAGAAGGTATCTGCAGAGAAGCTAGCTGAGGCTGGCATATTGAGCAAGGAGAACTTAGACAAGTTGGTGAAGGGTGTTGTGAGTGTTGGTGAGCTCTCACAGAGGGAAGACGTCAAGAAGTACCTGCAGGGCAAGAGCAGCATTGCTGGTTTGTTAATCAAACCCACCAATCAAAAGATGAGCATCTATGAAGCCATGAAGAAGAAGCTGCTCAGCCCAGGCACCGCGCTGGTCCTCCTGGAAGCGCAGGCTGCCTCTGGCTTCATAATTGACCCTGTGCGGAATGCGAGGCTCTCAGTGAACGAGGCGGTTAGAGAGGGAGTGATTGGGCCAGAACTGCACAATAAAATGCTGTCTGCTGAACGAGCAGTAACTGGCTACAAAGATCCTTACACGGGAGACAAGATCTCCCTCTTCCAGGCCATGAAGAAGGAGCTCATCGTCAAGGAGCACGGCATCCGCCTGCTCGAGGCCCAGATAGCCACCGGCGGCATCATCGACCCCGTGCACAGCCACCGCCTCCCCGTAGAAGCTGCCTACAAGCGCGGCTACTTTGACCAGGAGATGAACCAGATCCTCTCTGACCCCAGCGATGACACCAAGGGCTTCTTCGACCCCAACACACAGGAGAACCTCACCTACCTGCAGCTCATGGAGCGGTGTGTGACTGACCCGGACACAGGACTGTGCCTCCTTCCGCTCACCGACCAGGCGGCTGCAGGGAGAGAGCTGGTCTACACCGACCAAGAAGCCAAGGACGTCTTTAAGAAGGCCACAGTGACAGCACCATTTGGGAAGTTCCAAGGGAAGACGGTGACCATCTGGGAGATCATCAACTCTGAATATTTCACTGAGGACCAAAGGCGGGACCTGATCCAGCAGTACAGGACTGGCAAGATCACAGTGGAGAAGATCATTAAGATCATCATCACGGTTGTGGAGGAAAGTGAGAAGAAGAGCCAGATGTGCTTCGAGGGGCTCCGGGCCCCTGTGCCTGCCGCTGAGTTGCTGGAAAGCAAAATCATCAACAAGGACCTCTACAACCAGCTGCACCAGGGCAAGAAGTCTGTGAAGGATGTGGCGGAGATGGAGTCTGTGAGGCAGTACCTGAAGGGCACAGATGCCATTGCTGGCATCCTAGTGGAGTCAACTGGCCAGAAGCTCACCTTCTATGACGCCCTGAAGAGAAACCTGCTGAAGCCAGAGATCGCCCTGTCCCTGCTGGAGGCGCAAGCTGCCACTGGCTACATCATTGACCCCATAAGGAACAGGCTGTTCTCTGTTGACGAGGCAGTGAAGGCTGAGGCTGTAGGGCCAGAGTTTCATGAGAAGCTGCTGTCCGCAGAGAAGGCTGTGACTGGCTACAAGGATCCCTATACAGGCCAGACAGTTTCCCTCTTCCAAGCGCTCAAGAAGGGGCTCATCCCCGGTGACACTGGGATCCGTCTGCTGGATGTCCAGCTTGCCACTGGAGGCATCATCGACCCTGTGAATAGCCACCGGCTCCCGCTCGAGGTTGCCTACAAGCGAGGCTACTTTGACCCGGAGATGAACGAGGCTTTGTCTGCGGCCCATGATGAGATCAAAGCTTTCTATTGTCCCAACACCCAAGAACACGTCACCTATGCCCAGTTGCAGAAGAACTGCCACCGTGACAAGCAGACTGGCTTCTACCTGCTGCCCCTCTCGGACAGAGCCATCCAGTCACAGCAGGAGGAGATCTACACGGACAGCCAGGCAAAGGAGAGCTTTGATAAGGCGGTGGTGGAAGTCCCAGCAGGCAGCTTGAAGGGCCAGACAATGACTATCTGGGAGCTGATCCACTCCGAGTACTTTACAGAGGAGCACCGTCGGGAGCTCCTCCGACAGTACAAGACTGGCAAAGTGACCATTGAGAAGATCATCAAGATTGTGATCACCATCATTGAGGAGACAGAGACCAAAAAGCAGGAGAAGCTGACGTTCAGCGGTCTCCGGGCACCTGTACCTGCCAGCGAGCTGGTGGAGTCCCGCATCATCAGCAAAGCCCAGTATGAGCAACTGAAAGAAGGCAAGAAATCAGTGAAAGAGCTCGCCGAGACAGAGACAGTGAGGAGATTCCTGCATGGGAGTGACTGCATTGCCGGCGTCTACGTGGAGGCGACCAAGGAGAAGCTGAACATCTATGAGGCTATGAAGAGGAACCTGCTGAGGTCCAGCACTGCTGTGGTCCTCCTGGAGGCCCAGGCAGCAACTGGGTTCTTGATTGACCCTGTGAAGAACAGGAAACTGTATGTCAACGAGGCGGTGAAGGCCGGCGTTGTCGGGCCCGAGCTGCACGAGAAGCTGCTGTCTGCTGAGAAGGCTGTCACTGGGTACAAGGACCCCTACTCGGGGAACACCATCTCACTCTTTGAGGCCATGAAGAAAGGACTAATTGTCAAGGAGCACGGCATCCGCCTGCTCGAGGCCCAGATCGCCACCGGCGGCATCATCGACCCCGTGCACAGCCACCGCCTCCCCGTAGAAGTGGCTTACAAGCGCGGCTACTTTGATGAGGAGATGAACCGGATCCTCTCTGACCCAACCGATGACACCAAGGGCTTCTTTGACCCCAACACGCATGAGAACCTCACCTACATGCAGCTGAAGGAGAGGTGCATCGAGGATCCTGAGACAGGCCTGTACCTGCTGCCTCTGCGGGAGCCTGAGAAGCCGACGGTGGTAGAGACCACCCACGTGTACACGGAGGCAGAGACGCGAAAGGTGTTTGAGGAGACACAGGTGGACATCCCCGTGGGCAGCAGGGCGGGCTCCTCTATGTCACTCTGGGAGATCATGCACTCAGACCTGCTGCCCGAGGAGCAGAGGAAGCAGCTCATGGAGGAGTTCCAGTCAGGCCGTGTGTCCAAGGAGCGCATGATCATCATCATCATTGAGATCATCGAGAAGACTGAGATCATTCGGCAGCAGAATCTCACGTCCTATGACTATGTCCGGCGCCGCATCACAGCCGAGGACCTCTATGAGGCCAAGATCATCTCTCAGGACATCTACAACCTACTGAAGCAGGGCTCCAAAACCTTCCGGGAGCTCTTGGATGTGGAGACTATCTGGAAGTATCTCTATGGGTCAGGCTGCGTTGCTGGCATCTACATCCCCTCTTCCAAGCAGAAACTCAGTATCTACCAGGCTTTGAAGAAGGGGCTGATCAGCTCTGAGGTGGCCCGCTCCCTCCTGGAGGCCCAGGCGGCCACCGGCTTCATGATTGACCCCATAAAGAACGAGATGCTGACTGTCGATGAAGCCGTCAGGAAAGGCTTGGTGGGGCCTGAAATCCATGACCGACTCCTGTCCGCAGAGAGGGCTGTGACAGGTTACAGAGACCCATACAGTGAACAGAAGATTTCCATCTTCCAGGCCATGAAGAAAGACCTCATTCCTAGCGAAGAGGCCCTCAAGCTCCTGGATGCCCAGATAGCCACTGGTGGCATCGTTGACCCACACCTGGGCTTCCATCTGCCCCTGGAGGTGGCCTACCAGCGGGGCTTCATCAACAAGGACACGTATGACATGCTGTCTGAGCCCAGTGAGGTGCGAAGCTATGTGGATCCATCCACGGATGAGAAGCTCAGCTACACACAGCTCCTGAAGCGGTGCCGCAAAGATGAGACCAGCGGGCTCCTCCTGCTCCCACTCTGCGACACGAGGAAGCTCACCTTCCGGGGGCTGCGGAAGCAGATCACCGTGGAGGAGCTGGTCCGCTCGCAGGTGATGGATGAAGCCACCGCCCAGCGCCTCCAGGAGGGCCTCACTTCCATCGAGGAGGTCTCCAAGAACCTAAAGAAGTTCCTGGAGGGCACCAGCTGCATTGCTGGTGTCTTCGTGGATTCCACGAAGGAGCGGCTGTCCGTGTACCAGGCCATGAAGAAGGGCATCATCAGGCCAGGCACCGCGTTTGAGCTCCTGGAGGCGCAGGCGGCCACGGGGTACGTGATTGACCCCATCAAGGGCCTCAAGCTGACTGTGGAGGAGGCTGTGCGGATGGGCATCGTGGGCCCTGAGTTCAAGGACAAGTTGCTCTCTGCTGAGAGGGCGGTCACTGGCTACCGGGATCCCTACACTGGAAAGCTCATCTCCCTATTCCAGGCCATGAAGAAGGGTCTGATCCTGAAGGACCATGGGATCCGCTTGCTCGAGGCCCAGATTGCCACAGGAGGCATAATTGATCCCGAGGAGAGCCATCGCCTCCCTGTGGAGATTGCCTACAAGAGGGGCCTTTTCGACGAGGAGATGAATGAGATCCTACTGGATCCCAGTGATGACACCAAGGGTTTCTTTGATCCGAACACGGAGGAGAACCTCACCTACCTGCAGCTCATGGAGAGGTGCATCACCGACCCAGAGACCGGCCTCTGCCTCCTGCCCCTGAAGGAGAAGAAGCGTGAGAGGAAGACCTCCTCCAAGTCCTCTGTCCGCAAGCGCAGGGTTGTGATCGTCGACCCAGAGACAGGCAAGGAGATGTCCGTGTATGAAGCCTATCGCAAGGGCCTCATCGACCACCAGACCTACCTGGAGCTGTCAGAACAGGAGTGCGAGTGGGAGGAGATCACCACCTCCTCCTCTGATGGCGTGGTGAAGTCCATGATCATCGACAGGCGCTCGGGGCGCCAGTACGACATAGATGATGCCATCAGCAAGGGCCTGATCGACCAGTCGGCCCTGGACCAGTACCGCTCAGGCACCCTTTCCATCACTGAGTTTGCGGACATGCTCTCTGGCAACATGGGTGGCTTCCGGTCGCGATCGTCTTCTGTGGGCTCGTCTTCCTCCTATACTGTCAGCCCGGCCCCCTTGAGAACGCAGATGTGGAGTGACCCGACCGAGGAGACCGGGCCGGTGGCAGGCATCCTGGACACGGACACTCTGGAGAAGGTGTCCATCACGGAGGCAATGCACCGCAACCTTGTAGACAACATCACGGGGCAGAGACTGCTGGAAGCCCAGGCCTGCACCGGGGGCATCATTGACCCCAACACCGGGGACAAGTGTTCTGTCGCGGATGCGGTGAACAAGGGCCTGGTTGACAAAATCATGGTGGACCGCATCAACCTGGCACAGAAGGCCTTCTACGGCTTCGAGGACCCGCGGACCAAGACGAAGATGTCAGCGGCCCAGGCCCTGAAGAAGGGCTGGCTATACTACGAGGCCGGGCAGCGCTTCCTGGAGGTGCAGTACCTGACGGGGGGCCTGATCGAGCCTGATGTCGAGGGCCGGGTCTCCTTGGATGAGGCACTGCAGAAGGGCACCATCGACACACGCACGGCCCAGAAGCTGCGGGACGTGAACACCTACTCCAAGTATCTCACCTGCCCCAAAACCAAGCTGAAGATCTCCTACAAGGACGCGATGGACCGGAGCATGATCGAGGACGGGACCGGCTTGCGGCTGCTGGAGGCCTCCTCCCAGTCCAGCAAGGGCTACTACAGCCCCTACAACGTCAGCAGTGCCGGATCCACCTCCGGCTCGCGGTCGGGCTCCCGGACGGGATCCAGGTCGAGCTCCAGGCGAGGGAGCTTCGACGCCACCAGCTCTGGCTTCTCCATGACCTACTCTTCCTCCTCCTTCTCGTCCTCCAGCTTTGGGCGCAGATACACGGCAGGTCCCCAGAGTGCGGTGGATGCAGGAGACTCCTCCGTCACCCCATCCCTCCTGAGCGGGCGCTGCGGGCAGCAGGCGAGCGTGGCAGGGCTGTGGGGGCCTCCGCTCAGCGTGGCGTGAGGCTGCCTGCCCCGTCCAGCCTCTGAGGAGCCCGCCCGCCTCTCCCGCTCCGCATGTTGCAATGCTGCTGGCTAATCACTATTATTTTTTTTTTAATTTTTAAACTCCATTCTTCCAAAGCAGTGCCTAAAGTTTAACCAAAAAGACTAATATATTAATATATACGATTGTTCTGACAGTATTTGTATATTAAGAGATGTGAGAGAGAACACACTACCCTCCCAGATCCGCAGCCCCGGGAGCTTGCTGCCGTTCGTGCCCTCTGCAGAGCAGATCCTGCCCAGCCACTCGGACACAGCGAAGCAGAACCTGAAAACAGTTTTGTGTTTTTGATCTAACCACTTAGCAACTCTTTTGTAATTAAAACCTACCGGCTTCACCCCCGCACCTTGAAGGAGGAGACGGCGCTGTCCCTGCGGCATGCCTGGCTGGGACGGTGGAGGACGCTGCCGCAGGCTCCCCCACCGCTCAGCACCGGGCAGCCCGATCCCGTGCACCACTGGAGCCACCCGGACCCTTCCACCTGCCCTCAGCACGGCACAGGGGCTCTGCGCCCCCTCCCGAGCTGCCCCAGCTCCTTTCCTTGGCCTCCCGGCACAGCCCTGCCGCCGCCACGGACCCGGTGCCCCGACCGTAAGTGCGCGCTGGCGCTGCCCGCTGCTTCCGCGCCGTGCGGAGGGAGCTGCCCCGCACCGCCGCTGCGCCCACCCAGGGGCTTCGCTGCGTGCCCACCACCTCCGCCAGCCCGCCCGCTCGCTTGGCTTGCCCCACGCGCAGCTGTGTGGCCGCCAGCTGGCGGCGGCACCTGCACCTCGCTCTCTATCTATCTATCTGTCTGTCTCTCCGTGTATCTGGGAAGTGCTCCGCACAAGGTCTGTTTCTTAACGCTGACGTAGCCTAACAAACTGGCAGCCGCTCGGCAGAGCCCATGCTGGAGCCCTGCTGACTCCTTGCTGCCAAAGCCAGCCGGGGTCTGTGCGTGCTGCGCGTGGTTTCTGCACCCAGGCCCCAGCCCGCTGCCGGCTGCACGTCTTCCCCTCGCCGAGGCTCCTCCAGCCGTGGGAGCCTCTGTGTGGGGCGGGCCTGGAGCGCGCTCTGGCTGGAGAGAAAGCGGATCTTAGAACCGGTCTCCTCTTTCCTATGGGAATTCCTTTCCTCTTGGCTTTCCTCTCCTTCCCATCACCCGCAATAACGCGCTCTCTCTCTGGCAGATGTCTTTTTCCAGTCCCACCAAAGATGTCCCCTTGCCGCTGGGCGAGTTCCTCAGCTGGGTCTCCAACGTTAGCAGGTCGTGGATCGGCTCGAGGGGAGCCCTGGACGCGGCAGCGCCTCGGCTGAGCTCACCTGCGCAGGTAATGCTGACCTTTCCCTGCTCTCGGGGGCTTCCCGTGGTCCTGCAGCTTGCGGGGCTGCTGCTGGGGGGGGGCACATCCTCCAGACTGTGACTGTGAAATGGCCACGGGGCATTGCTTTCCTCCAAGCACGTGCAGGGGTAGCGTGGCCGGCGGTGGAGGCTTTTCAGCCACGGCCGTGCCAGAGCAGTTCTGGCTCCCCACACGAGCTCCCGCTGTGCCCAGGCTCCACGGGGCGAGCAGGCTGGTGTGGGGTGGGCGCGTGGCGCTGCCGGCTGGGCTCAGTGGCTTCATCTCATGGACCAGTCCTCCTGTCTCATCCCATCTTTTCTGTTCGCTTTGTTTTAGTGTTGCTGGATGTCCATCCCAACTCCCCTCACCGCTGCCACGGAGCCCGTACCCCAGTGCTGGGGCAAGTGGGACCGCACTTGAGGACACTGGGAAATGCTCCCTCTCCCTTTGCACTTGCCAGATCCCCGCTCAGAGACCTGGGGCCACGCTGCCCGGGTGCAGGAGGTGCTCCGCAGCACGGGAGCCCCTGACTCACCAGCCGCCCCTGCCCCCTGGCAGCGCGTGGCCCCAGCCCCACCACATCCTCCACCGGTGCCCCAGCAGGGGCTGAAGCAATAAGTGAGGTGGCAGCGGGGGCTGTGCCTGCCCGGCCTGGCCACCCTGGCCCCAGAGGCACCCGCGCGGTTGCCTGGCCCTCCCCTCGCCCCGTGCCAGTGCACCCCATCCTCCCTCAGGATCAGCCTCCACGCACGGTGCCACGGCTCGCTCGCGGATCTCCACAGCACCTCTCCTCCTTCCCACCTTCTCTCATTTTGCCATGTGTAAATCGATCATGTTATTCCTCAGCATTTGTTATTATTCTCATTATCCAGTTTTGCTTTTGCATGACATACTAACGTGGGCGATTCTGTAACATACCCAGCCCGAGCCAGGGCTCCCACTCCTTTGGGTCCCTGCCCTTCCCTGATTTCCCAATCATTTCTCATCAGGGCAGCGGGAGCTTATCAATAATCCAAAAGCATCTCTTTTTGGGGGCAAAACACTAAAACCTGACTTGTATATACCGTGAAGTGTTTGTAAAACATGCAGTATGGACCCATGGCTCTCCCCAGTGAGGTCAGTAAAAGAGATCCTATGAAACCAGCCGGCAGCTCCGCGTGGTCTGTTCACACTCGCTGCTCCCTGGTCAGCGGCCGTGCCCGGTGGGTGGGCTGGGGGCTCTCGGTCACCTCCTGCACTCTTGGGCTGTGCCGCTGTGGGTGCTTGCTGGCGGGGAGGAGGAGGCTGCCTGTCCAGCTGGGGCATGGCCGGGGCACTGGTACAGGGACCTGGGGCCAGCAGGACCCTGCTGCCCGCGGGCACTGCCCAGTGCCTGGTGTGAGTGCTATGCCAGTGTGCTCGGTGCATGCAAAGCCATGCCCAGGCAGCCCCCCCCATGCCACTGTGCCCAGACCAGGGCCGCAGGATTGTCCCAGGGACCCCAGGCACGCTGCTGGCTGCCCCGGGCTCCTGGAGCTGGGTGTGCTCTGCATCAAGGTGAGTGTGGGCCCAGCAGGGCCGTGGGCTCGGATGGCCCTGGGAGGCTGCAGCCCCTTGCCAGTGGCTCCCTGGTTTTGGGGGCGGGGGTAGCAGCAGCAGGGGGGCACTGCTGGTGGAGTGGAGGCTTCTGAGGCTGCATCTTGTGCACAAGCACCGCCCTGACGCCCTGTGCAGTGCAGTGCGTATGGCAGCGCCCACTGCACCCCAGGGCGCTGCTGTGCTGGTGCCGATGTGTGCAGCTGCTGCGTGAGCAGAGCCTTGCTGGGGCTGTGCACAGTGGGCCGCTGGCCTCTGCTTGTCCCTGTGGTGCGACAGGAGCGTGGCTCACTCAGCCCGGTGGTGCACAAAGCGTCGCGGATGGGTCCCAGTGCTCGGGAATGCCCCGCATGGCTTCCAGGACAGAGCGGCCTGGGCAGGCAGGGGCGAGCTGGCCGGTAACCAAGCAGCAGGGTTTGTATGGGCAAACCTGAGCGTGGAGGCACCTGCTCAGGAGGGTTTCTGGCACTGGCTCTACTGGCACATGAAATCTTTGCAGCCCTGCAGGCCCTGGGCTGGGCTGGGCGCCAGGCACCACGCCAGGAAGACCAGAGCTGGCACAGCAGGGCTGAGCATGGCACGCGCGGGCTGCCGGGTGGTGCAGGGGCAGCGCCCGCTCCGTGCGATGTTGGGGCTGGCGGGATCTGCCCAGCAGCAGCAGGACCATGCTGGGAGCAGCTGAGCCCATCAGCCATGTAGCGGCACCCAGGGAGAGCCTGGGCTGACGCAAACAGATGGCAGTGGCTTGGGAGCAAGTTAATTGCATTGCGTGTCAGCAATTAGCAGCAGCGTCCCTCCCTGCAGCGTGGTGCGCTGGGACGCAGCTACTGGATGTGGCAGGGGTGGGGGCACCGCGCGGGCACAGCCCTCGTGCCAGGGGTGGCTGCAGGCTGCTGCGCCCATCCTCGTGGGCTTAGGATGGGTCCCAGCAGGGGGAAGCTCCCCCAGGGTGGCACAGCCGGTGCGGAGCCTGCACCCTGTGCTCATCAGCACCCTGGGGGTGTGCACCACCTCGCTGCCACCAGAGGTAATTCCTGCTGCCTCACCTCCACCTTCCTGCTGCCCCTCGGGGCTGGACACCTCTCACAAACCTCATGAGCCCACTGAGACCCTTCTGCCTTCAGGGAGAACCCCCCTGTCCCTACCCCACTCCATGGACTAGATACCCTCATCCGCAAAGACCCTCCTGGGGGGGGGGGAGGGGGGATTGACCTCCCCATCCTGGGGCCGAGAACTCCTGAGAGCGAACCCTGAACTCTGCAAATCCTGCGGGCTCCTCCTGGGAAGCCTCGGCCCCTGGGAGCGGCACCTGATTGCTGAGGGGCCCCCATGCCCCAGGCCCGCAGCACTGTGCCCACGTTGGCCATGGCATGGGTGGCCTCCTGGCACGGCAGTGGGGCCGGGTGGTGGGACCCCGCTGCGGTGCCTGGCAAAGGGGCAGGCCCCCGGTGGGGCGTGCAGGGGAGGGACACCCCCCACATCCACGCCTCTCAGGCTCCCACGCACTCACGCTAGAGCCGCGCTGCTTCCCGTGCACCTGGCAGCACCGGTGCCTCGGTGTCGCGCAGCAGGACTCGGCATCAGCCAGGCACCGTGCGGACAAGCGGCACCGTCAGGACCACGGGCACAGGGACAACGGGAAGCCGGGGACCTGCCCCTGGGGCTGCTGCTTGTCAGCCTCCGGTACCAGCTGTGACCAGCCAAATGCCGCAGCGAGGCTTTCCCAGGGATCGGGGAGCTCATCAGGGAGCCCCTTGCCGTGCCACCGTGCCCCTGGGGGCCAGGGCAGAGCTGTGGCAGGGGCTGCCCGGTCCCATTGCTCCCCGCTGGAGCTGCTGCAGATTTGCCCAGTGCCTGTAGCCCTGGTGGCCCTGGCGCAGCCGAGCGAGCACAAGCACCGCGCGAGGGAGCGCCGGGGCCGCAGCCGGGCCGGGGGAGCGGCGCTGAGCAGTGTCAGCTGCCACGGCGCGGCACCGCGCGCTGGGAGCGGCCGAGCGAGCGTGTAATTGGGCCAGGCTAATTATGATGGATAACTCTATTATATTCCCGTTTTTAATGCACTGCAGCTTAGCTTGCCCCGCTGACGTGAAGGCCAGAGTTCACTCCTTTCAGCCCCTGCGAGCTGAGCGGTGGCGCAGCGTTAAAACCTCTGGGCAGCGTATGCGGGGCGCTGAATGTGGCGCCCATAATGGCTGTCACTCAGCCCTGCGACGCAGGCCCGCCTGCGTGCACAAACGTTTGCAAACAGCCGGTGACCAACTTACACAAAACACTCGCGGGGACCCCGCCGACGCTTGCCAGAGGGGCTCGGTGCTCCCAGGTGCGTGGCAGCCGAGCCGGGCACCAGCCCTGCTGCTGGCACGGGAGCTCACGCCCAGGGTGCGCATTGCCCTTGGCTGCGGGGCCCTGTCCGGCCGCGGGGGACCTGTGGCTTCCATCCCAAGCAGGGCCACGGCTGCCAGCTCGTCCCCGCTGGCATGCAGCGGCTGCCAGCTCTGTGTGCCCGCCGCCCCGGGCACTGCTGGCGCCGCGCTGCAGCCCGCAGCTCGCCGCGCTGGGAACACTGTGTACAGCTTAGCAGGCAGCCACAAAGCAGGACTGGCCTCTCCCACGCCCCCCCCCCTCCGCCAGGGTGCTGAACTTTTCTGTAGGGCCATAAGCTGCCCCGCTCTGCTTCCTCCGCACGTGTGGAGCCCAGCGGCTCCCCAGCGGCCTGCCGCTGCCCCGGGGCACGGAGCCCCCACTCGCTGTGCGGCGGCACGCAGCTCCCCCGGCCCCCGTGGAAATCTCGATGCTCATCGGCTGATGACAGCGCTGCCCCGTGGGGTGTGCCCATGTCCCGGTGCCGCTGCATGGCACGGTGCAGTCAGCACGGCGGGCTGCTGTTGGCAGTGTGCTCAGTGATCCTGGCTGCTGAACCCACCCCTCTGCTGGCTGCAGGCCCCGGGAGGCAGGAGCAGGGCTGATGGCACTGGCTGCCACGGGTGGGTGCCGCCAGGCTGCGGGGCCAGCCAGGGGCTGCGGCGATACCGAGCGACCTCGGGGCGCTCTGAGCTCTGAAGCCGCTGACGGGGCTGCGGGCACTGCGGCGGCGCGGGGACCTGTGCCCCCCTCCCAAGGCACCGCGTCACTGCTGTCAGGCGGCTCCAAATCCGTTCGTTCTGGTTGTCATGTCCCAGGACGGAGCTGTGCCTGGTGGCTGTCCCCGGCCAGCGGCTGAGCTGGGGCTGGTGGCTGCTTTGGGGGCACCCAGACGTGCCCGGGTGGTGGCCGCAGGGCCCGCTGCGGCTGCTCCCACTGCAGGCGCACGCAGTACCCAGCGCGTGGGCATCCGCAGTGGTCTGGGGGTTCTGCTCTTGTCGCGTGTCCATCGGCACGTCCCCAGGAGCCGTGCAGACACGGTGCCGCATGGTGTCTGCGACGGGCTGGCAGCGGTAGCCAGGGCTCCGTTCCCTGCCAGCCCATGCTGGGGTTTGGGCACAGTTGCTGGAGAAGCGCATCCCATTGCTGCGCTGAGCTGGGGGCAGTGCGGGGAGCATGGGCAGCGAAGAGCCCCACGGACTGCCTGAACTTGACTGTGAACACCATGGTCACTCCTCGTGCTTGTGAAAATATTCCATGTCCCTGCTTATCGAGCCTGTGGTCCTCAGCCTCTGCCCCTCGCAGGCAGAGCCGATGCACGGCATCTCAAATGTACAGCCAGCAGAGCTGTGTGGGGGCCACACGCCCACCCTCGCTCTGCCTCGTGCTCACGTTCCTTGTCATCACCCTCCTCACGGCATCCCACAGGAGGTTTGTACTTCACCTCCCACAGCCTCTCGCAGCAGTCGTGCTCCCGCTCCCGCCTCTCGGCAGCTGGGATGGATGCTCACTGCAGCACATGCAGCGCCTGCTCTGCTCTCATCCAGCTGCCGGCGCCGCGTGCTTTTCTGCCACACGCTTTTCCCTCTTCGGGATTCCCAGTGGTACTCGCAGCGCTGGATCCTGCCCTCCTTCATGATGTTCAGCCAGGCTGGCGGAGGGTGGCAAGTGGCTCTGCAGCGGGGCAGGGCTGGGGCTGGCCCCTGGGCGCCGGCACAGGGCTCGGGGCTGCTCTGGCCACTGCTGGGGGTGCGGCGAGGGCGAGGGACCACAAGGGCATGTGCGGGGCTGCAGGCTGCAGGGACTGGGCATGCGGTAGCTGGTCTGAGACACGCAGTCTATGTACAGGGGGTGGAAATGGGGCAAGGTGACACTGCCCCGGTGGGGACAGCGTCAGAAAGTCATCACTCCCGGTGCTGTGCCCATCTCGAGACTGCTGGTGACGAGTCCTGCCAGCCCACTGGTCTGGACTGGGAGAGCACAGGGGTGACACTGGAGGCAGGGGAGGACTCCCACAGGCAGCCAGCACGCGAGCTAACATGGGGGGGTCCTTTGTGCTTTGCAGCTCAGCCTCCTCCGGGCAGCGCCCCCAGACAGTTGCTGCCCCTGGGGCTTTGGTGCTGGGGTTTGCGAAGCCTGCCCAGCCCACCGCGCATCCCGCACCCACCCACGGGCTGTGCAGGGACGGGTGCAATGTGGCACGGGGCAGCCTGGCTCAGTGGTGCAGGGACAGAGACAGAGCAGTGCCTCAGCGTGCCACCGGCTGCAGGGCTTGGGCAGGTGGGGAGCTCTGTGGGGCACTGAGGGGCTTTCCCTGCCCTGGCGCTGGGAGCCATCACCCCCCAGGCAGCGCTGTGGGTCGGTGTGGGCTGGGATCAGCCTGGCACCAAGCACAGGGTCTGGCGCTGCCAGCCTTGCGAGGAGCAGATTTAGGGATGTGGTGGGCCCCTGACTGCGATGGGCCAAGTCTGCACCAGTGCGAGGCGAGCATGCGGGGCCTTGCCTGGATGACGGGGTAGCTGGAACAACGTGATTTCGGCTTCCTGGGCACCTGGGCTGGGACGGGGTCACACCCACGGGGTCTCCTCTTGGGTCGCATCCCTGCTGCCCTGCGGCACCACGCCGCTCCACCCGCCCGCAGGTACTGGCCCCGCTGTGCCCCCCGCCAGAAAACCCCGTCCCACCCCTTCCTTCTGCTCTCTCTGCAGACGCGCTTCGCTGCGGATGGCACCGGGCTCTCTGGGACGAGCGCGGAGGGGCTGTCACCAGAGGCGGAGGAGCTGGAGAGGTACGGGTCTCTGCCGGGCACGTCGAGGGCTGGCCAGGGCCAGGGACCGCCCGTGGGCATCTTCGTGATGGCAGGGGCTGGGATGAATCCGGCACCATCCCGTCTGGGTCAGCCGCTGGGAAAGGGGCAAGGGTGTTGTGGGCAGATTCATCGCTGTCCCACCCAAACACAGGGGTCCCTGGAGGGACGCCTGCACGTCCTGGCTGTGCCCTGTGTCCCTGCAGCCGTGCATGTCCCGCGCTCTCTCCGCAGGGCGCAGCAGCGGGGCGAGGGGACGGAGTGGCGGCTGGAAGTGCACGAGCAGCTGCTGGCCCTGCGGCACTGGCTGGACGCCGTGGAGAAGAGGCTGCCGGAGCCGGGCCCTGCGCTGCAGGTAATGGGCTTGCCCCGGGCGAACGGCAGCCGGCAGAGCCAGGCAGGACCCAGCCCACGCTTCGCAGAGGCTGGTGAGGTCTCAGTCCCCAAACAGGACAGTGCCTGGCCGTGGCTGGTGGGAATGGCATGGCCAACCTCCCACTGGCACCAAGGGACCAGGCAGGGTGCCGTGTCCCCGGTCCACCCTCCCCAGCCCCACGGTGCTCACCCAGACCTGCCCGTGGCACGGCTGTGCCTCAGCACCCCACCGGCACCTCCTTTGGCTGCGGCGAGCTTGGAGCCTCGAGCCCCTGCCGGCAGCCGGTCCCTGCCCGTACCCCGCGGGCAGCAGGGCCACCTCCTGCACCGGGCGCAGCCCTGTGCTGCCTCCCCTCCGTCCAGCAAGGGGTGTGCAGCTGTGCACAGGGAGGGTTGCACACGCTGCCCAGGCGCGTGCAGCCATGCCCCCGCTGCGCAGCCCTGCGTGCCCATCTGCTCGCAGGCCCCTGCCAGCAGGGTGTGAGGCGTCCCCCCAGCTCCCCGGCCAGCACGGCCTCTGCGTGGAGCAGCAGCGGGAGCACCCGGCCGGCGGGGGCTGCCCTGGCCAGCCCCTCCTCGCGGCCCTGTGAGCAGTCCCTCGCTGGCTCCTTTTGTTCTGGGGCTGGCCAGCACACGGGCTCCCTGCGCACACATGACAGCACAAACTGAAAGGGCCATTCATCGCGGCCCTGGCGCAGACAAAGCCGAGGCCGAGGAGAAACCCACCCAGCTCCCGGGATCTGAGGCTGCGGATTCCAGCCGACCGCTCCCGCCGCTGCCCCGCGCTGCGCTCGCTCTGCCCGGGGCACCCGCGCCACCCCCAGCCCGTACCTGAGGCCGGGGAGCGTGCCAGGGGGGCTCCTGGCAGGTGCGCAGCTCGGGCTCAGCGAGCGGCTCCAGGAGGGAACCGGGGCTGCTGCCCCCACCTCGGGGGGCCCCGGCCGGGTGCTCGGGGGCACGGGTGCCTCACCAGCGTGGCGGCTGTGCCGGGGGTGTCCAGGCTCCTGCACGCCCTCCATGGGGCTGCGTGGGGGGGGGGGGGGGGGGGGGGGCGAGAGCAGTGCTGCGGGAGGTGGCAGATGGCGTTGGGTCTGGGGGCAGCAGGCGAGGGGCGCAGCCCCCCCCGGCCAGCTCCTCTTTGGGGTGCTCGGTGGGGCAGCATCACCGCCCCAGCACAGAGGCAGCACCAGGGGCTCAGCACCCTCGGCCAGGCCTCGGTGCCTCCCGGTTGGCGTGGCTCCTTTGCGGATACCCAGAGCAGCCAGGGAGGCCCACGCCTCAGCAGGGAGCCCACGCACGCCCCCAGCACCGGGTGCTGAGCTCCTCGCCGCCAGCAGCGGGAAGGCGACGCGGTGCCGCAGGAGAGCCCGGGCTATGCTAATTCCCTGCGGCGTCTCCGGCGGCCGAGCAGACAAAGCCCCCGGCCGCCTCCGCCCGCCGCTTTCAGGAGAGCCCAAGGGAGCCCCATCCATCAGCGCCTCGCGTCGCTGCCCGGGGCCCCCCGAGGGGCACCCGCTCCTTCGCGCGGGGCGGGAGCCCCCCGGCCCGGGGCCGGGCCCCGCACGGGGAGGGCTCGGGCAGGCCCCAGCGCTGGGGCTGGTGGCGCGGGCACCGCGGGCAGCGGCAGGGCCCCGACCCCCCCGGGAGCCCCGGTCCGCTCCCGCACCCAGGGCAGCAGCGGGTCCGGCCCGGAGACCCCCGGGGGGGCGGTGGGCTCTGTCCTGGCCCCGCCGCCCCCCCGCCCGGCCGCCCCCCTCCCGGCCCCGCCGCTCCCACCCGAGACCCCCCCACCCCGGCCTTGGGGTGCGCGGGGAGGGGGCCGCGCCCCGGCCGCCCCTGGGGGGGCCGCGCTCGGGACCCGGGGCCGGGCGGCAGCGCCCCCCCCCCCCCCCCCCGCAACCCCCGGCCTGCCCGGGGGGGGCCGCGCACGGGGCCGGGTCCCGACCTCCCGGGGCGCGCCCAGCCCGGTGCGGGGCCGGGGGCAGGTGCCGGGGAGCGGGGCGGTGGGAACGGCGCCGCTCCCCTCCCCCGCCCGGGATGGCTGCGAGGCCCCGGGGGTTTCCCCGGTAACGGCCCCGCCGCGGCTCAGCACGCCAAGGGTTAACGCGAGCGGCCGTATTGTATGAGCGGGGCGTGCGGCGGGGTCAGCCGAGCCGTGCCGAGCCGTGCCGAGCCGCGCCGAGCCGTGCCGCGCCGTGCCGAGCCGTGCCGAGCCGTGCCGAGCCGAGCCGTGCCGCGCCGCGCCGCGCCGAGCCCCGCGGGCGATGTCCCCGCGGCGGTGACCCGGGGCCCGTCCCCGCTCCGCGCCCCCGGGGCCCGTCCCCGCCCCGCCGCGAGGGGCCGGCGGCGCGCCCGGGAGCGGGCGGCGGGAGCGGGGCGGCCCCGGCCCACGGCCACCCGCGGGGTGAGTGCGGGGCTGCGCCCCCGGCCCCGCCTGGGGAGCGCCGGGGGGCGAGGGGGCGCCCGGGGGGGGTCGCGCCGCGGGGCCGGGCGGGGCGGGGCGCGAGGTCCCTGCGGGGCGCGGGGAGGGTGCGGGGGCCCCCCGGCCTCCCCTGGGGACCCCGCGGGCAGCCCACCTGCGGGGGGCCGGGGGGCGCGCCGGGGGGCCGGGGGGCGCTGCGTGCGGGGCCGGGACCGGGGTCCCGGAGCCCCCCTGCAAGGTGCAGCCGTGCGAGTGCGCGTGCAGGTGCCGTGTGCGGGGGTCTGCGCCCCGCCGGGGGGCTCGGCGTGCACCCACGGGGCTGGCGGCTGCGGAGCGTGCGCCCTGCGTGTGCGGCGTGCTGGCCCCGCGCGTGCCCCCGTTGCACGTGTCCGCAGCTGGCGTGGGCACATCTGTGTGTGTCTGTGTGTGTCTGTGTGTGTCTGTGTGTGTCTGTGTGCCGCTGCTGCTGGGTGCGCACGTGCAGCGTGGCGGCGGTGCGGGGTCTGCGCCTGTTGCACGGCGTGCGTGCGGCTGAGCAGCGTGGGTGCGTGCGAAGCGCGGTGTCTGTGTGTGAGCAGAGCACTGCCCCCGCTGCGGGCGCGTGTGCACGTGGGGAGCGTGGCTGCGCCACAGGTGCACGCAGCCGCGGGTGCCTGTGCAGTGCCCAGGGGCCGCACGCACCCCCCGTGGACCTGGGTGCTGCCAGGAGGGGCTGGGCTGCAGCCGGGGGGCTGTGGGCAGGGGGCTGCGCGTGCACGCAGAGCCCCAGCAGCCAGGGGTCTGTGCCGGCCATGCGGGTGGGTGCGTGTGTGTGTGTGTGTGTGCGCGCGCGCCCCTGCAAGCCCCCTGGGTGTGTGTGTGCACGTGTGTGTGTGCATGCACACGGGTGCATGCCCGGCTCCAGGCCCCGGGCGCAGGCTGCGCTGCGGCAGCGCTGGGCTGGGTCTGGCGTGGGAGGGTCCTGGCGGGTGGCGCGGGGGATTTATGGCTGCGGCAGGCGGGCAGGGGCCGGCGAGGCGGGGAGCTGCCTGCCTGCCGGGTGGGTGCTCCCGATGGACGGCCCCGGCCCCGCTCCCCCCCCGCAGGTCCCCGGTGCTGCCTTTGTCAGGGCGCTGCAGACAGATGGCTCTTTTCTCCCGGCTCCGCTCGCCTCGGAGTTAATCTAATGGCACAAAGCGATGCTGGTTGGGAGCATCTGCCTGTCTGCGGGCGCCCTGCGCTGCCTCCCGGTACCTTTTATTTACATTTCTCTTAACGAGACGCGCATCTGCCAGGCAGGGATGCGCGCTGCCCGCCGAGAGGTGGCAAAGCCACAAGTCCCGCGGCGTCCCCGCCCTGCGCCATCCCTCTCCCCGTGACAGCTAGGTCTAGGTGACCACCAGTGCTTCATTCCCCCCTGTCCCCAGGGCCCTGGCCCTGTGGTTCGGGGTCTCTTGGGCCTCCCAGGCCTGTGCAGGAATTCGGGTGGCACCAGCATCCGCTGGGGCAGAAGTGCAGCTGGGAGCCGGGGCCCTGGGGTGCAGGATGAGGCCCCAGGCGCTGCAGAGCGGGGCTCGGCCGCCGTGCAGCCCCGTGGTGGCTCCGATAACATGCGTCCTCCTGGCTTGTTTCAGGCCGGGATTTGAGGTGGGGGCCCGGCGCCCGCGCCATGGGGAACTCGGTGAGTCGGCCCAGCTGCCTGGGCGAGAAGAGCCGGCGCTCAGAGGAGCTCCTCCGGGAGCCGCAGCTCCGGGACCTGGGGCTGGACGTGGGGCAGCCGCCCGGCGGGAGCGTCGCGGAGGCCCGGATGGGGCCGCTGGAGAAGCCGCCGGCGCCGGTGGAGAACGGCTGGAGCCCGGCACCTGCGGCTGGCCGGAGCGGGGCAGGCAGCCCAGCGCTGAAGCGCAGCCTCTCGGAGGTGGCGGTGCAGAACGGGAGCACAGCCTGCGTCCCGCTCAAGGGGCAGGGTGAGGCGCGGGGCGCAGCCTGGACGCCCCCCCGGGCCGGCGCCCCCCGGAGCGCCTGGTCCTGGAAGCCCGTCACCACCCGGGAGGTGACAGAAGTGACGGAGGTGACGGAGACCATCGTGACGGAGATTGTGGAGGTGACCGAGTACCCGGCCGGCGAGAAGGGCGGGGAGCCCCTGGTCACCCGGACGGTCACGGTGCTGACGGAGCGCGCGGGGGAGCTCGCAGCCGGCGGCCACTCTGGACACGTGGATGCCTCAGAGGTGACTGCCGGGCAGGAGCCTCTCGCCAAGGACGACGCCGTGCCAGCCCCAGGCGTGGGCTGGGGGGGCCCAGCACCCCCAGCCAGGTGCCAGGAGGTCGGAGCAGCCCCCTCCCCTCTGCCACGGCGGGTGGGGGCTTGAGCCTGCCCCTGGCGCTGTGAGCCTGTAGGGCGCGCACCGTGCTGGGTGCTCCAGGGTGTGCGCTAGGGCTTTCCTGAGCTCTGCGGGCAGTGCCTGGTCTTTGGGCCCCGAGCACCGAGTGTGGTCTGTGCAGAGCCCTTCCCCAGCACGGCTCTGCCGGTGGGGCCAGCAGGGACCGGCAGGTGGCATGGGGCCAGGCAGGGGGTGCTGGGGAGGGCTCGGGCTGGGCTGGGGGCCTCTGTCCCAGCACCGCCTCCGGGACTGGGCATCACAGGGGCCAGAGCACCCCAGCCCCACGGCCGTCCCAAGCCTGGGTGGCTCAGCCACCTCTCTCCCCAGGTGTCCCTGCGGGCTGTCCCCGTCCCGGAGGATGTGGCAGGTACGGAGCGAACCCAGGACACTCTGGAGAGCCTGCTGGCGTGGGTGGCAGACATGGAGGAGCTGGTGAGCAACCAGAAGCCGCCCTCCTCGGAAGTGAAGGTGGCGAAGGCGCAGCTGGAGGAGCAGAAGGTCAGCAAATCCCGGGCAGGCGCGTCCCT
Source organism: Anser cygnoides (assembly GCF_040182565.1). Taxonomy (NCBI): domain Eukaryota; kingdom Metazoa; phylum Chordata; class Aves; order Anseriformes; family Anatidae; genus Anser; species Anser cygnoides. Next base: position 163,422,816 of record NC_089874.1, read on the forward strand.
CCCACGCTGATCTCCTGGCCTCCCTCCAGCCGGGGATTACAGGGCTAGGGGCTGGGGGCTGAGCGGCCCCCCCGGCACAGCTCTGTGCCGCGCTCCCTTCAGCTCCTGAAGCGGCTGCTGGAGGAGCGGAGGCCCCGTGTGGAGCACGTCCTGCAGGAGCGAGCGGTGCTGCCAGGCACCACGGCAGCAGCACCCGAGGGGAGCAGCAGCCTTTCCAGCCTCGGGGAAAAGTGGGGCAAGCTGATGCAGGAGGCTGAAGCCAGGTGGGTCAGGGCCAAGGCATTTGTCCGTGGGGTCAGTGGCTCCGACCCCGTGTGTGCAGGAGCGGCCGGCGGTGCCGCGCAGTTCCCCCGCCGTGCCCTGCAGCGGCAGCAGCACGCACCCTCGCCACATCTCTCCTCCGTCCCGGCCCCGTGGCTGCGCGGGGTCAGCGGCTCTGTGCACGCCCTGCTGCGAGGAACGGTGATGGAGCAGGACTGGGGCTGGTGCAGCTGGGCAGGGGACACCTCGCCCTGTGTCCCCGTGTCCCCACGTCCCCGCTCCCAGGACCCCGAGCCCAAGGCACCTGCAGCGTGTCCTTGGGACGGACGGGGGGATGCCGGCCTCACCTCTCGCGGTCGGGGCGGGAAGCGCAGCCCAGCTCACCCAGCCTTCCCGGCGCAGGTACGGCCGCCTGGAGCGGATCCTGCCGGCAGCACAGGGCTTCCAGGAAGCCGTGGACTCCTTCCAGGAGTGGCTCGGTGCCACAGAGCGGCAGCTGGCCCAGCTCTGGCGTGCCAATGGCTGCGTCAGTCGCGTGCAGGAAGCCCACCAGCAAACCCAGGTCAGGGCAGGCATGGACGCAGCGGGCCAGGGCGCGGAGGGAGCCGCGAATTTGGGCACGGGGAGGGCTGGGACGGGGAGAGCAGCCGCTGCCACAGGACCCTCCCTCCCAGGCCCTCTGCGAGGAGATCCGCGCCAGGCTGGCAGAGCTGGAAGGTGTCCTGGAGAGCGGGCAGCGGGTCCTGCAGATGGTGACAGGTGAGCGGGGAGTGGCACCACGTGGGGGACCGCAGCCCCAGGGCTCAGGTGTTGGGGTCTGTGGGGTACCTGCTGCAGTCCCAGTGAGGGCAGAGCCGCAGGATGGGGCTGGCCTGGAAGGGGGGCGGTGGCAATGCCCCCAGATGAGCAGGGTGAGATGCGCCCATGTGGTGCTGGGTCCATGTGGACGTGGAGGGCCACAGGGTCGGGACAGCAGGAGGTGGGAGGGAGAGGCACAGAGCTCAGCCCTGGGCTGTCCGGCACCAAGACATGTCCCAGGGAGGTGGCAGTGGGGGCACCCCATGGTGCTGGGTGTCCTTGGGGTGCTCCACGCCCCGCTGGGTTGCCACTGACTTCGGGAGCACAGCATCGTGCGATGCCCGCCCTGCCTCGTGGATGGGGCACACGCATCCCATCGGACGGAGAGCGGCCGGGGGGAGCCTGGCCCACAGCAGGGCAGGGCGCGGTGGGATGGGGCGCACCAGCAGCGGGCTCAGCCAGCAGCGGACAGGCACTTGGACTTTGCTGCTGGTGGGGGTGAGGGAGCAGAGCCAGGTCCAGGAGAAGCAGAGGAGGGGAAGAGCAGGATGTGGAGACCGTCGGGAGGGAGGGCACGCTCGCCGCAGCAGGTCCCTGGCCCTGGGGATGCTGCTGCAGCAGTGCTGAGGCTGCTCGCGGTGCTGCCGCAGGGGAGGAGGCCCAGCTGGCGCAGGAGAAGATGGAATCCCTGAGGATGCGGTACCTCATCGTGGGCCAGAGCAGCGCTGACACCATGCACCGTCTGGGGCAGACCCTGGAGGCCTCATCCCGTGTGGGCACTGCCCAGGAGGACCTGGCGCTCTGGCTGGGACGCATGGAGAAGGAGCTGGCCTCCTGGGACAGCCAGCACGGCGGCCAGGAGCCTCCAGTCAGCACGAGCGACAGGGAGAAGGTGGGGAAAAAGGGGGCCCGGGGGACCGTCACCCTCCGTCCCCATCGTGCAGCCAGGGAAGGGTCTGGAGGGGTGCAGGGATGGGCCGTGCCAGGCAGGGGGGAAGTCCTGCCCTGACCGAATGCGCCGGGGGCTCTGCCCTGGGAGGCCCCCCCGGTGCACAGCCAACAGCTCCCGTCCCTGCTGCAGTTCGAGCAGATCCTGGGCTCCGAGCTCGCCCACCTGGCGGGGCTCGGCGAGCGGCTGGAGGCGGTCAGCCAGGTCCAGCTGGACGCGCAGGCGCTCCGCTCACAGCTCTCGGACCAGAAGGTGGGTCGGAGAAGCCGCTCAGGGCCACCGCGGACCCTGCTCGTGCCGTCACCGGGGCTGGGGGCTGGCCGCTGTCCCCCCGCGGAGGGTCATCTGCGCTGGGCAGGGGGACGGCCAGCCCCCGGGGCCCGTGTGCCTGGGTCCGGCGCGTGCAGCCCCACCTCGCTGCCATGCGGCACCCGCCTGCCTCTGTCTTGCAGCTGCTCTCTGCTGAGATCCTGCACCACCGCGGGCTGGTGGAGCGGCTGCTGGGCGTCGCAGACCTGCTGCTGCGGTCCTGCCCCGAGCCCCTGCAGCAGCACCTGCAGGTGAGCGGCCGCAGTGGGGCCGCGCCGGGCGGTGCTGGGGGCACGTGGCCGGCCGTGCCATGCCCCCGCGCTGGCAGCGGGCACCCGGCGAGCTGCGTGTCTCTGCAGCCCTCGGTGCAGGCACTGCGGGAGCGTGCGGAGCAGCTCTTCGTGCGCAGCGGGGCTTGCGCTGTGCAGCTGGAGCACGCCCAGTCCCTGCTCGCCCAGTTTGCCGAGGCTCACGCCGAGCTCTTGCCGTGGCTGGAGGAGACGCAGGCCGTCGGGGTGCAGCTTTCCCCAAACGCCATCAGCTACGAGGCCTTCAAGGAGCAGCAAGCACTGCTGCAGGTGAGGGATGGGGAAGGGGCGGGCATAGGCAGCGCCGAGCTCTGGCACCCCGTGGGAGTGGGAGCGCGGTGGGCAGCCTGCGAGGGGACCCAGGCTCAGCCCACCACGGGGCAGGCAGCAGGCGCTGGTGGCCGAGCAGAGAGGGGACGTGGGAGAGGCCAATGCACGGAGCAGGAGCAGGGGCTTTGAGCCCCGCTGGCAGAGGAGAGGGGCAAAGGGAAGGGAGCACGGCTGCGGGGAGCAGCACTGCCCACACGGAGCGGAGCCGGGGCGCGGGTGCAGTGGCAGCACTGGGGTGCGCCGGGCTCGTCCCCGTGCTCCCCGTCCCGTGGCTCCGCACGCTCCCACGGCCTCTCCTCTGCCACCAGTGCCTGCGGGAGGCGATCGCGGAGCACCGGCCCCTGATGGGGAAGCTGCAGCGCGTCTCCGCGCAGCTGGTGGAGCTGAGCCCGGAGCAGGGCGCCCCATTCCAGCAGCGCTGGCGGGAGGCGGAGGAGCAATACTGCCGCGTCCGCGAGCGTGTGCGCCAGGCGGCCGCTCTGCTGGAGGATGCGCTGCCGCGGTACAGCCAGGTACGGCCGGCACGGGGGCTGGGTGCCCCGGAGCTTCCCTCCGGTGACCGTGCCGGTCCCGCTGCGCCTTCCCCAGCTGACCGAGCGCATGGACCTGCTGCTGGAGTGCCTGGAGCGGCTGCAGAGCCGCCTGCAAAGCCAGCCGTCTGTCCGCGGCGACACGGCCCACCTTCGGGAGCAGATCCGGGAGAACAGCCTGGCCCTGGGAGAGCTGGAGAAGCTGGGGGTGGCACTGGAGACCGTGCAGGCACAGGGTGCCGAGCTGCTGGCCAGCATGCAGGCAGCCAACTCTGACGCTGCTGCCAGAGGTACTGCAGGGGGTGTGGGAGCAGCACATCCCCGTGTGGGTGCAAAGCCCCTCGTGGTGCCCCAGCCCGAGCCCCGTCCCTCTTGCGCCCCGCAGGGATCCAGGAGCGGACGTCGCAGCTGCTGTCCCAGTGGGGCCGCCTGCGGGGCCGCTGCGAGGAGCAGGAGCGCTGGCTGCGGGACCTGCTGGCGCTGGCCGACCGCTTCTGGCACGGCCTCTCGGAGCTGGCCCTGACGCTGAGCGACACCCAGCAGCTGGTGCTGGGCCTGGAGGAGGCTGGCGGCGAGCCCGAGGCCATCCGCACGCGGCTCCGCACCATGCAGGTACAGGGCAGGGGTCCCCACGGGCAGCCCCACGGCGTGGGCAGCTCCGAGCCCCCTCCCCACCCACAGGCGCTGCGGGAGGAGATCGACTCGCTGCAGGGTGAGCTGGACACGCTGGGCATCCTGGGCGTGGAGCTGATGTCCTCCTGTGGGGACCCCGACAAGCCCGATGTCACCAAGAGCCTGGATGATGTGAGCGCCCTGACTGGGGGGCCGGGGTCTGTCTGTGGTGGGCACGGGTCCGCATGGGGGACGTGGGGACACTGCTCGTGGGGACGGGACATCCTCAGAGCCGAGCAGACCCGGGAGAAGGGGCAGGCGTGTTCCCAAGCCCCGTGGGTGTCCCAGGGCTGTGCTGCAGGGAGGGTGGGTGTTCCGGGCTGGTGTCCTTGCACAGGGGACTGTGTCCCTGGCATCCCTCGCGCCCCGTGGTGGTGCCGGCTGACTTGCGCCCCGTGCCGGTGCCCCCCCTCCCCGCCCCGAGCTCCGCGCGGTGCCGCTGACCCTCGCGCCCTGCCGCAGCTCTACTCCTCCTGGCACAGCCTGAACAAGGTGTGGACGGAGCGCTACGCCCGCCTCGAGGAGCAGCTCCAGGCCTCCGTCAGCTACCAGGAGACCATGCAGGTGGGGTGCTGGGGCCCGCTCAGGTGGGCGCCCCACAGCCCGGGAGGGCTGGCATGTCCCATGTGCAGGGAGAGGGATGGGGACAGAGCGCCTAGGGCCCCCTGCCCTCCCCAACGCCTCGGTCCCTCCGTCCCCAGCGGCTGTTCGAGTGGCTGGACGCGGCTGAGCTGCGCATCGCGGAGGAGTTCCTTGTTGGTGGGGACCTGGACATGGTGCAGCAGCAGCTGGCAGAGCTGAAGGTGCGATGTGCTGCAGGATGCCTCCCCGGTTCTGGGGTTGGGCATGGGGAGCAGGGGGGCAGGCAGGCACTCGGGGTACCTCCTGGCAGTGGGATGAGAGCGCGGTGTGTTGGGCAGAGCTGGTGCCCCCTGCACCTGGATCGTGGTCTGCAGAGGGTGGCCAGGTCCTGCCCGGGGTGCCAGAATCCCTCCTGCCCAAGGTGCCCCGAGCTGGCAGGGCTCCTGGCTCTCCACGAGGAGGAGCTCTGGGCCCAGGTGCCTGTGCCAAGCTGTGCCAGGCTGTGCCAGGCTGTGCCGTGCCATTCCAAACTATGCTGTGCTATGGCATCCTATACCATGGTGTGCCATACTCAGCTGTGCCGTGCCATACAAAGTCCTCCCATGCTGTACCATGCCATGCTATGTCATACTTGGCTGTGCCATGCCATGCCTGGTGGCACCGCAGGCCCATGGCTCCACGTCAGAGGGCCAGGGACCATGTGCCACCCACTCACATCTGATGGTTGGACTCGATAATCTTAAGGGTCTTTTTCAACCCACGCGATGCTCAGATTCTACAATCTGCCCCACAGGAGTTCAAGCGGGAGCTCTACCAGTGCAAGGTGGATGTGGAGAGCCTACGGCACCAGGCTGGCCCAGGGGGGCAGGGGCAGGGGGACCCCCCGGCCCCGCTCAGCGACTTCCGCCAGCGCTGGGACCGCCTGGAGGAGGAGATCGTCAGCCGCCAGGTGAGGGGGGCTCGGGCAGTGCGGGACAGTCCCAGGCACGGGGCAGGGTTGGAGTGGCACTTCTGGGAGGCGCTGGTGGCGCGTGAGCTGGTGACCAGATCTGCCACGGGCACGAGGTGAGAGCCGCAGCAGCGTGGGTGCGTGGGGCCGTTCGGTGCGTGGTGCTGCGCGGCGCTGGGCGCGTGGGCAGGGCTGATCCTGCTCCCCACCAAACGGGTGCCTGATCCTGCCCTTGCCTCCGGCAGCACCAGCTGGAGGCAGCTCTGCTGGGCCTGGGGCAGTTCCAGCACCAGCTGGAGGAGCTGCTGCAGTGGCTGTCCCGCACCTCGGAGCAGCTGCAGGGCCCCACGCTGCTGCGCCTCGACCTGCAGAGCTGCGAGATCGAGCTGGCCAAGCACAAGGTGAGGGCGGCCGTGGCACGGGGCTCCCTGCACGCCCCGACCTGGGCTGCCCCCAGGCCGTTGGCTGCGTGCCCCTGCAGCTGAGCGTCCTCACGGGGACATCCCCCAGAGGGACCAGACACAGTCCTGCCGTGGGGTCCCATTGCACCGTCCGGTCCCTCTCGAGGTCCTCCTGCAGTGGGGCCGTGTTCTGCCGCAGGGCACTGCTCCCCCTCCCCTCCTGGCACTGCACGGCCCATGGCAAGGCGTCGAGCCCCGGGGCGATGGTGGCTTGGCCAGGCAGGTCTGTGGTTCGGGGCGGGCGGCGTGAGAACACGTCCCCTCCCGTGGTGACAGCATGGAAGGAGTGAGCTGTCTCCTTCCCCTTGCCCGGGCACGCTCGTGCCGTGCCTGCCGTCAGCAGGGTGCTGCGAGGTGCACGTCGGCCGGGGGGGCCATGCAAGGCGGGGTGGCCCCAGCCTCGTCCGTCCCCCGTCCTAGCAGCCCCCTGCCACGAAGCAGCAAATTTGTTGCCTTGCACCTGCCCCGTGCCACTTGGAGGACAAAAGCCCCTGCTCTGTGCGTCCCAGCACTGTGGCTGCTGTCCCTTGCCACGGCGCTCCCCAGGCCCCGTGCCGTGATGGCAGCGTCGGAGCGGGCAGGGGAGGTGGCCCAGGTGCCTGGCAGGGTGCGAGGTTCTGGCCGTGACGGCCCCGTGCTGTCCCCAGGTGCTGCGGAACGACGTGATGTCCCATGCCCGCACCGTGCAGTCCGTCAATGAGGCCGGGCAGGGCTTGCTGCTCTCCAGCCTGGGGGAGAGCGTGGAGGGGCTCCAGCGCAGCCTGCAGCAGCTCAACCAGCGCTGGGACGTGGTGCAGAGCGAGACCGAGAGCCGCCAGCTGGAGCTGGAGAACAACCTCAGCCAGGTGCACAGCACAGCGGCCGCCCCCGCTGCCACGTCCCCTGCTCGTGGAGGCAGTGCTGAGCCCCCTGCGCCTCCCCCCAGGTGCAGGACATCACGCTGGAGATCACGGAGCTGCTGCAGTGGCTGGAGCACGTGGAGCTGCAGCTCTTCTTCTACAAGCCAGCGTGGGGCCACCCAGACACCACCAAAGAGAAGCTCGCCGCTCACCTGGTGAGCTCCCCCGCGCCCCCCAAGCTGCAGAGCCATCCCTGGGGGGTGCCCCCCGGCCCCTCTCTGTGCTGGGGTGCTGGGACCCTTCTCTGCCTCCTCCCCTCCCCAGACGGGCAGAGCCCCTCTGCTCCTCTCCCTGCATGTCCAGGCCCCCCAGTTGCAGCTGGAGCCCTCCCGTTCCCCGTCCCGCTCGGGGCAGGAACACGGGGCACTGACACCGGCCTTTCCCGGCCTCTCCTCTCGGCAGGAGCTGTGCAAGGAGATGGAGTCCAAGCAGGAGACGTACAACGCCGTGCGGGACCGTCTGCAGCGGCTGCTGGGCTCCTGCCGCGCGGCACGGCCCTGCAGCACCGAGCACAGCCTGCGCATCCTGGAGCAGAAGTGGGAGAGCGTCCACGCCGAGGCACAGGAGAGGAAGGTGTGCGGGGCAGGGGCGTGCTGCCCACCCGCGGGTGCGGACCCTGCCCGGCTCTGGGGGCTGCGGGTGCCCGTCCTGGTCAGCATCCCTGCTCTGCCTGCAGGAGCGCCTGGCCGAGGGGCTGACCGTCACCACCGAGTTTCACGGCACCATGCAGGAGCTGCTGCGCTGGGTGGCACACGCAGAGGAGCTCCTCAGCTCCCCCACGCCCCCCAGCTTCATCCTGGACACTGTCACCGTGCAGATCCAGGAGCACAAGGCAAGTGTGGCCGGGCTGGCAGGGCTCCCTCCCACCCACAGGGGGATGCCCCGAGTCTGTGGGCTGGCTCCTGGGGGCTGGGGTCCACCCGGAGAGGTCCTGACCAGCACTGGCACGGACACCATTGGGGAAATCCCCCCGGGCTGCCCCTAGGGCTCCCCCCATGCGGCAGCGGCGCGGGCCTGCCCTGTGGCTCGGGGGCTTGCTCCTGCCCTGGGGCTGCCCGTGCCCCCCAGCCACATCCGGCTGCCCTCAGGCCCTGGTGAAGGAGGCAAACGCCCACGGGGAAAAGCTGAGCAGCCTGGAGGCCGTCGCGTCGCGCTTGAAGGACTTCAGCAGGAAGCAGGACGGAGCCGTGATCCAGAACCTCGTGCTGACGGCCAAGGAGCGGCTGGGCAAGGTGCTGCAGCACACGGCGGAGCGCGGGGCGGCTCTGGAGGAGGCCCGCAAGCGCACCAAGCAGGTACCCGGCCGAGCTGGCGAGGGCACAGGCCCTGCAGGGAGCTGTGCCGGCGCCTGGGCCGTGCCGCCCTGGCACGTGGGCTGTGCCGCGCTGCCTGTGGCTCGTGCCGTGGCGCGGGGGCCATGCAGCCCTGCCGTGTGTGCTGCTCCGGCTCCTCGTCCACGCTGCGCTGTGCGCCCTGCACAAGTCCCCTCCTCCCTGCTGCAGTTCAGCGAGTCCCGGAGGCTGCTCCTGGACTGGATGGACGAGGCGGAGCAGGCCCTGGAGGTGCCGCAGGACACGGCCACGAGCCAGGAGGAGATCAAGTGCCAGCTGGCTGAGCACAAGGTGAGGGGCGAGCGCCGCTGCCCAGCCCTGCGGGGCCGGGGGAGTCCCACTGGGGCGGGCTGCCTGGCCAAGGGCAGCGGGAGCAGAGCTGGGGGCTGCGGGGCGGCTGCCGGGGGCTCCCCAGCTCCCAGCCCACCCCACCCCACGGCTGGGCACCGTTGCACGTCTGCCTCTGGGGGCACAGAGAGCCCCTGGGTGAGGGGCATCAGCACCCCCGGCCGCCCCGCCGAGCCCCGGGGTCCGGGCGGGCTCACCCCACCTGCCCGCAGGCCTTCCAGAGGGAGCTGCGCTCGAAGCGGCCGGTGTACGAGGCCACGCTGCGGAGCGGGAGGGCCCTGCGGGAGAGAGCCCGGCTCCCTGAGGATCTGCAGCCGCTGGAGGAGCTGCTGGGGGAGCTGAAGGAGCGCTGGGATGCGCTGTGCAGCCGGGCTACCGAGAGGTGAGGGGCACCTGCCCCGTGCCGGATGGTGGGGTGGGATGGGATGGGATGGGATGGGATGGGATGGGATGGGATGGGATGGGATGGGATGGGATGGGGATGGGATGGGGTGGGATGGGGTGGGATGGGATGGGATGGGGATGGGATGGGATGGGGATGGGGATGGGATGGGATGGGATGGGGATGGGATGGGGTGGGATGGGATGGGATGGGATGGGATGGGATGGGATGGGATGGGATGGGATGGGATGGGATGGGGATGGGATGGGGTGGGATGGGGTGGGATGGGATGGGATGGGGATGGGATGGGATGGGGATGGGATGGGGATGGGGATGGGGATGGGATGGGATGGGGATGGGATGGGGATGGGGATGGGGATGGGGATGGGGATGGGGATGGGGATGGGGATGGGGATGGGATGGGGATGGGATGGGGACGGGATGGGGATGGGATGGGGATGGGGATGGGGATGGGATGGGGATGGGATGGGGATGGGGATGGGGATGGGATGGGATGGGGATGGGATGGGGATGGGGATGGGGATGGGGATGGGACAGGACAGGATGGGATGGGATGGGGTGGGATGCCTGTGCTCTGCTCGCCGTGCAGGTCCCAGGCAGGATACACTTCAGAGTCCTTCCTCCCTGGGTGTTCCACTCCCTGCTTTGGGACCCCCTTCCTCAGCACCACTGGGCTATGGCCCCTGGGGGTAGAGCCAGGATCTGTCCCCAGCCACAGGCAATCCCAGGCATTTACGGCTGTGGCTGTTCCCTTGCAGGCAGCACAAGCTAGAGGAGGACCTGCTCTTCTCAGGCAAGTTCACTGATGCGCTGCAGGCTCTCATGGACTGGTTGTACCGTGCTGAGCCGCAGCTCAGCGAGGACGTGCCCGTTGGAGGGGACCGGGACCTGGTCAGTGACCTGATGGACAAGCATAAGGTGGGTGTCCCCGGGCCGTGCAGGGAGCTGCCTGCTGTGTTCTGGCCCCGTGGGACCCCTGGGGAGCGACGGCCCCAGGGCAGCCCTGGGCTCTGCACCAGCCCTGCCTGCGGCCCTCCAGCACGCTGAGCAGTGCTTGTGTGCCCCACGTGCCACATGTACCCCACGTACCGTGCACCTGGGGCACTTGTACGGCTACTGGGACCCCTGGCACCTCCCACTCCCTCCTGCTCTCTCCCCCTCAGGTCTTCCAGAAGGAGCTGGGCAAGCGAGCCAGCTGCATCAAGATGCTGAAGCGCTCAGTGCGGGACCTGACCCGCGGCAGCAGCAGCGTGGACTCCCAGTGGCTGCAGAAGCAGATGGAGGAGCTGAGCACACGGTGGGACCTGGTCTGCAAGCTCTCCGTCTCCAAGCAGGCCCGGCTGGAGGCTGCGCTCCGGCAGGTGCGGGCAGTGAGCTGGGGGGCTGCAAGGTCAGGGGCTGCAGCTGGTGCCTCCCCACGGGAAGGCTGCACACGCCTGTGCATTGCGGGGTGCTCAGCTATGGGTGGCCGTGCATTGCGGGGTGCTGCGGGGGGTGCTGGGCTGCGGGTGGCCGTGCGTTACAGGGCGCTGCAGGGCTGTGGGTGGCCATGCATTGCAGGGTGCTGTGTGGGGTGCTGGGCTGTGGGTGGCCGTGTCGCAAGGTGCAGCAGCAAGGTGCCAAGTTGGGTGCTGAAGGCACCTGCTGGAGGTGCACGCGTGTGGAGGGTGCCTGTGCACGTGGCAGGGTGCTGCACGGGGTGCCCTTCTCAGAGGGGATGTACCGATGGGGGTTGGGGAAAATTGTGTCCCAAAGAGTCTTTGGGGTGAAGATCATCCTCGCTGTCCTGCTGTGGGGTCTGGGAGCGGCTGGGGCTGCACAGGAGCGGCTCTGCCGGGTGCCTCATGGGCAGCTGCAGGGCTCGGGGCTGGCCAGGGGCGGGGGGCTGCAGGGCGGGCGCTGAGCAGGTCCCGGGCTGTCGTGGCAGGCAGAGGAGTTTCACACCCTGGTGCAGTCCTTCCTGGGGCGCCTCTCCGAGTCAGAGAAAACCCTCAAGTATGGCGTCTTCCCCGAGGAGGAAGCGGCTGTGCAGGAGTGCCAGAACCAGCTGCAGGTCAGTGCCCGCCGCCGGCCCCCGCCTCCAGGCACATCGCCGATCTTGCTCCAGGACGTCCCATTGCTTGTCCCATTGGCAGCCCCAGCCGGCACATGCCATGATGTGGGATGCTGCCAGACGTGGGCTCTGGGGCCCCAAGCACCCCGAGGCATGGAGATTTGGGGCCCCATGCACCCCGCGCAAGGCCAGACGTGCTCACAGCACCCAGCGCCCTTCCCCAGCCTGGATGCCCGGCTGGGTGGGAGCCGGTCCCGGCGGCTCTGGACGCGGGATGCGGGGGGCTGGGACCCCACAGTACCACACTCTGTGTGCCCTCCCAGGAGCTGATGAAGTCCCTGCAGTGCCAGCAGCTGGAGCTGGAATGCATCACCTCGCTGGGGGAGGAGATCCTCTCCACCTGCCACCCAGACTCCATCATCACCATCAAGTCCTGGGTCACCGTCGCCAAGAGCCGCTTCCAGGAGGTGAGCTGCGTGCCCCGGCTCTGTCCGTCCCTGCAGGGAGCAGCCCCACACAGCCCCACACAGCCCCACACAGCCCCACACGGCCCCACACAGCCCCACACAGCCCCACACAGTCCCACACGGCCCCACACAGCCCCACACAGCCCCACACAGTCCCACACAGCCCCACACAGCCCCACACAGCCCCACACGGTCCCACACGGCCCCACACGGCCCCACACAGCCCCACGCCTCTCCCACTGCCGGTGCTCCTGGTGATGTCCTCCCAGCTGGGCAGACCTGGGGGTGCCCGGCCCCTTCCCCAGCCGGTGCAGCCGGCCTTGGTCCTGCCAGGGGCTGGATGTCCCCTGGCGCAGTCCCTCCTGCGCAGACCCGGCCCTCCCACCCCTCGCTCCCACCATTGCTTCCCCGTCCTGGGGCCACGCAGGGGAGCACCCACGGCCTCTCCAGCCCCACCTCGCCGGCGGTGGCTCATTCCACGCACATGAGATGGCGTCCCCCGGTCCCTGGGGAGCGGAGTCCTGGGGATCTCCACCCGGACCCCGCTCCCACAGAGGCTCCCTGCTCTGTGGGTTTGCAGGAAAGAGCGTTCCCATTCCTCCCCGTTCCCATTCCTCCCTGAACGGGTCTGTCCGGTTTGGCCGATCCCTCGCCCTCGCCTGCACAAAGCCCTCAGTGAGCAGGGATCCCCGTGCATCTGATCTGAAGGTGCTCCAGGGTATGGAGCAGCACGTCCCGTCCCAACACCTGTGGGGCTGCCCTCACCCGCAGCCCCACTCACCCCAGATAGTGAGGTTGCTGCGAGGGCAGTGAGCACGTCTGCAACAGCATGGACCTGGGTACAAGCACGTTTGGCCACCACCCGCAGGGATGTGCTGAGGAGTGGTGCTCAAAGCACTGGTGGCAGCCCCCAGGAGCTGCAAGGTCCCCTGGCACATGCGGGGCAGAGTTGTCAGCCCTGACCCAGCTGGCCTGCGGGCCCTTGAGCAGGGATAGGTCCCGGAGCATCCACATTCTTGCCCCATGCTCCTGCCCCGTGGCACGGTGGGTCCTGGAGCACTCATGTCCCTGCCCAGTGCTCCTATCCTGTGGTCACTGGGGCAGCTGGACAGGGTTTTGTGCTCCTGCCCCACGGCAGGGCTGGGCCGTGGCACCCCAGACACAGACTTCACCCCCCCGCAGCAGTGCGCAGCTGGGGCTGCCGACACCGCTCCCGCAGCCGCGCATCCGGCCCCGTGCCGCCGCCGCCAGCCCCGGTGGCTCAGCCCCTGCTCCTTGCCGCAGGTGCTGAGCTGGGCGCAGCAGCAGGGCGAGCGGCTGCAAGCCCAGCGGGCCAGCCTGGCGGCCGAGCGGGAGGAGATGGCCCAGCTCGTCGACTGGATCACGGCTGCCGAGGAGGCACTGAGCCTGCGGGACCAGGAGCCGCTGCCGGAGGAGGCTGAGCAGCTGGAGGAGCTCAATGCCCAGCACGTGGTGAGGGCCCCGCAGCCAGCTCCCTGCCAGGCCGGGGGCACGCCATCCTCCCCGTACCCTCCTGGCACTGGTGGGAGCGCTCAGCCCCACCGAGGACCTTTGGGTGCATTCGTGGCGGCAGCTGGCACATGCAGTGGTGATGCAGCGCTCTGGGTGTATGCCTGAGCTGCTGCTTCTACTGCGAGCGATGCTGATGAAGGAGCCCCCTGGGGCTGGTTGGTGGGTGGCCACGCTCTGGCTTCAGCCCCGTGCTCCAGCTGTGCTGGCGGGTGGGGGGCACGCCTGGCGGACCGTCTGGCACGGCCGGTGGGCGCTCAGTGCCGTCCTCCTGTGGCAGGTGTTCATGGAAGAGCTGAACCGCAAGCAGCCTGATGTGGAGAAGGTCACCAAGAGCTGCAAGCAGAAGCTGGCCACTGAGCTGGGGCCGCCAGCCGCCCGCAGATTGGCCACACGTAAGAGCCCCTTTGCCCCCACGCTGCGCCCCAGGCCCCTGGCCGTGCCCTCACCCCTGTCTCTGCTGGCTGCAGGGCGCCGCAGCGTGGGGAAGGCGCAGGGCGCTCCGGCGGTGCCACTTGGGGGGCTGGAGCCCCAGACGCCCCTCATGGCCCAGCTCCTGCACCGCTGGCAGCAGCTCTGGCTCCTGGCTCTGGACCGGCAGTACCGGCTGGAGACGGCCCTGCAGCGCCTGCGAGAGGTAGGGGCAGCCCCGGCAGCGCCGCGGCCCTGGCTCGTGCCAGCAGCTCCCCGCCCTGTGCTGCGGGAGCTCAGGCCCTGGGTGGGCACGGAGGGGGATGGCCCCTGGGTCGGTGAAACAGCGCAGGCAGAGCCGGGAGCCTTCCCTGACCCTGTCCCCATGCGTCCCCATGGGCAGGGGAAGGTGACCCCAAGTGACTGGAGCCGGCCCCACTGGAGCCTGCAGCTCCCCAGTGCAACCCCGAGCTGGGGGTCCTGGGTCCCTTTCACCCATCTCTAATGGGTCAGGGCTGGGAGCAAGCTGGCTGTGTGGCATCGGGGCTGAGCCCAAGCACGGGTCCTGAGGTGGGGACTCGGGGGCTTTCCTGCTGCCGTGCTAACTCCTCTGTGCCTCTCCGAGCTGGAGGAGTTTGCTCACTTTGACTTCGGGGTCTGGAGAAAGCGTTACATGCAGTGGATCAGCCAAATGAAGTCCCGTGTCCTGGATGTTTTCCGTGGCATCGACAGGGACCAGGATGGGCGCATCAGCCAGCGGGAGTTCATCGAGAGTGTCCTCTCCTCCAGTGAGTGTGCCCAGGACCCGTGGTGGGCTGGGGCTGGCTCATGGGGCCGTGCCCCCCCGGGACGGGGCAGTTTGGGAGCGGCGGGGGCAGGAGCTGACAGCCGGGCACCCCCCTTGGAGGAGGACCCAGGCTCAGTGCCAGCGCTGGCTGGGCTCGGTGCAGGGCTGAGCAGGGGACAGCGGGGCTGAGGGTCCCTGTCCCTCCCCAGAGTTCCCCACCAACGTCCTGGAGATGAACGCCGTGGCGAGCATCTTTGACACGAACGGTGACGGCTTCATTGACTACTACGAATTTGTCAGCACCCTGCACCCTAACCGGGACCCGCTGCGCCGGACTGCGGATGCCGACCAGATCCAGGACGAGGTATGGCCAGGGGGCCGCGGTGGCACGAGGCTGGTGCCCTGCCATGGGCCTGACCCACGCGGGCTGTCTTCCAGGTGAACAGGCAGGTGGCCCAGTGCAACTGTGCCAAGCGCTTCCAGGTGGAGCAGATCAGCGCCAACAGGTACCGGGTAAGTGCCGCCCCCCACTGCTGCCCCACGCTGCTGTCACCCCCCGGCCCGGGGTCCTGGGCTTGCTCTGACACCCACGCACAGCCTGCACCATGCTGAGGTCCCCCAGCGCCACGACCTTTGCTGTCAGAGCCTTTGCAGTGGCGCAGAGAGGGCACGGGAGAGCCACCCATGTCCCATGGGATCCCTGTCCCTAGGGGGACATGGGTGGCTGCCCTCTTTCCCACGTGCCTATGCCAAAAGCACCCATTCTGCGCCCCAGCAAGGAGCTCCTTCCCCTGCCTGTCTGCGGGGGAAACCTGGCATCTGTGCTGATGGAGGGCAGTGCTGTGGGGGACGTGGTGGGCTGCTGACAGGCACCGCTGGGTGCTGGGTCCTGCCCTCGTGCCCAGCTCCCAGCCCAGGCAAACCCCTCCAGCGCTCGCCGTGCCCTCACACGCCTCTCCCCGCAGTTCGGGGAGTCTCAGCAGCTGCGGATGGTGCGGATCCTGCGCAGCACCCTGATGGTGCGGGTTGGCGGGGGCTGGATTGCGCTGGATGAGTTCCTGGTCAAGAACGACCCCTGCAGAGGTGGGCACGGCCGTCCCCGCGCCCAGCCGGCGCCCCGCAGGTCTGGGCTGCGTGCTCCCGGGTCTCACCGCCTCTGCTGTCCCTCCCCAGTGAAGGGCAGGACCAACCTGAAGATCAACGAGAAGTACCTGTCCCCAGATGCCTTCGGGGCCACCGCAGCCAAGTGCACGGGGAACCAGTCGGCCCCCTCCTCCAAAGTGCTGTCCCCCAGCCGCTCCAACTCCAGCCTCAGCCTCTACAGCAGCGCCTCAGCCCCCAGCAGCCCCCTGGCCAGGAAGGTAAGAGCTGGGGAGCCCCAAGCCGCCACCCTGACCGTGCTGACCCCCCCCCACCACTGCAGCCCCTGCGTCTCTTCCCTCCCCAGTCGGTGCTGCGGAGGACGCGCTCTGGGGACCGGTGCCCCCGCTCCCGTGGCTCCCTGCTGCCCGACGGGGCCGAGCTGCAGTTCACCGCGGCTGAGGAGAGCCCGGACGTGGCACCCCCAGGTGAGGGCTGTGCCGCCGTGGGATGCTGCAGGCTGCAGGCTGCACAACCCTCGGGGCAGGGGGGCTGTGGGGCTGCTGTGGGATGGGCAGGCCTGGGGGAGCAGGGGGGGTGAAGCGTGGGGAGCAGGAGCCGTCCGGGAGGTGGGGGTCAGGGTGGGGGTCTGTCCCCCAGCCCCAGGAGCGAGGCAGCCGCTCCAGCCCTGCCCCTTCCTTTCAGAGCCGCCCGAGGGGTCCCCCCCAGAGCGCTGCAGCCCCTGCCGCTGAGCTCCCCCAGCCACCCGCCCTGCGCCCAGCACCCTTGGCCGGCCCCACTCAGGACTCTTCTCCCCGGAGGCCGCCCGCCACGGGGCTGGAGGACGGCAAAGCTGCAGCCGTGCGCCCCACGGGTCTCCGGGCCGAGGGTGGCCGCCCTGCGCGCTCCGGTACTGCGCTGCGGCCCTCCGAGCGGGTGCCCACCGGCAAGGGCTGAGCTGTCTGTCCGTCACTGATCCCAGCATATATGCAAGCGTCCCCCGACACACACCAAACCACCCCCAGGCTCTGGCTGGCACATCCCCCAGCCCCACCACCCCACCCAGCGAGGCGGGGGGGCCCAAGACCCTGGTGCCCCAGTCGGAGCACCCGGGGCAGCAGCAGGTGGCCTGGATCATCGCGGTGCTGGGCTCCCCCAGGGCCACAGTGGCCCCGGTTGCCCGGGGATGGCCCCTGCCTATCTCCCCCAGGCTCCTGTGCCCTCGATGTGGCTGCTGGGGCCCCGGGACATTTGGCATCAGCTGCCGGGGAGCCTGCCCTCCCTGCCTGCCCGTGCCCGGTGAGGTGGGAGGTGGCAGGGCGCCGCAGCCGGGTGCTGGGGCCCCTCACCGGGTGCAGAGCCCCATTTCTGGTGCTAACCCTCACCCCGTGGGCCTTTGGTGTGTGCGCACCAGGCCCTGGCCACAGCTGTCCCCTGCCCCGGCAGGGCTGGGGCCGCCACAGGCGGGGGTCCCCGTGCCCCCATCCCGCCCGCAGCACCCCTCGGGTGGCGGGTCCCTGCCCTGCTGACGCATGTTCACCGCCACCCCGCTAACCGGACAGCAGTAGAGCTGAATGTAACCCTGGCCGGGGCACGGCCCTGCCAGCCACAATAAAGAGTAGATTTCTTTTTCTATAAGCACCCGGGGCTTGCTGCAGTCTGTCTGTCCGCTCACCCTGCTGCCTGTCCCTGCGCAGCAGCGGGGGGGGCAGTGCCCGCCGGGGCGTGCACCCAGCCCTGTGCCACCGGCAGAGACGCGCAGCGCTGGGGCCGAGGCTCACAAGCCTGGGCTGCCGCCGTGGGTGCCAGCAGGCGCCGTGCCACGTTACCTCCTTTCCGAGGAAAGCGTTGCTGGGATTCCTGCTGTGCCCAGCACCTCTGCCCAGGGTGGGGGGCCAGGCCTGTGCTGCGCCCCACGGCAGGCAGTGCTGGGACACGCAGCGCCGCCGTCCCCGTGTGCCCGCCGCCCTTCTCTGGCCCCGCAACCTCCAGACACGAGGGTCCCAGGCCAGCACGGCCCTGCAGTGGTGCTACTGGTCCGGTGCTGCCGGGGGAAGCTGGGATGGGGATAGATGGCTGCGGGGCAGCCTGGGCCTGGGTCCCAAGGTGCTGCTCACGGTGGAGAAGTGGCTGTGCCCCGCAGGGACACTATGCATGTGGGGACAGTCCCCAGGTGTCACAGCAGCAGAGCCCTTCCCTGGCACCTCTCTGTGCTGGGGAATGAGTCCAAGACCCCCGTGACTCAGGGCAGCCACAGCCCTCCACTGATCCTCCAGTGGGGTTTGGGATTTGCCTGGCTGCCTCCTCCCTTGCCCTGGTCCTGTTGGCTCCCATGGGATTTAGTCCCACTTCTACACCACTGTCCCCTAAAACTGCCTCTGCACTCATTTTTTCCTGAACAAAGTACTTCTGTGTTGGACACTGCCAAAGGGGGACAGGTCTGGAAATGCATCAGTGCCCGTCCCCCATCCAGCCCACACGAAAGGGCCCCTGCAGCCCCCCCGAACAGCACCGAGCCCCACTGCTCCCCGCAGAGCAGAGCATCCACCAGCACACCCGGGTCGCTCCGCGCAGTGCTGCCGGCGTGGGCTGGGGCCGCCGACACGGATTGCACTGCACATTCCTCTGCCTGTGGAAATGGCATCCACCCCTCCCAGGCGGGGAACACACCCCGCACCACCGGCACCACCAGCCTGTGTCAGCCACATCCAGGGCCCCAGGCACCGACTCTGGCTGGGACGCAAAGACAACAGGCATGGGGCAGCGGGGGGAGTGCGTGTGGCATGGCATTGCTCGTAGGGCTGGGCAGGCACCGGCACCCACAGTGGTGTCTGCGGGTGTCTGTGTGTGTCTGTGTCTGTGCGTGTGTGTGTGCCCGGGCAGGCACACAGGCCTGAGGAGCACAGGGACCCCCTGCAGCTGTGCCATCCTCACGGCAGCATGGTGCCAAGGAGCTCACCATCTCCTGCTGCCGTGGCTGGGAGAGGAGTGTCACAGGCTGCAAGCACATTGCTTTGCTTTGCTGCACGAGCAGTTCATGGGGGCAGCGAGTGAGCAGGCAGCTGCCAAGTGCTGGAGGCTCAGCCCCGGATGGGCAGCAGCATGGCCGGGCACAGGCACCCGAGCCCCCGCATCCGAGCCGTCCCGGTGGAGCCGGGTTGCGTGGGGCCCTGCTCGCGTGGCGGAGCAGCCCTCCTGCCAGCGGGTCCCCACGGAGGCGGGTGCTGCCCTGTTCCCCAACTGCCCCGGTGCCAGCCTTGGCTGTGGGAACCGCAGGAGCAGGGGCCAGCCCCGCATGCCCTCGATGCGCACCCGGCACAGCCCCAGATGCAGCCAGCTCACATCCCTAGACCCCATCCTGATCCTGCAAAGCCAATGGCCAGGCATGGGGTCAGAATGCCCGTGGGGCTGGAAGCAGTGCCGTACTGGGGACAGCAGCTGACCGGACTTGGCTCATCCAGGACACGAGTGCTGGTGGCTTTGGTAATGCAGGGGTCAATGTCTGCACGCCAGCCCTGCTCCTGAGCTGGGGCCAGTGCATGTACAAGCCTGCGTGTGCGCCACTTTCATGGGCGTGTGTGTGCGATCCCCCACTCTCACCTGCACAAGGCTGTTTTCATGTGTGTGAGTGCAGGTACCTGGCAGCAGAGCCACAGCAGATACCTCCTGGTGCTGAGCTCAGCGTCTGGCCTGAGCCCCGCCACGTCCCAGCTGGCCGTGGGCCAGCTCCTGCACACCTCGCCCCGTCCCGAGCTGTCCCGGCTGCACTGCCCGTGCTGTTGTGCCCTTGTGGGGCCACGCGCTCTGCAGCTGGCCGGGCACAGCCTCGGTGCCTCAGGAGAGGCGGCCCCGTGGGGCGCCCAGCACGCGGTGTTTGCTGCAGGAGGCTGCCCCGGCTGGGGCACGCAGCGCGGCGTTGGCTGAGCACCTCCAGAGCTGTTCCCTTGCGGCAGCGCCCTCCCCGCAGCGCCCAGCAGCCGGCCGTGGCGGTCTCCTTCAGCTATCCCTGCCAGCTGAGGTGGGACTGGCCACCCTGGGGTGACTCCTGCACCACTGAGCAACCGCATCCCTGTGTGCACGCCTCTGGGCTGCCCATGAGCTTCCCGTTGTCCACAAAAAGCCTCTCTGCAGCCCGTCTGGCTCAGCAGCCCGGGGAACAGAGGATTCACTGCGGCTCCTGGGAGTGAACAGAAACCTCCAGATTGAGCCATGGCCGCCCATGGGCCGGGAGAGGTGCCCTAGCTGGTTTGAGCCCTTTTCTTTGTTAGCAAAGATGTTTTGGTTAAGCCACAGACAGTCAGTTCAAATGCATACGCATGAATTGCAACCACACATTACTGCTAATTACCGTAACCAGATGCTTTCCCCTGTGTTTGGGCAGCGTGCCCAAAAAAGCAAAAGCAAAACATTGTCGGCAGGCGTAGCAGCAGAACACCCTAGCACAGCCCAGCACGATTCCTCTTCAGGAAAGCAAGGGGATGATCCCCTTTGGCTGCCAGCGCCGGGCTCCCTGGCCCCTGGCAAGACGTGTGTTACTGTCCTGACCCCCGTGCACCGTGCCTGGCCCTGCTGCAGCCCCGTGGCCGTCCTTGCTCCCAGCCGAGGGCAGCACAGCCTTCGGGAGGCCGTGGATGGGTCCAGGACCCCACTAGGGGGCCAGCAGGTCAGCCTCGCCTGCGGGAAGCTCTGTGGTGACGGCACCACTCCAACATGTTGGTGCTGATCCCTCTGCAGCGGCACGCACTCATCACTGTTTGCCTTTGGATTAAGGCTCCCTGGCTCCTCCTTGGAGTGAAACCTCTGCCGTCACTGGCAATGCCCATGTGGCCATCGGAAACCCACGCTGGCTTTTGGCACACAGCCTCCTCCCAGTGTACCACTCTAACAGGGGACAGTTATGGCGCTGGCTGCTGGCCCTGCCAGGGGGAAACTGCATCCACTGCTGCTGCTGCCCCGTTTGGACATCACCCCATAGCTGTGGGTCATGGCCTGCCGAAGGCACCCGGGCCAGCCCCTCTCTCGGTGCCGCAGCTCTGCTGCCCGGGGTGGGCCCGAGGGTCTGTCTGCAGTCCCGGAGCACTGGGCTCTGCACTGCTCAAGCAGCGGGCACGGAGCGGGTCCCTGCGTGGGCACACGGCTACACCGAGCACGGGGCTGCCTCTGCGTGGGGTGCAGAGCTGCTGCCATGGGGACCCACAGTGGGAGCCATCTCCATGTGCCTGCTGGACCACGCTGTGCCGCGGGCTCACCCATCCAGCCCCGCACCTGGATACCGGCAGCTCTCCAGACAACACACTCCTACACACCGTAAACACCTTGCCCAAGCGGCGCATATCCCGTCCTCCCCAGCATGGCGCAGGGCTGGCACCAGGACGGGGCTGCAGCATGGCCCTGCAGCGCCCAGCTGCCCCAGAGGCCCACCTCCCTGTGCCTGGTGCCTGCTTACTTTTGGGGTCCACCAAGCACCCGTGGCACCAGTGATAGGAGCAGGGGTGCGCAGGGTGGAGATGGGGAGCCGGGTGTGGGGCTGGGTGCGGGGTCCGGGGAAAGGCGTGGGGCTGGTGACGGAGGCAGAGGAGGGGTGCGCAGGTGACTCAGGCAGCAGTAGGGTGGCTTGGGCATGTTTGGGGCAGTACAGGCTCCACCTGCACATCCATGTCGGAAAACAGGATGAGGGCAAAGTTGGGGGTCCCCCACTTCCTCCTCAGCTGCCTTGGTGCCAGCTGGAAGCCTGGGGGGTCTGTCAGCCCTGCAGCTGCAGCCCAGGGTGCAGCCACGCAGACACACCAGTGCGGCCGACTGGGCAGGGGACGGACACACAGCATGCGCGGGGTGGGGGGGACTGCAGGGGCTGCCATGGGAGAGGGACTGGGTGAGAGCTGCCACCAGGATGAGGTGCTGGGGCATTTTAGCGTGGGGCTAAATGCTGGGGGCATGGGAGAGTAGCTGGGGTCAGGGGTGGTTACGGGGCTGCTGCGAGATGGGGAAAAGGAGGAGAGGCTGCTGGGGATGAGAGCAGCGCAGGCACAAAGGCCCTGTTGTCTCTCCCCGTTTCTCCCTCCTCCTCCACAGAGGGCGCTGCCCGAGCAGGCAGTTGCCTGCAGGACAGGACCACCGATCGGCATCGGGGCCAGCTGGGGACCCTCGTGCCCCTTGCCCTGCTCAGAGCCTGGCCCCCTCCTGCCCGAAGGGCACAGGGCAGGCTGTGCTGACGGGGCACAGGGGCGCAGCCCAGCGGGGCCATGTGCAGCCAGACCATGGCAAGGGGGGCGTTGGGCACGGAGGGAGCTGTGGGGAGGGCTGATCCATGAGCTTATGGCACAGGGCTGGGCTGGTGTGTCATCCCCAGGGGCGGGGAAGGGAAAGGTTTTAAACGCGCTCCAGTCCCAGGCAGGAAGCAGTGGTGAAAGCAGCGGGACTGCGGGCACCTGCTGGGCGAACCCGTCCTGCGACCACCGTGGGCAGGTAGGAGAGGTCCGGAGCAGAGGGGCCCAGCCGGGCACCGTGGGGCTGCCCCAGGAGCCGCAGCAGCCGGAGGCACTCGCGCAGGTCTCAGGCATGCGAGGAATGCGGCATTGCCTGCACTTGCACTGGGCAGCGGCCAGGTGACAGTGGGCATAGGGCAACAGCCGCACGGCACTACAGCACGGCACCGCCAGCCCCCGAGCACAGCGGGAGGATGCTGATCCCTGCCCCTGGCATGCCCCAGGAGTGGGTCGGGGTCAAGAACCTCCTGGGAGGATGGCTCCTGGTTGAAGCTCCTGCTGCCCTGGGGCTCTGACGGGCACAGCAAGGCTTGTAGGGGCGGCAGGTGCTGAGGATGGGGCAGGCATTGGGGTGGTGCGTGGCAGGCGGGCAGAGCCATGACGTGGTGCCCGGTGAGGCAGGGGTATGTGGGGATGGGGAATTGCCCCACGTGGGCATGGTGTGACCCTGGGGGGGCTTGCTGCGGTGGAACCTGCTCCAGGCACCTGCACTAATGGTCACTGGCACCACCAGGGACTGCGTCCCCTGCGTCCCTCCCCAGCTTGGCACTGCCCCAAAAGGGGTTCTGGGCTGCCCCCAGTCCTGCTCAAAGCAAGGACCCCCAAGCTCCCCTCCCTGTTCCTATCGCCCCTCTGTCGCTGCCTCGGCAAACTCCTCTGTTGCTCTCCCTCCCCCTGAAATGCCCCCAGTGTTAGCCCCTTCCAGCCGGGGCCACCCCACAGCCCTCTCCACCATCCTGCCGGGCTCCCACCCACAGCCCTGCTCCCTCCCCTCTGCTCTGGGGCCTCCCCCGGCAGGCACACCTCCTCCCCGAAACCATGCCCCCCACCCTGCAAGTAAAACCTGTCCCTTCTCCCCATCTCTCCCTCCCCAGCCGGCCCCAGCCCTGTTTGTGCACTCCTGCCAGTGCGGATGTGCAGGGGGCGTCCATGGAGCACCTGGGCAGGCGTAGCTGGAATGCGCCCGCGCGCTGGGTGTGCGAGGCAAAGCCTCCCTGCGGTGACTCATGCTGGCGAGGGGGTTGTGCTGAGCGGCTCCAGGGGCACAAAGGGGATGCACAAACGTGAGGTACCATCTAAGGCCATGGCTTGTGCCAGAGCCAGCGCGTTTCCTGACGCAGCCAGAAAGGTGCGGAGCAGCAAGTACCGCTGCCAGGGAGGGCTGCCCACGCCAGGAGAGACTGTGGCCTCAGGGAGGGCTGCGGGTGCCAGCACCTGAAACGCAGCCAGGAATCGACCTGGCTTTGTAGGCAGAGCCAGTTACTAAAAGTTTCCGTGGCGCTGACGCTTTCTGATTACCGGGAGAAGCGTCCTTCCTCAACCTGCACACCCGCTGCCTCCTCCCCTTGTGCTGCTCTGCGGACAGCCCCGAGGAGCAGCAGCCCCAGCTCTGCCGTGGGGGGGGGGGTCCTGCCCCAGCCCCCGACCCTGCTGGGAGCTGCACCATGATGGGTGGCAGTGACCAAATCCCCTCTGCACCCCAGTGCTGGTGGCTGGCTCGGATCAGAGACCTGCAGGGATCTGCGTGGGGCTCTGCGGACACCGCAGCCGCACCAGCACTGCCCACCCCTGAGCACGCGTGGCTGAGCTGAGTTCCTCCCCGTCTCACTGGCATCACTGCCAGGAAAGGGCTGCAGGCCTGGAGAAGCTTTCACAACCCTGCGCGGTTCCAGGAGAGTGCAGGCAAAGCAGGTGGTGAGGTGCTGCCGGCCCCTTCGCATTTTGAGTGTGCCCCAGGCACAGGGCACCAGCACGTAGGAACCCAGGGGACCGAGCAGAGGGCCCCGTGCACAGCACAGAGTGTGGGACAGAGCAGCCGCCCCCCTCCCGCCATGCAGCAGTCCCCTCGCCATGCAGAGCCCCCCACGTCCCTGCTCCCCTGGCCCTGTCTGGCCCAGGACAGCCCTTCCCAGAGGCAGGAGCACCGATGGCCCGTCCCTCCTGCCGTCCCCACCTCTCGGTGCCACCGCTAGATGCAATCCCAAACTTGCAAACAGAGGCGGCACTGCCTGGGCAGATCTGAGCCCATGCAGCAGTGCCTGCACTGACATCTCGGGCAGACGGAGCCTGCTGGGACCTTTCCTGTGGGGACAGAGCCCGGAGCACGGCCAGGAGCGAGGCAAAGGTGCTGGGGGAGCAGGAGGAGCTGCAGGGGGCACACGGGCACAGAGCTGGGAGCGCAGAGCCTGTTGGAAGGGCATGGCACACTGCTCTGCGCTCTTGCTGTGTTTACTCTGGTGGATGTGGGCCTGTGGGCTGAGGGCAGGATCCACTCCCTGGTGCCGAGACGCAGCCAGTCCTTGCTGTCCACACTCGGTGCAACCACCGCAGCGGGTGCATGGGGCACGGCTCTCCTGGGGGCCGGCATGCCTTCCTCCCCGCCGCCGCCTGCGAGGGTGCTGGGCCCCAGGGCACGGCTCCAGGAGCTGCCGTTCCCGATCCTGTTCCCTTTCCAGCTGTATCCTCACAGCCCAGTGCAGTGCAGCCCACCAGCACCACCACCCAGCCAGCTCGGCCATGGTGGCCTGGGCCAGCAGCTCTTGTCTGCCTGCTGCAGTGCCTTGCGCTCAGTCCCCTGCTCCTTGATCCTGCAGCAGAACTGGCTCCCAGCCGTGGGACCGAAGCTGTGAGAGGCTGCAGACATTGAGGCTCCTCTGTGTGGCCCTCAGGCCGTGCCTCACCACAGCTCCCAGACCCCTGCAAAACCCCAGCCTAGCAACAGATGATAGAATCAAAGAATCATAGCGTGGTTTGGGTTGGAAGGGACCTTAAAGGTCCTCTAATTCCACCCCCCTGCCATGGTCAGGGACACCTCCCACCAGACCAGGTTGCTCAAAGCCCCATCCAGCCTGGCCTTGAGCACTTCTAGGGACAGGACATCCACAGCCTCTCTGGGCAACCTGTTCCACTGCCTCACCACTCTCTGAGTAAAGAATTTCCTCCTAATGTCTAATTTAAAGTTCCTCTCTTTTAGTTTGAAACTGTTCCCCTTCGTCCTGTCACTATCCACCCATGTAAAAAGTCACTCTCCACATGCCCTCCAGCCCTCTCTTTTGCACAGCCCAGTGCTTGACAGCCTCCCGCTCCCTGCTGGCACGTTATTTGACTGTGTAATGGCTATATTGTGGTCAATCCCAGCGTGCCCAGCAGCTTTTCAAGTGTGCACGCAGGCTTGCAGGTTAATGTGCTCCCAGTGTGGCCAGCGGCACCCACCAGCTTCTCCTTGTGCTGCTGCCCTTTGCCCCGCTCCCTCCTGCCCTCTCTGCCCACAACTTCTGAGCGACACCAGGCAGGGCAGACAGCCCACCCCACAGCAGCCAGAGGACCTCCGGGGTTCTGCTGGGGCTGCTCCAGCCCCTGCTGACCAGGCTGACCACCGGCCCCTGGCAGAGGCTGCAGCCGTTTGTGCTACCTCAGGGCTTGCCTGTCCCATTGCCGCGTCCAGCAGCAGCCCAATGAGCGCAGGTCCTCCTTGGGGCTGCTGCCCTGGCCTGGTGCTTCGCCCCACACCAGCTGCCCTCCTGGCCTTTGAAGTGCCACACAGAACAGACGCAAGCCCTGTGCAGACTGGTGACCAAATGCACATTACAGCTCGTGGGGGCTTTTCTCCTCTCAGGAGCTGGACCTGCCTCAGCCCAGTGCCCCACGGGCCCCACAGGTGGACCCCTAATCTCTCTTGCACATCAAGATGTCCCAGTGCATCCAGTAAAGACCCAGAGCGTGCTTGCCTCTGGCAGGACTGGCTCTGCATGCCAGGGACAGGGACAAGCACACTGCCACAAATGTGCTCCGCCTGTGGCTGTTACTTCCCACTGCCCGTGAGATACTTCTTTTCCTTTTTTCCCCAATTCAGCACGCAAAGCATAGAAGAGTTGATTTCTCAGTGAGCTTCCCCATTCTCTCCCATCTCTGCAGAAAGCTGTGGAAGGGGTGCGCAGAGGAAGGATGGCGAGCAAGCCAGCAGTGAATGGCCATGCTGCCCCCATCTCTCACCAGGAAGATGTGCCAGAAGCAAACCACTTCTGCCAGGGCACACTGCCTTGCAAACAGAAGACAGCAGCTGGCGGGCATGTGGCAGCAATGGATGCTGCTAGTGAGCCTTCAGAGGCACCTGGCAGCATTGCTGGAGTGTATGTAGAGGCTTTGAAGAAGATAATGAGCTTTTATGATGCCACCAGAGAGCATCTTCTGAGTTTGGATCCGGCACTCTTTCTTCTGGAAGCCCAGGCAGCCATGGGCTTCATTGCTGACCCGGTGAAGAACAGGCATGTCTCCATAGCAGAAGCTGTACACCTGGGGTTGGTGGGGCTGGAGCTGAAGGAGAAGCTGCTCTCTGCAGAGAAAGCTGCCACTGGCTTTTTGGATCCCTACACAGAAGAGAAAATCTCCCTCTACCAGGCAATCCAGAAGGACCTGATTGGGAGAGAGCAAGGAGCCCGGCTGCTAGAGGCCCAGATGGCAACCGGAGGCATCATTGACCCAGCCACAGGCTGCCGGCTCCCAGCAGATGTTGCCTGTGAGAGGGGATATTTAGATGAAGAGATGAGGCAGCTCTTCTCTGACCCCAGCAACGAGGACAGCAAAGGGTTCCTCGACCCCAGTACTATGGAGAGGGTCACCTACACGGAGCTTATAAAGAGGTGTGTTGTTGATCCAGCCTCAGGCTTCCTCCTCTTGCCCCTGCAAATCACATTCGCAGGACTGGGAGGAAGGGTGAGCAGTAGGGATCTGCTGGAGGCTGGCATCATCAGCCCTGACACGTTCAGAGGTCTTGAGGAGGGAAGAGTTTCTGCCCAGGAGGTAGCAGAGAGTGACTCTGTCCAGCAGTTCCTACGTGGGACAAGGAGCATAGCTGGTGTTGTCCTGCCTTCCAGTGAGCGGAAAAGCCTTTACCAGGCCCTGAGAGAGCATCTCCTCCTGCCTGGCACTGCTCTGACACTCCTGCAAGTCCAGGCCTCCACTGGCAGCCTGACAGACCCCATAAAGAACAAAACCTTCTCTGTTGATGAGGCTGTCAGGACTGGTCTCATCGGCCCAGAGCTTCATGAGAAACTGTCTTCAGCTGAGAGGACCATCACTGGGTACAGGGACCCCTACACTGGGGAAATGCTCTCCCTGTTCCAAGCCATCAGGAAGGCCTTCATCCCCAGGGACCATGGCATTTGCCTTCTGGAGGCTCAGATGGCTACAGGGGGCATCATTGCTCCGGGCCGGCACTTCCGTGTCCCCACAGAGACAGCTTGCAAGTGGGGATACTTGGATGAGACCACAAGACAGCTCCTCTCCAGTCCTGCTGATGAAGTGAAAGAGTTCTTTGACCCCAGCTCCAAGGAGAAGCTGACTTACGCAGACTTGCTAAAGCGATGTGTCACTGATTCCAACACAGGGCTCCTTCTGCTGCCACTTAGTGGAGACAGCGGAGAAGGACCCAAGGGAACCCCCGTCTTCTTTGACTACAAGACCCAAACGGATCTGGAAAACACAAAGGTACCCATTACTTTAGGCAAATTCAAAGGAAAATCAGTGTCTCTCTGGAAACTCCTCTTCTCAGACTACATCCAGAGTGAGCAAAGAGCTGCTCTCACCCAGCAGTACCTTTCAGGAATGCTCTCTACACAACAATTGGCCAAGGCAGTCAGTGTCACCATTGAAGAAATGGCTTCCACTGCTAATGTCACCTTTGAAGGACTGAGGGGTCGCGTGACAGCTGACCAGCTCCTGAGCTCTGAAATCATCAACAAAGATTTGTTTAAGAAACTGAAGGAAGGAGAAACATCAGCCAAAGAAGTTGTCAGCATGGACACTGTCAAGAAGTACCTGCAAGGGACAGGTAGCATTGCTGGGTTGCTGCTTCCTGACTCCCAGGAGAAGATGAGCATCTACCAGGCAAAGAGGAAAGGATTTTTACGGCCAGGAACATCACTGATCCTCCTGGAGGCACAGGCTGCCACTGGATTTATCATTGACCCAGCTGCCAACAAAAGGTATTCTGTAGATGAGGCTTTACAAGCAAATGTCATTGGCCCAGATGTTTATGACAAGCTACTGACTGCAGAGAAATCAGTCACTGGCTACAGAGATCCTTACTCAGGGACCAAGATCTCCCTTTTCCAGGCCATGAAGAAGGAGCTCATCGTCAAGGAGCACGCTATCCGCCTGCTTGAGGCCCAGATCGCCACCGGCGGCATCATCGACCCTGTCAATAGCCACCGCATCCCCGTGGAGGTGGCATACAAGCGGGGCTACTTTGACAAGAAGATGAATGTAATCCTTTCTGACCCCAGTGATGACACCAAGGGCTTCTTTGACCCCAACACGCACGAGAACCTCACCTACCTGCAGCTGAAAGAGAAGTGCATCACAGAGCCGTCCACCGGGCTCTGCCTCCTTCCTTTGAACAGCAGGAAGCGCCAGTTCATCGACGACACCACCAGGCAGCTGTTCAGGAACTCCTGGCTGCCTGTCAGGTTTGGGCGCTTACGTGGGGAGAAGGTCTCTGTGTGGGACCTGCTGAACTCCGAGTACTTCAGCGAGGGGAGGCGCCGAGAAATCTTCAACCACTACCAGCTGAGGAAACTCACCCTGGAGCAAATCCGGATCATGCTAGAGGAGGAAATCAAAAAATGGGCCCCCATCAAGTTCCCAGCCATGAGAGGCAGCATCAGCGCCTATCACCTGATGGAAACGGGCATCATTGACAGGGCCCTGTTTGAGAAGGTGTTGGAGGGCTCTGTCACACCAGAGGAAGTCCTGCGCATGGACTCTGTCAGAAGATACCTCTATGGCTCTGGCAGCATCGGGGGGATTGTACTCCAGCCATCAAACCAGAGGATAAGCATTTATGAGGCCATGAAACAGAACATCATGGTACCTGGAGTAGCCCTACCACTCCTAGAGGCCCAGGCTGCCACAGGCTTTATCATTGACCCAGTGAACAACCAGAAACTCTGTGTGGATGACGCCGTCAAGGAAGGAGTCATTGGGCCAGAAGTCCATGAGAAGCTTCAGCAAGCAGAAGGGGCTGTGTCAGGCTATAAAGATCCTTTCACAGGCAAGAAGATACCCCTCTTCCAGGCTATGAAGAAGGGCCTGATCACTGACAAACAGGCCATGCAGCTGATGGAGGTGCAGATGGCTACAGGAGGCATCATTGACCCAACGTGTGGCCACCATATCCCCAGAGAAGCTGCCCAAAAGCGAGGGTGCCTGGACGAGGACACAAGCAAGGCCCTTTCTAAACCCAATGACAACAACAGAGCCTTCTGCGTCCCAGACAGCAAAGAGACCGTGACCTACGCTGAGCTCATAGAGCGCTGCCAGAAGGACGAGATCTCTGGCTTCCACTTGCTGCCTCTACAACAGACAGCCGTTCCTGTCTACACAGATGAACAAATCCAACAGCTTTTCAAGGAAACTGTGGTGAAGGAAAAAGGGGTCTCCCTCTGGGAGCTAATCCACTCTGGGTATTTCACTGATGAGCAGAGGAGTGACTTTGTGGAGAGGTTCCGTGCTAAGGAAACGTCGCTGCAGCAGCTGGTAGCTCTTGTGCTCAGACTGGTAAGGGAGATGGAGATGAAAGCCTGCACCCACATCACCTTCCAGGGCTTGCAGGGAAGTGTCCCCGCAGTCTGGTTGCTGGAGGCTGGCATCATTACTGAGAAGATGTTCGAAGAACTAGCTCAGGGCATAAGAACTCCCGAGGAAGTGGCTGAAATAGGGAGTGTGAAGAGGTACTTGCAGGGCACAGGCAGCATAGCCGGGGTATTCATACAGGCATCCAAAAAGAAGATGAGTTTTTACAATGCCATGAAAAACAATCTCCTCCTCCCTGGGGCTGCTCTGAAGCTGCTAGAAGCTCAGGCAGCCACAGGGTACCTAACTGACCCAGCAACAAGTCAGAGACTCAGTGTGAGGGATGCCGTGAGAGCAGCTGTTGTTGGTGAGGAGCTCACAGAGAAGCTTCTCCTAGCTGAGAGGGCAGTGACTGGCTACACAGACCCCTACACAGGGAGCTCCATCTCCCTGTGCCAGGCGGTCAGGAAAGAGCTCATTCCCCTGGGTGAAGCTGTTCCTTTGCTAGAGGCCCAGCTGGCCACAGGAGGGGTCATCGATCCTGTTCACCACCATCACCTTCCACTCCAGGCTGCATACAGGTACGGCTTCTATGATGAGGACCTGAACCAAAAACTCACTCAGCTGAATGACAACACCAAAATCTTTTTCGATCCAAACACAAAGGAGAACGTGACCTACCAGCAGCTGAAGGACAGGTGCATTTATGAGGCTGAGACAGGCCTCTGGTTCCTTCCTCTGTCAGAAAATGCAATGTTCTGCGTGGATGAACAAACCATGGAGATGCTGAAATCTGTGACTGTCTGTGTCAACATAGGACGGTTCAAAGGACAGACAGTGTCAGTCTGGGACCTTCTCAACTCTGAATACATCTCAGACAGCAAAAGAAGAGAGCTGGTGCAAAAGTACAAAGATGAGAATACTGAAGTGCTACATGAAATCATAATGATTGTCATGAAAATCATCAAAGAGACTGAGGTGCAAGGAAAGAAGTTTGCATTCAAAGGTCTGCGGAAAAGAGTGTCCGCCAGTGATCTCTTCCAGTCTCAACTGATAGACAAAAAAACCCTCGATGAGCTCAACCAGGGGAAGAAAACAGTCAAAGAAGTCACTGAAATGGACTCTGTCCGCAGATACTTGGAGGGCAGCAATTTCATAGCAGGGGTCCTTATACAGCCAAGCAATGAGAAGATGAGCATCTACCAGGCCATGAGGAAGGGCATCCTGAGGCCGGGGACAGCACTGGTGTTGCTGGAGGCACAGGCTGCTACCGGCTACATCATTGACCCAGAGAAAAACAAGAAATTTTCAGTGGAGGAAGCATTTAAGGCAGGTCTAATTGGGTGTGAGATTTTTGAAAAGCTACTCTGTGCAGAAAGAGCCGTGACAGGCTACATTGACCCCTACACAAAAGCACCAATGTCCCTATTTGAAGCCATGAACCAAGGGCTAATAGTGAAGAGCCACGGCATCCGCCTGCTCGAGGCCCAGATCGCCACCGGCGGCATCATCGACCCCGTGCACAGCCACCGCCTCCCTGTGGAAGTGGCTTACAAGCGCGGCTACTTCGATGAGGAGATGAACCAGATCCTCTCCGACCCCAGCGACGACACCAAGGGCTTCTTCGATCCCAACACGCACGAGAACCTCACCTACATGCAGCTCCTGGAGAGATGTGTCCAAGATTCAGAGACTGGGTTGTACATGCTACAAGTTGTCCAGGAAGGGGGAAAGTACTTCTACATAGATGAATTGACAAAACAGGTTTTGCACTCAAAGCCCCTTAAAGTGACAGTTGGAAAATTCAAGGACCAAACAGTTTCTGTCTGGGAAATTCTCTGTTCCCATTACATCTCCGAGCAGAAAAGGAAAGAACTAGTGAAGCAATATAAATGTAAAACTCTAACTCTGGAAAACCTTATAGCTCTCATCCTCAAAACAATTGAGGATACAGAGCAAAAAGCAGAAGCCCTCAAGGTCAAAGGACTCCGAGGTGAGGTGTCAGTGTCAGAATTGTTTAACTCCGAGATAATTGACAAGAAGACTCTGGATCAGCTGCAGGATGGAAGTCTCACGCTTCATAGCCTCACAAAGAAGGACATGGTAAAAAGGTACCTGGATGGCACTGGATGCATTGCAGGAGTTCTACTTCCATCAAGGAAAGAGACGATGAGCATCTACCAGGCCCTGAAGAGGGGTCTGCTCTCAGAGCAATGTGCACTGGGGCTACTGGAGGCGCAGGCTGCCACCGGCTTCATTGTTGATCCACTGAAAAATAAGAAGCTCCCCGTGGACGAGGCCATCTTGGCCAAGTTGGTGGGCAGCGAGCTGCACGAGAAGCTCCTGTCAGCAGAGAAAGCTGTGACAGGATATGCAGATCCCCAGACAGGCACTAAAATATCCCTTTTCCAGGCCATAATGAATAAGATAATTGTCAAGGAGCACGGCATCCGCCTGCTTGAGGCCCAGATTGCCACTGGTGGCATCATCGACCCTGTGCACAGCCACCGCATCCCTGTGGAGGTGGCCTACCGGAGGGGCTACTTGGATGGCGATACGTTTCTCGTACTTTCTGATCCAGATCATGGCAGCAAAGGTTTTATAGATCCAAATACTAATGAGAAAATCAGTTACAGTCAGCTCCTGGAAAGATGTTCCAAAGACAGAGATACTGGACTGTACCTGCTGCAGGTCATGGAGAAAGAAGATGACTATTTCTACATTGATGAACAAACAAAACAAGCCCTAATATCTACAAAGGTACAAGTGTCTGTTGGAAAATACAAAGGGAATGAATTATCACTCTGGGAACTTCTCTGTTCTGAGTACATCACAGAAGAGAAAAGAAAAGAACTGGTGAAAAAATATAAAGAGGAATCCCACAACATTATACAAAGAATCATTGATACAATACTAAATATCATTAAAGAAAAAGAGGAGGACAGAAGTGATGTTTGGTTCCAAGGAATAAGACAACAAATAACAGCATCGGAACTTCTCAGTGCAGAGATAATCACAGAAGAAACTATGCAGAAACTCCAGGAAGGAAAAGAAACAGCACAAGAAATAGCGCAAATGGATAATGTGAGAAGATACCTTGAGGGAACTGGAAGCATGGCTGGTGTGCTCGTGCCATCCAAGGCTGACCCCACTAAGATGGAGAAGATGAGCATCTACCAGGCCATGTGGAAGGGCATCCTGAGGCCAGGGACGGCACTAGTGCTGCTGGAGGCACAAGCTGCCACAGGCTTCATCATAGACCCAGTCAAGAATAAAAAGATATCAGTGGATGAAGCTGTCATGTCTGGGCTGGTGGGCAGTGAATTACAGAAAAAACTTCTTTGCGCAGAAAAAGCTGTGACGGGCTACACCCACCCCTGCACAGGACAGAAGATGTCCCTCTTCCAGGCCATGAAGAAGGAGCTCATCGTCAAGGAGCACGGCATCCGCCTGCTCGAGGCCCAGATAGCCACCGGCGGCATCATCGACCCCGTGCACAGCCACCGCCTCCCCGTAGAAGCTGCCTACAAGCGCGGCTACTTTGACCAGGAGATGAACCAGATCCTCTCCGACCCCAGCGACGACACCAAAGGCTTCTTCGACCCCAACACGCACGAGAACCTCACCTACATGCAGCTCCTGCGACGCTGCGTGCCCGACCCGGACACGGGGCTGCTCATGCTGCAGCTGATGGACAAGGGCTCGGTGCTCTACCAGCTGACCGAGGACGCCCGCAAAGCCCTGCAGGCTGCCCGCACCACCGTCAGCGTGGGGCTCTTCCAGGGCCAGAGCGTCACCGTCTGGGAGCTCCTCTTCTCTCGCTACATCCCCGACCACCGGCGCCAGGACCTCCTGCGGAAGTACAAGGCGGGGACGCTGGCCATCTCCGAGATGATCACCCTCCTCACCACCATCATCACCGGGGCCGAGGGCCAGGGCCACGGCGCCGCCCTGGCCCGCAAGCCGACACAGCGGGAGGCCCCGCCGCCGGCTGAGAACGGCGAGGCCACGGGCTCCCGGCAGGAGCGGGAGCGGGAGCGGGAGCGGGAGCGGGAGCGGGAGCGAGAGCGGGAGCTGGAGCTGGAGCGGGCCCTGACATCCCACACCGTCGAGGTCTCAGCAGGCGGCTTCCACGGCAGGAAGGTCTCCCTGTGGGAGCTCCTCTTCTCCAAGTACGTCTCCGAGGCGAAGAGGCAGGAGCTGCTGGGGAAGGTCCGCGGCGGCAGCCTGGCGCTGGACGAGCTGGCGAGGCTCCTCACCGTCCTCATCCAGGAGGCGGTGGAGCAGAGCAGCAAGGTGAAATTCACGGGCCTCAGGCGGCAGGTGACCGCCTCGGACCTGCTGGACTCGGGCATCATCGACAAGGACACGCTGGCCGACCTCGTCCATCGCCGGCGTGCTGGGCTCCAAGACAAGATGGAGGTGCAGCAGGTGACGGAAATGGCCTCCGTCAAGCGCTACCTCCAAGACGGTGCAGCAGGTGACGGAAATGGCCTCCGTCAAGCGCTACCTGGACGGCACGGGCTGCATCGCCGGCGTGCTGGTGCCGTCCAAGGCCGACCCGGCCAAGATGGAGAAGATGAGCATCTACCAGGCCATGTGGAAGGGCATCCTGAGGCAGGGCACGGCCCTGGTGCTGCTGGAGGCGCAGGCTGCCACCGGCTTCCTCGTCGACCCGCTCACCAACCAGAAGCTCTCTGTGGACGAGGCCGTCTCGTCCGGGCTGGTGGGCAGCGAGCTGCACGAGAAGCTCCTGTCGGCCGAGAGGGCCGTGACGGGCTACACCGACCCCTACACCGGCGACCAGATCTCCCTCTTCCAGGCCATGAAGAAGGAGCTCATCGTCAAGGAGCACGGCATCCGCCTGCTCGAGGCCCAGATAGCCACCGGCGGCATCATCGACCCCGTGCACAGCCACCGCCTCCCCGTAGAAGCTGCCTACAAGCGCGGCTACTTTGACCAGGAGATGAACCAGATCCTCTCCGACCCCAGCGACGACACCAAAGGCTTCTTCGACCCCAACACGCACGAGAACCTCACCTACATGCAGCTCCTGCGACGCTGCGTGCCCGACCCGGACACGGGGCTGCTCATGCTGCAGCTGATGGACAAGGGCTCGGTGCTCTACCAGCTGACCGAGGACGCCCGCAAAGCCCTGCAGGCTGCCCGCACCACCGTCAGCGTGGGGCTCTTCCAGGGCCAGAGCGTCACCGTCTGGGAGCTCCTCTTCTCTCGCTACATCCCCGACCACCGGCGCCAGGACCTCCTGCGGAAGTACAAGGCGGGGACGCTGGCCATCTCCGAGATGATCACCCTCCTCACCACCATCATCACCGGGGCCGAGGGCCAGGGCCACGGCGCCGCCCTGGCCCGCAAGCCGACACAGCGGGAGGCCCCGCCGCCGGCTGAGAACGGCGAGGCCACGGGCTCCCGGCAGGAGCGGGAGCGGGAGCGAGAGCGGGAGCTGGAGCTGGAGCGGGCCCTGACATCCCACACCGTCGAGGTCTCAGCAGGCGGCTTCCACGGCAGGAAGGTCTCCCTGTGGGAGCTCCTCTTCTCCAAGTACGTCTCCGAGGCGAAGAGGCAGGAGCTGCTGGGGAAGGTCCGCGGCGGCAGCCTGGCGCTGGACGAGCTGGCGAGGCTCCTCACCGTCCTCATCCAGGAGGCGGTGGAGCAGAGCAGCAAGGTGAAATTCACGGGCCTCAGGCGGCAGGTGACCGCCTCGGACCTGCTGGACTCGGGCATCATCGCAGCCTGGCGCTGGACGAGCTGGCGAGGCTCCTCACCGTCCTCATCCAGGAGGCGGTGGAGCAGAGCAGCAAGGTGAAATTCACGGGCCTCAGGCGGCAGGTGACCGCCTCGGACCTGCTGGACTCGGGCATCATCGACAAGGACACGCTGGCCGACCTCGTCCAGGGCTCCAAGACGGTGCAGCAGGTGACGGAAATGGCCTCCGTCAAGCGCTACCTGGACGGCACGGGCTGCATCGCCGGCGTGCTGGTGCCGTCCAAGGCCGACCCGGCCAAGATGGAGAAGATGAGCATCTACCAGGCCATGTGGAAGGGCATCCTGAGGCAGGGCACGGCCCTGGTGCTGCTGGAGGCGCAGGCTGCCACCGGCTTCCTCGTCGACCCGCTCACCAACCAGAAGCTCTCTGTGGACGAGGCCGTCTCGTCCGGGCTGGTGGGCAGCGAGCTGCACGAGAAGCTCCTGTCGGCCGAGAGGGCCGTGACGGGCTACACCGACCCCTACACCGGCGACCAGATCTCCCTCTTCCAGGCCATGAAGAAGGAGCTCATCGTCAAGGAGCACGGCATCCGCCTGCTCGAGGCCCAGATAGCCACCGGCGGCATCATCGACCCCGTGCACAGCCACCGCCTCCCCGTAGAAGCTGCCTACAAGCGCGGCTACTTTGACCAGGAGATGAACCAGATCCTCTCCGACCCCAGCGACGACACCAAAGGCTTCTTCGACCCCAACACGCACGAGAACCTCACCTACATGCAGCTCCTGCGACGCTGCGTGCCCGACCCGGACACGGGGCTGCTCATGCTGCAGCTGATGGACAAGGGCTCGGTGCTCTACCAGCTGACCGAGGACGCCCGCAAAGCCCTGCAGGCTGCCCGCACCACCGTCAGCGTGGGGCTCTTCCAGGGCCAGAGCGTCACCGTCTGGGAGCTCCTCTTCTCTCGCTACATCCCCGACCACCGGCGCCAGGACCTCCTGCGGAAGTACAAGGCGGGGACGCTGGCCATCTCCGAGATGATCACCCTCCTCACCACCATCATCACCGGGGCCGAGGGCCAGGGCCACGGCGCCGCCCTGGCCCGCAAGCCGACACAGCGGGAGGCCCCGCCGCCGGCTGAGAACGGCGAGGCCACGGGCTCCCAGGAGCAGGAGCGGGAGCGGGAGCGGGAGCGAGAGCGGGAGCTGGAGCTGGAGCGGGCCCTGACATCCCACACCGTCGAGGTCTCAGCAGGCGGCTTCCACGGCAGGAAGGTCTCCCTGTGGGAGCTCCTCTTCTCCAAGTACGTCTCCGAGGCGAAGAGGCAGGAGCTGCTGGGGAAGGTCCGCGGCGGCAGCCTGGCGCTGGACGAGCTGGCGAGGCTCCTCACCGTCCTCATCCAGGAGGCGGTGGAGCAGAGCAGCAAGGTGAAATTCACGGGCCTCAGGCGGCAGGTGACCGCCTCGGACCTGCTGGACTCGGGCATCATCGACAAGGACACGCTGGCCGACCTCGTCCAGGGCTCCAAGACGGTGCAGCAGGTGACGGAAATGGCCTCCGTCAAGCGCTACCTGGACGGCACGGGCTGCATCGCCGGCGTGCTGGTGCCGTCCAAGGCCGACCCGGCCAAGATGGAGAAGATGAGCATCTACCAGGCCATGTGGAAGGGCATCCTGAGGCAGGGCACGGCCCTGGTGCTGCTGGAGGCGCAGGCTGCCACCGGCTTCCTCGTCGACCCGCTCACCAACCAGAAGCTCTCTGTGGACGAGGCCGTCTCGTCCGGGCTGGTGGGCAGCGAGCTGCACGAGAAGCTCCTGTCGGCCGAGAGGGCCGTGACGGGCTACACCGACCCCTACACCGGCGACCAGATCTCCCTCTTCCAGGCCATGAAGAAGGAGCTCATCGTCAAGGAGCACGGCATCCGCCTGCTCGAGGCCCAGATAGCCACCGGCGGCATCATCGACCCCGTGCACAGCCACCGCCTCCCCGTAGAAGCTGCCTACAAGCGCGGCTACTTTGACCAGGAGATGAACCAGATCCTCTCCGACCCCAGCGACGACACCAAAGGCTTCTTCGACCCCAACACGCACGAGAACCTCACCTACATGCAGCTCCTGCGACGCTGCGTGCCCGACCCGGACACGGGGCTGCTCATGCTGCAGCTGATGGACAAGGGCTCGGTGCTCTACCAGCTGACCGAGGACGCCCGCAAAGCCCTGCAGGCTGCCCGCACCACCGTCAGCGTGGGGCTCTTCCAGGGCCAGAGCGTCACCGTCTGGGAGCTCCTCTTCTCTCGCTACATCCCCGACCACCGGCGCCAGGACCTCCTGCGGAAGTACAAGGCGGGGACGCTGGCCATCTCCGAGATGATCACCCTCCTCACCACCATCATCACCGGGGCCGAGGGCCAGGGCCACGGCGCCGCCCTGGCCCGCAAGCCGACACAGCGGGAGGCCCCGCCGCCGGCTGAGAACGGCGAGGCCACGGGCTCCCGGCAGGAGCGGGAGCGGGAGCGGGAGCGAGAGCGGGAGCTGGAGCTGGAGCGGGCCCTGACATCCCACACCGTCGAGGTCTCAGCAGGCGGCTTCCACGGCAGGAAGGTCTCCCTGTGGGAGCTCCTCTTCTCCAAGTACGTCTCCGAGGCGAAGAGGCAGGAGCTGCTGGGGAAGGTCCGCGGCGGCAGCCTGGCGCTGGACGAGCTGGCGAGGCTCCTCACCGTCCTCATCCAGGAGGCGGTGGAGCAGAGCAGCAAGGTGAAATTCACGGGCCTCAGGCGGCAGGTGACCGCCTCGGACCTGCTGGACTCGGGCATCATCGACAAGGACACGCTGGCCGACCTCGTCCAGGGCTCCAAGACGGTGCAGCAGGTGACGGAAATGGCCTCCGTCAAGCGCTACCTGGACGGCACGGGCTGCATCGCCGGCGTGCTGGTGCCGTCCAAGGCCGACCCGGCCAAGATGGAGAAGATGAGCATCTACCAGGCCATGTGGAAGGGCATCCTGAGGCAGGGCACGGCCCTGGTGCTGCTGGAGGCGCAGGCTGCCACCGGCTTCCTCGTCGACCCGCTCACCAACCAGAAGCTCTCTGTGGACGAGGCCGTCTCGTCCGGGCTGGTGGGCAGCGAGCTGCACGAGAAGCTCCTGTCGGCCGAGAGGGCCGTGACGGGCTACACCGACCCCTACACCGGCGACCAGATCTCCCTCTTCCAGGCCATGAAGAAGGAGCTCATCGTCAAGGAGCACGGCATCCGCCTGCTCGAGGCCCAGATAGCCACCGGCGGCATCATCGACCCCGTGCACAGCCACCGCCTCCCCGTAGAAGCTGCCTACAAGCGCGGCTACTTTGACCAGGAGATGAACCAGATCCTCTCCGACCCCAGCGACGACACCAAAGGCTTCTTCGACCCCAACACGCACGAGAACCTCACCTACATGCAGCTCCTGCGACGCTGCGTGCCCGACCCGGACACGGGGCTGCTCATGCTGCAGCTGATGGACAAGGGCTCGGTGCTCTACCAGCTGACCGAGGACGCCCGCAAAGCCCTGCAGGCTGCCCGCACCACCGTCAGCGTGGGGCTCTTCCAGGGCCAGAGCGTCACCGTCTGGGAGCTCCTCTTCTCTCGCTACATCCCCGACCACCGGCGCCAGGACCTCCTGCGGAAGTACAAGGCGGGGACGCTGGCCATCTCCGAGATGATCACCCTCCTCACCACCATCATCACCGGGGCCGAGGGCCAGGGCCACGGCGCCGCCCTGGCCCGCAAGCCGACACAGCGGGAGGCCCCGCCGCCGGCTGAGAACGGCGAGGCCACGGGCTCCCGGCAGGAGCGGGAGCGGGAGCGGGAGCGGGAGCGAGAGCGGGAGCTGGAGCTGGAGCGGGCCCTGACATCCCACACCGTCGAGGTCTCAGCAGGCGGCTTCCACGGCAGGAAGGTCTCCCTGTGGGAGCTCCTCTTCTCCAAGTACGTCTCCGAGGCGAAGAGGCAGGAGCTGCTGGGGAAGGTCCGCGGCGGCAGCCTGGCGCTGGACGAGCTGGCGAGGCTCCTCACCGTCCTCATCCAGGAGGCGGTGGAGCAGAGCAGCAAGGTGAAATTCACGGGCCTCAGGCGGCAGGTGACCGCCTCGGACCTGCTGGACTCGGGCATCATCGACAAGGACACGCTGGCCGACCTCGTCCAGGGCTCCAAGACGGTGCAGCAGGTGACGGAAATGGCCTCCGTCAAGCGCTACCTGGACGGCACGGGCTGCATCGCCGGCGTGCTGGTGCCGTCCAAGGCCGACCCGGCCAAGATGGAGAAGATGAGCATCTACCAGGCCATGTGGAAGGGCATCCTGAGGCAGGGCACGGCCCTGGTGCTGCTGGAGGCGCAGGCTGCCACCGGCTTCCTCGTCGACCCGCTCACCAACCAGAAGCTCTCTGTGGACGAGGCCGTCTCGTCCGGGCTGGTGGGCAGCGAGCTGCACGAGAAGCTCCTGTCGGCCGAGAGGGCCGTGACGGGCTACACCGACCCCTACACCGGCGACCAGATCTCCCTCTTCCAGGCCATGAAGAAGGAGCTCATCGTCAAGGAGCACGGCATCCGCCTGCTCGAGGCCCAGATAGCCACCGGCGGCATCATCGACCCCGTGCACAGCCACCG
This sequence comes from Anser cygnoides, assembly GCF_040182565.1. Lineage (NCBI taxonomy): Eukaryota > Metazoa > Chordata > Aves > Anseriformes > Anatidae > Anser > Anser cygnoides. Next base: position 163,462,695 of record NC_089874.1, read on the forward strand.
CCTCCCCGTAGAAGCTGCCTACAAGCGCGGCTACTTTGACCAGGAGATGAACCAGATCCTCTCCGACCCCAGCGACGACACCAAAGGCTTCTTCGACCCCAACACGCACGAGAACCTCACCTACATGCAGCTCCTGCGACGCTGCGTGCCCGACCCGGACACGGGGCTGCTCATGCTGCAGCTGATGGACAAGGGCTCGGTGCTCTACCAGCTGACCGAGGACGCCCGCAAAGCCCTGCAGGCTGCCCGCACCACCGTCAGCGTGGGGCTCTTCCAGGGCCAGAGCGTCACCGTCTGGGAGCTCCTCTTCTCTCGCTACATCCCCGACCACCGGCGCCAGGACCTCCTGCGGAAGTACAAGGCGGGGACGCTGGCCATCTCCGAGATGATCACCCTCCTCACCACCATCATCACCGGGGCCGAGGGCCAGGGCCACGGCGCCGCCCTGGCCCGCAAGCCGACACAGCGGGAGGCCCCGCCGCCGGCTGAGAACGGCGAGGCCACGGGCTCCCGGCAGGAGCGGGAGCGGGAGCGGGAGCGGGAGCGAGAGCGGGAGCTGGAGCTGGAGCGGGCCCTGACATCCCACACCGTCGAGGTCTCAGCAGGCGGCTTCCACGGCAGGAAGGTCTCCCTGTGGGAGCTCCTCTTCTCCAAGTACGTCTCCGAGGCGAAGAGGCAGGAGCTGCTGGGGAAGGTCCGCGGCGGCAGCCTGGCGCTGGACGAGCTGGCGAGGCTCCTCACCGTCCTCATCCAGGAGGCGGTGGAGCAGAGCAGCAAGGTGAAATTCACGGGCCTCAGGCGGCAGGTGACCGCCTCGGACCTGCTGGACTCGGGCATCATCGACAAGGACACGCTGGCCGACCTCGTCCAGGGCTCCAAGACGGTGCAGCAGGTGACGGAAATGGCCTCCGTCAAGCGCTACCTGGACGGCACGGGCTGCATCGCCGGCGTGCTGGTGCCGTCCAAGGCCGACCCGGCCAAGATGGAGAAGATGAGCATCTACCAGGCCATGTGGAAGGGCATCCTGAGGCAGGGCACGGCCCTGGTGCTGCTGGAGGCGCAGGCTGCCACCGGCTTCCTCGTCGACCCGCTCACCAACCAGAAGCTCTCTGTGGACGAGGCCGTCTCGTCCGGGCTGGTGGGCAGCGAGCTGCACGAGAAGCTCCTGTCGGCCGAGAGGGCCGTGACGGGCTACACCGACCCCTACACCGGCGACCAGATCTCCCTCTTCCAGGCCATGAAGAAGGAGCTCATCGTCAAGGAGCACGGCATCCGCCTGCTCGAGGCCCAGATAGCCACCGGCGGCATCATCGACCCCGTGCACAGCCACCGCCTCCCCGTAGAAGCTGCCTACAAGCGCGGCTACTTTGACCAGGAGATGAACCAGATCCTCTCCGACCCCAGCGACGACACCAAAGGCTTCTTCGACCCCAACACGCACGAGAACCTCACCTACATGCAGCTCCTGCGACGCTGCGTGCCCGACCCGGACACGGGGCTGCTCATGCTGCAGCTGATGGACAAGGGCTCGGTGCTCTACCAGCTGACCGAGGACGCCCGCAAAGCCCTGCAGGCTGCCCGCACCACCGTCAGCGTGGGGCTCTTCCAGGGCCAGAGCGTCACCGTCTGGGAGCTCCTCTTCTCTCGCTACATCCCCGACCACCGGCGCCAGGACCTCCTGCGGAAGTACAAGGCGGGGACGCTGGCCATCTCCGAGATGATCACCCTCCTCACCACCATCATCACCGGGGCCGAGGGCCAGGGCCACGGCGCCGCCCTGGCCCGCAAGCCGACACAGCGGGAGGCCCCGCCGCCGGCTGAGAACGGTGAGGCCACGGGCTCCCGGCAGGAGCGGGAGCGGGAGCGGGAGCGGGAGCGAGAGCGGGAGCTGGAGCTGGAGCGGGCCCTGACATCCCACACCGTCGAGGTCTCAGCAGGCGGCTTCCACGGCAGGAAGGTCTCCCTGTGGGAGCTCCTCTTCTCCAAGTACGTCTCCGAGGCGAAGAGGCAGGAGCTGCTGGGGAAGGTCCGCGGCGGCAGCCTGGCGCTGGACGAGCTGGCGAGGCTCCTCACCGTCCTCATCCAGGAGGCGGTGGAGCAGAGCAGCAAGGTGAAATTCACGGGCCTCAGGCGGCAGGTGACCGCCTCGGACCTGCTGGACTCGGGCATCATCGACAAGGACACGCTGGCCGACCTCGTCCAGGGCTCCAAGACGGTGCAGCAGGTGACGGAAATGGCCTCCGTCAAGCGCTACCTGGACGGCACGGGCTGCATCGCCGGCGTGCTGGTGCCGTCCAAGGCCGACCCGGCCAAGATGGAGAAGATGAGCATCTACCAGGCCATGTGGAAGGGCATCCTGAGGCAGGGCACGGCCCTGGTGCTGCTGGAGGCGCAGGCTGCCACCGGCTTCCTCGTCGACCCGCTCACCAACCAGAAGCTCTCTGTGGACGAGGCCGTCTCGTCCGGGCTGGTGGGCAGCGAGCTGCACGAGAAGCTCCTGTCGGCCGAGAGGGCCGTGACGGGCTACACCGACCCCTACACCGGCGACCAGATCTCCCTCTTCCAGGCCATGAAGAAGGAGCTCATCGTCAAGGAGCACGGCATCCGCCTGCTCGAGGCCCAGATAGCCACCGGCGGCATCATCGACCCCGTGCACAGCCACCGCCTCCCCGTAGAAGCTGCCTACAAGCGCGGCTACTTTGACCAGGAGATGAACCAGATCCTCTCCGACCCCAGCGACGACACCAAAGGCTTCTTCGACCCCAACACGCACGAGAACCTCACCTACATGCAGCTCCTGCGACGCTGCGTGCCCGACCCGGACACGGGGCTGCTCATGCTGCAGCTGATGGACAAGGGCTCGGTGCTCTACCAGCTGACCGAGGACGCCCGCAAAGCCCTGCAGGCTGCCCGCACCACCGTCAGCGTGGGGCTCTTCCAGGGCCAGAGCGTCACCGTCTGGGAGCTCCTCTTCTCTCGCTACATCCCCGACCACCGGCGCCAGGACCTCCTGCGGAAGTACAAGGCGGGGACGCTGGCCATCTCCGAGATGATCACCCTCCTCACCACCATCATCACCGGGGCCGAGGGCCAGGGCCACGGCGCCGCCCTGGCCCGCAAGCCGACACAGCGGGAGGCCCCGCCACCGGCTGAGAACGGCGAGGCCACGGGCTCCCGGCAGGAGCGGGAGCGGGAGCGGGAGCGGGAGCGAGAGCGGGAGCTGGAGCTGGAGCGGGCCCTGACATCCCACACCGTCGAGGTCTCAGCAGGCGGCTTCCACGGCAGGAAGGTCTCCCTGTGGGAGCTCCTCTTCTCCAAGTACGTCTCCGAGGCGAAGAGGCAGGAGCTGCTGGGGAAGGTCCGCGGCGGCAGCCTGGCGCTGGACGAGCTGGCGAGGCTCCTCACCGTCCTCATCCAGGAGGCGGTGGAGCAGAGCAGCAAGGTGAAATTCACGGGCCTCAGGCGGCAGGTGACCGCCTCGGACCTGCTGGACTCGGGCATCATCGACAAGGACACGCTGGCCGACCTCGTCCAGGGCTCCAAGACGGTGCAGCAGGTGACGGAAATGGCCTCCGTCAAGCGCTACCTGGACGGCACGGGCTGCATCGCCGGCGTGCTGGTGCCGTCCAAGGCCGACCCGGCCAAGATGGAGAAGATGAGCATCTACCAGGCCATGTGGAAGGGCATCCTGAGGCAGGGCACGGCCCTGGTGCTGCTGGAGGCGCAGGCTGCCACCGGCTTCCTCGTCGACCCGCTCACCAACCAGAAGCTCTCTGTGGACGAGGCCGTCTCGTCCGGGCTGGTGGGCAGCGAGCTGCACGAGAAGCTCCTGTCGGCCGAGAGGGCCGTGACGGGCTACACCGACCCCTACACCGGCGACCAGATCTCCCTCTTCCAGGCCATGAAGAAGGAGCTCATCGTCAAGGAGCACGGCATCCGCCTGCTCGAGGCCCAGATAGCCACCGGCGGCATCATCGACCCCGTGCACAGCCACCGCCTCCCCGTAGAAGCTGCCTACAAGCGCGGCTACTTTGACCAGGAGATGAACCAGATCCTCTCCGACCCCAGCGACGACACCAAAGGCTTCTTCGACCCCAACACGCACGAGAACCTCACCTACATGCAGCTCCTGCGACGCTGCGTGCCCGACCCGGACACGGGGCTGCTCATGCTGCAGCTGATGGACAAGGGCTCGGTGCTCTACCAGCTGACCGAGGACGCCCGCAAAGCCCTGCAGGCTGCCCGCACCACCGTCAGCGTGGGGCTCTTCCAGGGCCAGAGCGTCACCGTCTGGGAGCTCCTCTTCTCTCGCTACATCCCCGACCACCGGCGCCAGGACCTCCTGCGGAAGTACAAGGCGGGGACGCTGGCCATCTCCGAGATGATCACCCTCCTCACCACCATCATCACCGGGGCCGAGGGCCAGGGCCACGGCGCCGCCCTGGCCCGCAAGCCGACACAGCGGGAGGCCCCGCCGCCGGCTGAGAACGGTGAGGCCACGGGCTCCCGGCAGGAGCGGGAGCGGGAGCGGGAGCGGGAGCGAGAGCGGGAGCTGGAGCTGGAGCGGGCCCTGACATCCCACACCGTCGAGGTCTCAGCAGGCGGCTTCCACGGCAGGAAGGTCTCCCTGTGGGAGCTCCTCTTCTCCAAGTACGTCTCCGAGGCGAAGAGGCAGGAGCTGCTGGGGAAGGTCCGCGGCGGCAGCCTGGCGCTGGACGAGCTGGCGAGGCTCCTCACCGTCCTCATCCAGGAGGCGGTGGAGCAGAGCAGCAAGGTGAAATTCACGGGCCTCAGGCGGCAGGTGACCGCCTCGGACCTGCTGGACTCGGGCATCATCGACAAAGACACGCTGGCCGACCTCGTCCAGGGCTCCAAGACGGTGCAGCAGGTGACGGAAATGGCCTCCGTCAAGCGCTACCTGGACGGCACGGGCTGCATCGCCGGCGTGCTGGTGCCGTCCAAGGCCGACCCGGCCAAGATGGAGAAGATGAGCATCTACCAGGCCATGTGGAAGGGCATCCTGAGGCAGGGCACGGCCCTGGTGCTGCTGGAGGCGCAGGCTGCCACCGGCTTCCTCGTCGACCCGCTCACCAACCAGAAGCTCTCTGTGGACGAGGCCGTCTCGTCCGGGCTGGTGGGCAGCGAGCTGCACGAGAAGCTCCTGTCGGCCGAGAGGGCCGTGACGGGCTACACCGACCCCTACACCGGCGACCAGATCTCCCTCTTCCAGGCCATGAAGAAGGAGCTCATCGTCAAGGAGCACGGCATCCGCCTGCTCGAGGCCCAGATAGCCACCGGCGGCATCATCGACCCCGTGCACAGCCACCGCCTCCCCGTAGAAGCTGCCTACAAGCGCGGCTACTTTGACCAGGAGATGAACCAGATCCTCTCCGACCCCAGCGACGACACCAAAGGCTTCTTCGACCCCAACACGCACGAGAACCTCACCTACATGCAGCTCCTGCGACGCTGCGTGCCCGACCCAGACTCTAATCTTTATTTCCTTAATGTTTTCTCTAGTTAATCATAAAACTCTTTACATTTTTTTCTGTGCTATTGCATTGGTGAAGAATTTTTCCGTTGTTGAGACTTGTTTTGCTGCTGGCATTTTTGTCATTTTTTTTATATGTTCTTCTTCTTTTCTTATTGTTTGTAGAGTATTTCCTTGTTCTTCTCTTTCATGTTTTGTAATACAGCAGTTACGGGTTTTAGGTGACTCATCTGAGCATTACAGTATAGTGTTTTAATCCATTGTCTTCTATAACCTAACTGGAATTAATTAATCAGACTGTCTTATGTCCAGCCACTTTGGTGCACGATGTTGTACTTTTTCCTTTATATTTCTTTAAGTCTAAGGATGTCTTTCACGTTGTATGAAATGTAGTGAGAATTGGAATTTTATTCCTTCTCTCGTCTGTATCCTTACTTATGGGGAACATTTTTTTTACTATTATACTTTTAAACTATTGCCATAGTTTTAGTTTTGCAAGCCTGTCTCCTGCATGGAGAGCACATTTCCGTGTAGGCATGATGTCAGGCCGAAGTTAGGTGTTACTGGGCTGGTATACATTATCTGTGTTTGCTGTCACTGCCTCAGTCCATCCAATATTTCTGGAGGCCTCTAGACCACATATACCCTTAACTGAGAGTGGTTTGGTCTCTCTCTGATGTGTACAATCAAATCACTCAAGTTTTTGCTTTCCCTGCCTTCAGTTGTCCAGCTCTCCTGAGAGCCTCTATAGAGAGTTGTTTTGTGGCATCCATGCAAGAGCTGAGAAACAGTAGCGTATGTTGTCATTCTGTACTTCTAGCCAAAGCTGTCCCTGTATGCAGCCAGCAGTAAGGGCAGCTGGTGGTACAGAATCTGCTACCTCCAGCTGTTTCCTCCAGTACATTTCTCAGCTCCTTTTGCCATTCCGTGTCCTGAGTTGACTTTTCCTCCCTTCAGGTGCAGCCCATGTGCATGTTCCTGGAGTAGAGACAGCCTCTGGACCACTGTGCCATACAGTTCGGTACTGAATAATTCTACTACTGTTTAATAAAAGGAAACATACAAACCTTAAATTCATTGTCTTTGGCTATTTGCCTTAATTAACTCAGTTGCATCCTTGGAAAATTGAGTTCTCACCACAGTTTTTGTAGCTGATAGGTGAAAGCGAATGTAGATTAGCTGTGGAACTCCTTACCATAAACTGCTATGTAGTCCAGAGAGTCGCATGGGCTCAAAAAGGGATGGGACAAATTACTGGGAGTGGGCTGTTAAATGCATGGAAATACTCAGTCCCAGGAGGTTCCTGAGCCACAGTTTACTTGGAGATGGGAGACACGGTCAGGGAGGTATCAGTATGGGCTTGCACTGTAGTTACATGCTCAGTGTAGGCTCTGATACCGGACAAAGCTGGCTGCAGCATATTGGAAATGCAGACCTGTGCTCTGGGCTGATTTAACTGCAATTGTCCTTGCCACCATCTGAATTATGAGCACTTGGAAACACTGGAAATGCTGCAATTTACTCGAAGTGACACACTCTCAAGGGGATATTTTATATCTCTCAGGCCTCTCTGCACTTCGTATTGGAGTTAGTTCAGCTTCCTCCCACACCAACCTGCAGGCACTGTAATTCCAGCTCCAGAGGGACTCGATGATTTAGGCTCCCATGCAAACCAAAAGGCTTCATATTCATCTTCTAGACTTCTGCTCTTTCCTGGAAATAGATTAGAAAATGCATAGCCAAAATCAGCCTGAATGGCCCATATGTGTCTCCAGATCTCACAGTCCTACATAGTGCTATGGTGTAAGAGGGCCCATGACCAGCTGCTGCGTGAGAGAAAACACTGGGATGGACAGGCTCTTGCCATGGCACAGCACAGCCATTCCTATCAGAATCACAGAATCATGGAATGGTTTGGGTTGGGAAGGACCTTAAAGATGATCTAATTCTAACCCCTATGCCACGGGCAGTGACACCTCCCACTAGACCAGGTTACTCAAAGCCCCATCCAGCCTGACCTTGAGCACTTCCAGAGATGGGGAATCCACAACTTCTTGAGGCAGCCTGTTCCTAGGCCTCACCACCCTCAGAGTAAAGAATTTCTTCCTTATATCTAACATAAATCTACTCTCTTCTAGTTTAAAGCCATTACTCCTTGTCCTGTCACTACACCCCTTGACCAACAGTCCCTCCCCAGCCTGCAGCCTGCAGCCCCCTTTAGGTACTGGAAGGCCACTGTAAGGTCTCCCCGGAGCCTTCTCTTCTCCAGGCTGAACTACCCCAAATCTCTCAGCCTGTCTTTGTAGCAGAGGTGCTCCAGACCCTTGATCATCTTTTGTGGCTCTCCTCTGGACTTTTTCCAACACGTCCATTTCCTTCTTGTGTTGGGGGCCCCAGAACTGAATGGAATACTCCAAGTGGGGTCTCACAAGAGCAGAGTAGAGGGGGAGAATCACCTCCCTTGAGCTGCTGGTCACACTTCTTTTGATGCAGCCCAGGATATGGTTGGCCTTCTGGTCTGCAAGCGCACATTGCCAGCTCATAAATAGGGAGATATGGCCGAGGAACTAGAATAGCTTAATCCTCAGCGAAACATCAGCATGCCATGGGCTTGTTGGGAGGAGGCTCACCAGGAAGGCACTGTAACGCTGAAGTAGGAAGTGCAGAGGAACAGCAGAGGAGGGTGTTCATCAGAGAGAGCGTAGAGCTGGATCAGACAAAATGATGAAACAGACCAACACAGAGCCCTGCAATCCCTGTGCTGGCTGACACTGGGGAGCTGGGCGGGGGCAAGGTGAGCATCCAGACGGGAGGGCCCCTCTGTGCCAGGACTGAGCTGGGTAAAGTGTCTTCTGCTGGCAGAAGGGAGGGCAGACTCTGAGTGGAGACATAAAAGGGGCATAGAAACATAAATTACACACAGCAGGCAAGCAGGTAATGCGTATTTGCTGTTTCCCCTAAGAACTGGGTTGTGGAGAAGCAACAGGGCGATTTCTGCACACAGCACACAGTCAAACTGTGGCAATTGCTGCTGGGGTGAGGAAATTGCTGCAAGAGCTGAGGAAAGGTAAGGCAAGGTAAGGCAAGGCAAGGCCTCTTAGCAAGGGAGCCATCAGTGGGACTGCATGCGTTGGGAGGGGGAAGCGCATGCTGGGAGCAAGGCTGCTTAACGCATGCAGACATAGGCTGGGAAATGCTGTGAACAGCAAGGGAGCAGATAGTATTAAGTTATTCAGGTTAGTAAAGACGTGCCAGCTGCAAAGACTGCTGGAAGACCAAACAACATACAGTGAGTGGAATAAAAAAGGCAGATTATGTTCAACATCGGTAAAAAAAGCACACATGGGGAAAAGCAGCCCTACTGTGCACATACCCAGCTCTGAACTGTTGCAGTTCAGCAGCAAGAATTGTAATAGAGTATTTGATGAGTGCTCAGCAACAGCCAGAGTAACTTAAATGTTAAGATTAGGGATGGAGCAGAGAACAGGGAAAGACTCACAGAATCATAGAATGGCTCGGGTTAGAAGGGCCCTCAAAGATCACCCAGTTGCAAGCCCCCTGCCATAGGCAGGGACACCACCCTCTAGATCAGGTTGCCCAGGGCTTCATCCAACCTGGCCTTGAACACCTCCAGGGATGGGGCATCCACGGCCTCTCTGGACAGCCTGTTCCACTGCCTCACCAACCTCTGAGCAAAGAATTTCCTCCCAGCCTCTAATCTAAATCTCCCCTCTTTTAGTTTAAAACCATTCCCCCTCATCCTGTCAATATCTGATTGAGCAAAGAGTTACTCTCCATCTTTTTTATAAGACCCCTTTAATTACTGAAAGGCTGCAAGGAGGTGTCCCTGGAGCCTTCTCTTCTCCGGGCTGAACATCCCCAGCTCTCTCAGCCTTTCTTCCTAGGAGAGGTGCTCCAGCCCCTGATCATCTTTGTGGCCCTCCTCTGGGCCTGCTCTAACAGCCCCACACCCTTCTGGTGCTGAGGGCTGGACGCAGCACTCCAGGTGGGGCCTCAGGAGGGCAGAGCAGGGGAGGGCAATCACCTCCCTCCCCCGCTGGTCACCCCTCTGGTGACACAGCCCAGGACACAGTTGGCCTTCTGGGCTGGAAGTGCGCACTGCTGGCTCATGTCGAGCTTTTCGTCCAGCAGAAGTTGGATGTCCCCCAAGTCCTTCTCTGCAGGGCTGCTCTCAGTGAGCTCTTCTCCCAGTCTGTACTCATGTCCGGGATTGCCCCGGCCCAAGTGCAGCACCCTGCATTTAGACTTGTTGAACCTCATTACGTTCACGTAGGCCCACTTTTCAAGCCTGTCCAGGTCCCTTCGGATGGCATCCCTTCCTTCTATCGTATCAACCACATCACTCAGGTTGGTGTGTCATCTACAAATTTGCTGAGGGTGCACTCGATCCCAGTGTCTACGTCGCAGCTTTCCCCAGCTGCTCTTGGCCGGCTGTTCTGCCAGGCACCACCATCCATTGCCTGTGTCCGCAGACAGCCGCTTGACTCTCGGAGAAGGGCAGCAGAGCAGGGCAGACCCCACCAGCTGCATTCAGCTCTGCACATCCCACAGTGCCCAAGGCCAGCTCTGCAGACGTCCCTCATGGCCAAGGCTCTGCTCTGCAAGTCTGTGTCACGCCGAGGTGCCCTGCAGCCCCCACCGGAGCTGGAGCTGTGTCTGTGCCATCTCCCCACACACCCTCAGAAGACAACAGGAGCATGGGAGGGGGACCTGGGCCCCTCCATAAGCATGTATACCCCCACTGTGCCCAGGAGCCGCAGAGCAAAACTCTTATGCCAGGAAGCTGGGAAGTCAAAAGATAAGCAAGTTCTCTGGAAAGGTGTCAGGAAGCAGTGGCTGTACACTGCTGGCACCACCCCAACCGCCCTGGGGATTATTGTCCTCCCTGCCCTGCCACAGGCCAGGTGGCCTGAAGCACCAGCAAAACTCTCGCTGATCCCCATTTCCCAGGAATCACGTGTCTGGGTGAAAGACGCTTGAGAGCTTCTTTCCCACAGAGTACAAAGTTGTGCAACTGCTTATCTCCAAGCCAGAATAAAAAGGATTTTTGTCTTTTCTGTTTGCCTATGGTTGCTGCCTGTGCCCATCCCTTTGGTGCTGGGTTTGGCCGGTTCATCGCGGTTGTTAAAAGAGCACATAGAATCATAGAATCTCCTGAGCTGGGAGGGATCCACAAGGATCACTGAGTCCAACTCCTGGCTCCACACAGAACCACCCAAAAATCAAACCATGTGCCTCAGAGCATTGTCTTCTTTAATAGCGACAGGCTCAGTGCCATGACCACGTCCCTGGGGAGCCTGTCCCGGTGCCCAACCACCCTCTCAGTGAAGAGCCTGTTCCTAACACCCAGCCTGACCCTCCCCTGTCGCAGCTCCACGCCATTCCCTTGGGTCCTGTTGTTGGTCACCAGAAGGAAGAGCTCAGCACTTGCCCCTCCGCTCCCCTCATGAGGAAGCTGCAGACCACTGTGAGGCCTCCCTTCAGCCTCCTCTTCTCTGGTCTGAACAAAATAAGGGACCTCAGACACTCCTCATATGTTTTACCCTCGAGACCCTTCACCATCTTCATAGCCCTCCTTAGGATGCTCTCTAATAGTTTTATGTCCTTATATTGTGGCACCCAAAACTGTATGCAGTACTCAGGGTGAGGTTGCACCAGCACAGAGTAGCTGTAGTGGGACAATTTTTTTGTATTCTTTCCTACATTGCTCAGCCCAACTCCCTTGGGGTCCAGCACTGCCAGCTCACGTGGCTCTGCAGGTCCCACGCCAGCTCCATGCCAGAAAGGAGTGCATGGGCAGCTCTGCGCCTCCAGGCACCTCTGCCGCAGGGAATCCTGGTGTGAGAGCTCCACACCGTGGGTCTGGTTTTCTTTGCTAATAGTGTCCCCTGCTGCGTGCAGAGGCTGCCTGTGTGTGGTTGCAGCAGGAGGGCCCTGCCCTCTCCACGTCAGGCAGGAGGCTGTTGGCTGCTGTGTGTCACTCTCCGCCAGTGTCTGGGGACTGCTGTGCACCAGCAGCATTACATCCAGGGCTGTGTGGCTGCAGGGACCAGCTGGGAGGGAGTCGTGTCAGCACCTGAGCTCTGGCAGAGGAGGTTTCCCAACTCAAATGCTACAGGAAAACAACATTCCCCAAACACCCCATTGCCAAAGCATCCCTGAGAAAGCTGTCTCCCAGCTCTCTGATGTGGTTCGTGGCTGCTTCAGCCAAGGACACCTACACCTTCCGGCAGGCAAGGCCAGGCCACGGCGGTGATACCCGGGCCCAGGTGCCTCCATGCCAGGCTGCAGGGAAGCTGCAGGACCGGGCGGTGAGTCACGGAGCACCGCTGTGCTGCACTGCGGGGCACGGAGCGTCCCATGGGTCTGCACCCCGGCTTTGCTTTCCATAGAACTGCAGCAAGGGGCACTTAGAGAGGTGGAGGTAGCAAACGCTGGGGTTTCAGGCACCACCTGAGCCCTGCACACTCACATGGGTTTTCTTTACTTACCAGACATCTGTATACTATCAGATAGGGCTGGCTGCAGCTGCATGGCAGCCATGGCAATCCAGCGCCACATGCACAGATCCTGACACGACACAAACTCTCCCCAGACGGTGATGCTGTCACCTTCCTGCCCTCTCCCCAAGCACAGGATGTGCGGTGCCTCAAAGCCCCTCACTCTCCTCAGGCACAGAGGCACAGCATACTGGGGGGTGCTGCAGCACGGCCAGGACTTGGCAGGCAGGATTGGGTCCCCCTGCTCAGGGCAGACCCCACCTGCAGCAGCTGCTGCACTTTTCCCAGCTTCTCCCACAGCAGCTCGCATGCTGCCAGCCTTAGCCCCTGACTGAAGGGAGGACAGCAGCCGTCTGTCAGGTGGGTGACAAGGAGGTGTTGTCTCCAAAGAGCCCTGTGCCGGAGTCCAGAGTGCGGTATATCCAGAAATGCTGGCTGGATAATGGGCCTGTAGCGTGCAAGTGACAGCGCCCTGACGCCCAGGCAGCTCCAAGCTGCTAGTCAAGCTGTCTGGGAAGGGCGACTGCAGGTCAGTTAACACCCAGGCCTGAAGCCAAGCGAGAAGTCAACATTCCTCTCAAGACAGCTTGAGCACAGTTTCGTCTCCATTCTCACAAACATCCAGCTCCTGGCACTACAGGCATGTGAAATGGGAAGTCACTGTATTTTGGCTTGTAAACCAAAATAGCAACTGCAGTCCAATCCAAAGCCCTGTGATCATATGCAAATTACAAGAGGTACAGTGTCAGCTTGCCGCTGCCTTTCAGAGAAGTAAGATGGAATGGGTAAAACAATCGGCATTGCTCAGCAAGAACACTGTTTCCAAATTATCTGTAGGCTGTGTTCTAGCGCTTTCACTTGCTAAAAGGTCCTATCGCTGTTCACAGCATGCGTACTGCTAGGATAGACCGTGCCATCTGCCTCTCAATGGACCTGCAGCAGCCACCACCCAGGGCAGGGGGTGGCCTGAGAGGCATCCTGTCTGAAATGTCTCCAGGACCAGGGGCAGACTGGGAGCAGACCTGAGGAACAGCTTCAGGAGAACGAGAAGCAGGCCCCGTGACATCAGCGTCACCAGGCAGGATGCTGGTGATGCTCCCAGGCAGCAGACAGAGAGACAGGAGCCCTCCTTCAAATCTCAAGGCTAATTACGAGCCCCAGGAGCAGGGGGGAGGGATGGAGGCAGGTCTGGAGACAGCACAGTCGTGCACACCCGGGCACTGGCTGCAGAGTACTCAAGCCAGGCCCTGCATCCCCGTGCCTTTAACACACCAGTGCATGGCAGCTTTGGGAGTGGGGCTGAGGGAATTTGAGCTCAAGCCACAAAGACAATGCCGAAGGCCAGAAGAAACATGACCGTGTCTAACAGCAGGTAGCCAAAGCAGCGAGTGAACTAGAAGGGACTGAGGTCTGGTATGCAGCACACATGCAGCTCCAGCCAGGGGGGAGCGGGGTTTCAGTTCTGCATCACAGGGGTTGGTATTTAGGTAGGTGAGAGGCTCAGCGTTGCCTGTGCTGTATTCCCTTTCCCTGGGAAAGGTGTGCAGGTGCCAGAGTCACCCATGGGACACAGGAACGTCTGCCTTGTGGGCACCCTTCCTCTTCAACAGCTCCCGGGGAAATACCTCTCTGGAGACAACAGAAAATACAGCAGAGATCAGCTCACTTAACCCATCTCCAAACAGCCTTGGGTAGTGCCTTAGAACAGGTCCTGGAAGAAATAAGTTGCTTCAGGGTTCAAATGAAACAGTTTGATCATGTCTCAGAAGCAGACTAATAGGTAGGATAAAATACTCAGTCCTCATCAGGGAAGAGTCATCCAGCTCTCTGCTAATGAGGGAACAAGCTGGGAACAGGGTCCCGGTGAGGCACCATCGTTTCCAAGAGATACAGCTCTGCTTAAGCCACCTGGTACCTGTGACCAGGAGGTGACATTCAGGGCTGATTCACTGCAGCTGATGCTCGTGTGCACTGTAGGTCACCCAGCTGCCCTGGGCAGCCAAGGTGGAGCAGGTCCATGCAAGTCGGTGGTTGCTTTGTGGACACATCCTACAGCAGATGTGTTCACATGGTCAGGGCAGTCATGCTCCGGACTTGGGTGAGTGTCCTGATGTGCTCTCCATGGCTGTAACGGGAGCCTGGGCTCCAGCTCCACAGGAGGCGTCCACTGTGGCGAGATAAATCATAGCCTCTGTTCTGACAAATGCAAAGTAACGCATCATCAAGGGAAGCCGCCAACTGCCAGCACTTCAGAGGTGTCTAAACAAGCTGGGCCAGCTCCAGATAGTGGCCCAGTGTCACTGGGACAGCTCAGGGGAGCACGCTGCATGGCTGCGGTCAGCGTTGAGTGGTGCCTGGGGAGTGCAGGAGGACCACAGAGCAGAGCAACTTAACACTGCCTGCTGGTACCCACCCAGCCAGGCTTGTGCACAGGGTCCTTGCTGCACAGAGCAGGATGCTGAGAGAAAAGAGACGGGATCCTCTTTCCTGGCACAGGCACCCTTTGCACCCCTTACACTCAGTTTGTGCCAAGGATGCAGCCCAGAACAAAGCCTTTCCTGTAGCCCAGCCCAAATAGCTGAACCTTAAAACCTACAGTGAAATGCAGTTAGCAGCGTACTTGTGGCATCAGTAACTCTAGCCAACGTAATGCAGGCTGAAAACAGATGTCAGGCAAGGAAGGGCTTCTGAGGAGTGAGTAAAGACGACGGAAACAGGTCCTGTGTCCACCTTCATCCCCAAGAGCAGTGGGACCTCCTGCCCAGGTGTGTTCCTCAGAGCCAAACTGATCTCGGTGAGTCAGAGGGAAAATGCATTCGTGTGCTGATCATCCAGTCTGGCAAGCACCTACGCAGGTAGGAATGTGCACCCAAAGCAGGACAGCCAGGAAAGGAAGGGCAGGGGCAGGCAACACCTCCTCCGCGCAGGGGCACAACTCACGCACACCCACACAGGGCCAGGGTCACACCAGCACACACACGTGTGCAGCTGCACATGCCAGCTCACACAGGCATAGGTGCGTGAGCATGTGTGTGCTCTCCCCTGCACACGCACAGTCACACGTGTGCACACTCACACAGTCACTTGAGCACATACAGTCACACACATCAGAGGCACGGTCACGTGCAGGTTTATGTGAGCACATATGCAGTCACAGATGCACACAGCCACAGACACAACCAGCACCTGAGCACGTACCCAGCTGCACAATTGCACACTGGAAGAATCCAACCAAAACCACCCTTGTGCTGGAAGCGGACACTGGGTAAGCCTGTTCACCAGAGCTGTGGCTGTGGTCTGATGGGACATGGCCCAAACACGGGACTGCTTCAGCCCAACTCAGCCCAAAGCTGGCCAGAGCCACCAGCCTGCCCTGCCAGCCAGCATGAGTTCTCTGCAAGCAAGGGGTCGACCAGGCACCCCGAGCTCCCGGGGAGCCGCTGGCCAGGCATTGGGCTGGCTCCCCCTGCTCACCAGGAGTATGAGTGTGATGGAGCACTGGAACAGGCTGCCCAGAGAGGCTGTGGAGTCTCTCTCCATGGAGGTCTTCAAAACCCACCTAGACATGGTCCTGGGCAACGTGCTGTAGGTGGCCCTGCTTGAGCAGAGGGGATGGACCAGATGACCTCCAGAAAACCCTTCCAATTTCAACCATTCTGTGATTCTGAGAGGTTTCCATCCTGGAGCTGCTTCAGCCCCAGGCACTGACCACCCAAACCCACCTGCTGCAAGGAGCTCCTGTGCCTGTATGGTCCCATTCACAACCCCATCAGGGGACAGGCTCGATCTCTGACCCCCATGGGAGCAGAGACAGCCGCAGGAGGTGGCTGCAGCTCCCTACCCCAGCCGAGGGGCTGAGCCAAGGCAGGTTGAACAAGCCCAGATGTGTAGAGACCTCCAAGTCATCTGGGACCCCAGGCAGAGCAGTCCATGAGCAATCGTGCTGGGCACCTGTCAGGAGACGGTGGTGGCAGGGTCCAGAAGCTGCACCATGCCCCTGCATCCTCCACAGCCATCATTCACCCAAGCTCCCACCACAGACGCACCCCACATCTTGCAGTGTAACCGGTCACTGTCCCCGTGCCCCAGACCCTGCCACCCCAGCTGGGCTCCCAGGACAGGGGCTGCTGTGACACTGCAAAGGCATCGTCACACTGGGGTGGTCGGATGTATATTGGCTGGCTTGTAGCATGGGGCAGGGCTGGTGTGTCATCCCCAGGGGCGGGGAAGCGAAGGATTTAAATTAGGCACCTGCCTCAGCTGCTCATCCTGGCTGAGAGGCGGCGGGAGGAGGAGGAGGAGGACCGGAGCCTGCTGGTGAGCAAGCCGCTCTGGATTCGTGTCCAGCAGGTAGGACACAGCCTGTCCAGAGGGGGCACTGGGGCCACCACACAGCCTAGCACAACTCCTGCCTTGCACGCTCTATGCAGATACCAGAGGCCTGCAAGGGATGCGGAGACCTTGCCTCTACCCCAAAACCTACCACTCAGAGGGCAGCTGCTGAAGCCCGGGGCTTTGGTGCGCAGGAGGTCTCCGGGCACGAGGCGGTCCTTTCTAAGCAGGGACGAAGCGACAGAGCGGCTGGATGCCAGGGCTGGATGGAGCCACTGCTCCACGCGAGGCGCTTTGCGTCCCCTGCACTTGAGCTGAGCAGGTCAGGACACTGGGACACGGGAGGGAGGCAGCCGGAGCCGTGGGACCTGCCCGAGCCCGCAGGAGACGGTGCCGACTGGCGCGGTGCGTCTCGGCTGGGGGCCCGGCAGCGGGAGCCCGTGAGGCGAGCACCAGGCTGGGGGCTGTGCCGACACGCTCGCGCTCCCTGGGGTGCAGGCAGGGCTCGGGACCACGGCGCTGCCAGGCCACCCCTGCTCACCCCAGTTGGAAAAACTGCTTCCACCAGGGCCTCTTGGGCTGGGCTGCTGTGACAGCTTGAAAGGACAGCCAGCTCCTGCCCCGGGAGCTGCGTGTGCAGCCAAGCCCCGGCATCAGGAGGCCTGATTAGAGACGAGCTAATGACAGCCTGCCGTTGGGCAATGTCTCTCCAGAATAGGGTGTTCACACGACATCTGTGGCCTATATAGGTGTCGCCTGCTCCAGGGCGTGACACCGGCACTCTGCCTTGCCCTGCACCGAGTGCCACCCGAGCAGGCGGCACAACGAGCCCATCACCCTGCGAGGGCTGCATCAATGGAGGCAAGAGAGTGAAAAGAAGCTGCTCTCTAGGGCCAGAGCCCCAAGGTGGGCCAGAACACCCATGTGAGAAAGAGCCTGGAGCCATGGGCAGGGTCTCCAGGAGGCAGGGACTGGTCTACAGCTGCTGGGATCCAGCTCTCTTGCAGCATGATCCATCTACACCAGCATCATTCCAATATTTAAATGGATCAAAAGCAATGACTCAGAGGCTTTTAGATCAGTTAGGTAAACAGTCAGGGAATTAAGCTGTGACCTTGATAATTAATGAGTTAAACGTATCATTAACATCAGTCACTGTAGCTTTATGGGAGATGGGTGTTCCCAAAGAAATGTTTTGGGGTTTGTTTTTGCCATTTTTACAAGACTGTGGCCTCATCACCACATGATACTGGGGATGCTGAAAGTTTACAGGGCTTCCAGAAGAAACCAGGTGACTGCACGGCAGAGGTCCTTCAAGAATTACTAAACAGACTCAAAAGGCATCCAGTTTATGAAATCCACTGTGCTAAAAACAGTTAGAGATTACCACAGAAACCAAGTAAATGTTATATATGTTGCCCCATTTTCATTCTTTCCCTCTTGTCCACTTATAGCTCAAGATGGAAACAAGACCCTGGGCTACACCGACCCTTGGTCAGACTCTGCATAGTTGTTCAGATGTCTGCTGAAGAGCACAGCCTCCTTCCTCTAGCACATTTCAGACAGCACAACTGGTATCTTGGTTGGCAGTGCTGCTTTTATATCTGAGGGTACCCGCTAGATTGACTGTGACTCATCACAGTAATTGCTAAGTACCTGTACAAATGGGAGAAACCACTGCAAGCAGCCACTTACAGCAGGCTCCCTGAGGTACCGGCTCTTAGTCCACCACAACTCTGTAATTTTACATACGTATACATATAGATATACATAATTTTATCTGCCACTTTACCTACATAACAATTAGCTAAAACAAAGAATGACCATTCACTACCTCCTGCAGCACAGGGTCTAGGAGCTATCAGTGAAAAGACTTTCCCTGCAAAGTATGATTAAATCACTGTTGTCATTACCTTGGGATGTTGCAGAGGCTGACACCAGACCCAGACTCACAGCCCCAGCTGCACAGATCCACGGATGAAAGCCTGTGGTGGCTAATAGAGGGTGGTCTGGGGCAAGCACAGCCCAGGCGGTCTGGTGCGCTGCATGCCAGAGGGTTCGGCCAGCAGGATCAGTCTTTACCATCCTGTTGTTCCTACACCAGTTTCCCTAAATATCTGGAGAGAGAACCCCTGCCCTCCTGCAGAGACAGCACGCAGCCAAACAAACCTTCCCATTGACCACGCCCTTATCCCCAGGCACTGGAACTGGTTAGAACGGTCCCCAGGATGGTGGTTGGCATGGGCCACCCAGCCATCCCACAGACGATCCCCACGTGCAATTAAACATTAGTGTGGGCCACAGAGCAGTGCGAGCATGCCTGTGGCATCAGCACTCAGTTTTGGAAGAGAAAAACTGAGTGCTGAGGAAAAAAACTTATTTTTTTGGAGAAAAGCTGTAGTCAGTTTTTCTGAGTACGGGTGCTGTTAGGGATAGGCACCAAGCCTCCTCATGACACTGCAGCATCTCAATGCAAAGACATCCAGCTGCATGGAGATGTGTAGAGCCAGGCACTGCAGCAGGGAGGTGCACAGCATGCTGCACAGGCGAACACAGAGCAACCACCCCGGCTGGGCTGTCACTACTGCTTCCAGGGAGTTATCACCCGCTGTTTGAGTGGGAGCTGACCCTGAGACTCCTGCTGAGAAAGGGGGTCAGTAGCAATGCTCCAGTTCCTGCTTCCCGCTTCTCTCTGGAGTCCTGCTACTACATCCAGAGAGATGGCTTATCTTCACACACACCACGGCACCCGCTCAAGAACCTGTGTCTCACCAAGTCTTCTCTTTCTCTCTCCTCAGAAAAACACAGTGCTCCACAGCAGCAGGACTGTTGCCCAGAGGTAGAAGATGAGTGGACCCCTTCAGAACAACGAGTCAAGCAACACAGGAAGCAACTTGATTGGAAGTGAACACACGGAGATGTGTGGTGGTGGGAGTAACTTCATAGCTGGTGTCTTCATCCAGGCCAAGAATAAGAAGATGAGCATCTATGATGCCATGATGAGGGGGCTCCTGACGCCAGGTACGGCCCTGGTGCTGCTGGAGGCGCAGGCTGCCTCAGGGCTCCTCACTGACCCAGTGAGGAATGCCAAGCTATCAGTGAAAGAGGCACTGACTGCGGGACTTATAGGCAGAGATTTTTATGAGAAGCTTCTGTCAGCAGAGGGAGCCGTGACAGGGTACACAGAGCCATACACAGGACACAAGATCTCCCTCTTCCAGGCCATGAAGAAAGAGTTCATCGTCAAGGAGCACGCTATCCGCCTGCTTGAGGCCCAGATCGCCACCGGCGGCATCATCGACCCCATCAACAGCCACCGCCTCCCTGTGGAGGTGGCCTACCAGCGAGGCTACTTGGACCAGGAGATGTGCCAGTTTCTTCTGAACCACAAGAATCAAACAAGAAGTTGTTTTGACCCCAACACGCATGAAAACCTCACTTATACACAGCTCCTCCGCCGCTGCGTGCCTGACCCAGACACGGGGCTGCTCATGCTCCAAGTGATGGACAAGGGCTCGGTGCTCTACCAGCTGAACAAGGATGCCCGCAAAGCCCTGCAGGCTGCCCGCACCACCGTCAGCGTGGGGCTCTTCCAGGGCCAGAGCGTCACCGTCTGGGAGCTCCTCTTCTCTCGCTACGTCTCTGATTGCCAGAGAGAGGAGCTGCTGAGGAAATATAAGGTGGGGACGGTGACCATCCCAGAAATGATCACCACTCTCACTGCCATCATCACCAAGGCAGAAACAGGAAACCAGGATCTGAGCTCATCCACAGTAACAACCAGCTGTGAGGTGGGATCACCACAACCTGTACAGGATACACACTCCCAGGAGCAGCAGTTGAGAAAGTCATTAAAGTCTGCGACCATCTATGTCACTGCTGGTGAGTTCCAGGGACAAAATGTTTCCTTGCTGGATCTGCTCTTTTCCAAATACATCCCTCAGGGGAAGCGGCAGGAGCTGCTGGAGCTGTACAGAGCAGGCATACTGACCACAGAACAGGTGGCTACTGTCGTCACCACCACGATCAACAAAACAGAAGCTGCCAATACCACACTCGCAGCAAATACCAGAAGTCCACAGAAGGTGGTGACAAGGGCAGGGGAAAATGGAGATGATGTTTCAGCACAAGATGCACAACTAGATAACGTCTTGAAGTCTACCACCATTGACATGCCAGCTGGTGAGTTCTCTGTGTGGGACCTGCTCTTCTCTGACTACATCCCTGAGGACAAAAGGCAGGAGCTTCTGGAGCTCTACCGTGGAAGGGTATTAACCCTGGAGAAGATGATAACTGTTGTCACCACCCTCATTAAGAAAAAAGAATCTACAGGCAGGAAATTCCTAATTGCAGTGAAGACTTCCAACAAGGACACTGTGCCAGTGGCAGGAGAGAAGGATGCTGACTCCTCCAAAGAAGAACCATGGGAAACAGCCTTGAAAAACACAGTTGTCGACATGGAGGCTGGAGAGTTTCAGGGCCACAAGGTCTCTGTGTGGGACTTGCTCCACTCGAAGTATATCCCCGAGGAGAACAGAAAGGAGCTGCTAGAGCTGTACCAGGCAGGAGAGTTAACCCTTGAGCAGGTGAAAACTGTTGTCAGCACTATTGTAACCAAGGCAGAGGAAGCAAGAGCAGAGCAATCAGCACATGAGAGTAGTCCAAGGGCAGAGACAACAGTCCCTGAAGCTGAGCACACGCACCACCTGCAAGAGGACAGGACCTGGGAAGAAACCCTGAAGTCCACCACAGTTGAGTTGGCAGTGGATGAGTTCCAGGGGAGGCAAGTCTCCGTGTGGGACCTGCTCTTCTCTGACTACATCTCTGAGGACAAAAGGCAGGAGCTTCTGGAGTTGTACTGTACTGGGACACTGGCCTTGGAGCAGATGATAACTGTTGTCACCACCCTCATTAAGAAAAAAAAATCTACAGGCAGGAAATTCCTAATTGCAGTGAAGACTTCCAACAAGGACACTGTGCCAGTGGCGGGAGAGAAGGATGCTGACTCCTCCAAAGAAGAACCATGGGAAACAGCCTTGAAAAACACAGTTGTCGACATGGAGGCTGGAGAGTTTCAGGGCCACAAGGTCTCTGTGTGGGACTTGCTCCACTCGAAGTATATCCCCGAGGAGAACAGAAAGGAGCTGCTAGAGCTGTACCAGGCAGGAGAGTTAACCCTTGAGCAGGTGAAAACTGTTGTCAGCACTATTGTAACCAAGGCAGAGGAAGCAAGAGCAGAGCAATCAGCACATGAGAGTAGTCCAAGGGCAGAGACAACAGTCCCTGAAGCTGAGCACACGCACCACCTGCAAGAGGACAGGACCTGGGAAGAAACCCTGAAGTCCACCACAGTTGAGATGGCAGTGGATGAGTTCCAGGGGAGGCAAGTCTCTGTGTGGGACCTGCTCTTCTCTGACTACATCCCTGAGGACAAAAGGCAGGAGCTTCTGGAGCTGCACTGTGCTGGAACACTCCCCATTCAGCAACTCATCAGCACCATCAGCAGCATTGCAATTGACAGCAAAGAAAGGAAACTTGCAGCCCTTCCCCAGCAGACAGTGGATCTCCTCCAGTCTGAGGGCTCCTACATTACCTTTGGCCAATTCCAGGAGCAGAGGGTGTCAGTATGGGAGCTCCTCTCCACCAAGCAAGTCTCTGAGTACAAACGAGAGGCACATCTTGACACTTACGGCACAGGGGGGCTGACTGTGAACAAGATCACCATCACCACCACTGTAGTCACGGGCCCACAGGGAAAGAAAAGACACCACCCCGACCACTAGCACTACCTGCCCCAGAAGAGGATTAAGCTCTACCTCCTATGGAAAATGCAACCTGGGCTCTTCTGAGAATTGGCTCTCCATGCAATACAGTTATGGACAGGAAAGAGTGGTGATGAACCTGTGTGTGGAACAGGGTGGTCTCCTGGTTAAACTCTTTCCTGTCTCAACTACTACTTCACTGAGAATGTTTTTGCCCAGTGGAGCATTCCTGGGGGGAGGGGGGCAGGGATTCTAGGGAGGGCTGGGGAAGGCTTGTGGCTGTGACTTGCTGCCAGACTCACACAGGCACTGACAAAGGATAGGGAAATGTGGGGTTAGCACCCACAGCAGATGGGTCAGAGACTGCCACCAATGGGATCAGGCAGAAACCCCAAAGCAGGAGCTATTGTCAGCACAACTGGCAGCCCCAGAAGAGCTACAGAGGGACCGACCACCTCTGCACGGGATAGCTGGGACCCTGGCCCTGCTGAGGAGCAAGCAGTGAGGGCAGCACACATGGCTGCGGTCACCTGCAGGACATTTTGCATGCATGAACTCAAAGTGGGATTGGGCTTCTGGTGCCAGGGCTCTGATGCCTGCAATGGTGAGCAGCTGCTGGGTGCACTTGCAGGAGTCCAGAGCTATCAGGGGCAAGGGGATGCCACAGGGAAGGGTGCTCCTGCGTGTGCCAGGGACACCCCAAGTCCCTGTGCCCTTGAAGGTCACTGCCCATTGGGGAGGGAAAGCAGCTATGAGAGCATCCCCGTGCTGCCTGGCACTGAGCTGAGCAGCCATGCATGTGTGCAACACAGATTTGTGCTGCAAAGCGTAAGCACTGAGCATGCATGCAGGTACCACAGAGCCATGTGTGCACAGCACCGCATGTGGGGCTGGACCTACCATGCCCTGGGGAGTCCAGCATTGCGTTCAGACATGGGGGGGTGAGGCACAGCCTGCAGCATGTGTCTGTGTTTGCGTGTGCATGTGTCACCGTTACGGGGGGGGGGGGGGGTGTACATGTACCTGTACATGTCCCTGTTACAGTGCCATGTCTGTGTGGATGTGACACTGCGTGTGACACCAATGCTGCCCCCTGACGGCACAGCAGGCTTCAGCCAGGCCCTCAGCTGGGCCCTCAGCCAGACCCTCATCCTGGGCCTCATCCCGGGCCTCATCGTGGGCCTTCAGCCGGGCCAAGCCCTCCCTCAGCCAGGCCCCGCAGCCGGGACTCAGCTGCGCTGGGGCCTGAGTCAGGGCCCCTGGCCGCGGACCCGCAGCTGCCCCATGCCGCTGTCCTGGGCTGGAGCTGCCCTTCACTGCTGCACCTTGTCTTGCCCAGCTCGGCTGTGTCAGCCCATCTGCCACTGTGAGGCCACGAGGGGCATGGCTGTCTCTCAGCCTGCAGCCTGAAACCCCCAGCCCCATTCAGCCTGGGAATGCAGCTTCTCCCAGTGACAGACATGCGCTGGGCCGGCACTCCTGTACCATTCACCAGTTGACCCAGCCCAGGTCCCAAGATAGGGACCCCTAGCCCGGGCCCCGCATATCCCAAAGCCCCCCAGGACCCCCAAGGCTCCCACAGACAAAGCCCCCTACAGCATGGGGATCCCATGGCCCCCACTGTCCAAACCAACAGCTCCAACGCCGACTTGGGCACCCAGGCCTTGGCCGGCCATCCCATGGGGTCTCATCACCACCGAGCAGGTCCCTGTAGTCCCCTGCTCAAGGTCCCCCTGCCTTGGGGGTGGGCATGGCATGGCCTCCCTGCTTTGCACCCCAGCACCAGCGCCATGTCTGTGCTCCCCAAAACCTCTGCCATCCACACAGGGCCACAGTGCTGGGGCCAAGGTGCTCTGCTGGGCTCTTGAACACACAGGGTTGTGTGCCCCAGCCCTAACTGGAGATGGAGAACAGCACTCAGTGTGCTGCACAGCCCTGCTCCACGCTGGAGCTCACACATTGCACCATGCTTGCTGCCTTCCCAGCTCTCTGCTCGCAAAGGAACAGTGAGGATGCAAGCCAGTCCTTTAGCCAGAGCTCCCAGGGATGAGTCCTACCACTGAGGCACACGCAGGGGAGAGTGACACATTTGTGAGGCCTGTTCAGACCCTGAGAGTTACAGAGGCTGCCAGCAGGTTCAGCTGGCAGGTTCAGCCACCACACCAGGCACACTGTGCGTGCTGTGGATGGCACATGGTTTAAGCCACCACAAGGAGCATCTGCAGGGAGAGGCTAAGAGGGGAACCCTGGATGTGCCTGTCATGGCTGTGTGTGCCTCTGGAGAACACTCCTCATGTACAGAGCCCTGGAGCCACGCGAGAGCACTGGGAGAGCCAGTCAAATGGGCTGTCCCCAGGGCTGGCCGAATGGCCTCATCCCAGCCACCCTCATAAGTGCACGTGGATGGCAACACAAGCCCAGTGCACCACAGACAGCCTGCAGCTCCAGGATACAGCCCGCAGGCTGGAGCATACATCTGTGCTGGGGAAGCACGGGAAGGTGCTGGTGGAGCTTCCCATGGCACTTCAGTCCCAGCGGCAAGGGAGCCAAGGGAGCCACTCCACCAGCAGAAGCTCACTAACAAGAAGACTAACACAGGGCTAACAGAAACATGCAGCGTCACAGGGACTTTCAGACTTAATCACCACTCCACAGAGGGAATAGAGTTGTTGTAAATTACTAGGAAGGGAGCAGAGAACAGAACACCATCTCCTGAGGTGTTCATTGTCACAGCTCATTGTCTCATATCATGAGAACACAAAGAAGCACAAGAATGGTGAAACACAGGGAAAAAAAGAAGAAGAATTGATTAGACTTCACAGTCTAGAAGAGATGACCAAGGTGGACAGCATAGTGGTTGGCGCAGGGGAGATGATTATGTGTTCACCATCTTTTCCAACACAGGGATTAGGGGATATTGCAGAATCCAGCACAAAGCCAGTTCAGGTCAAACAAGTATTTTTCTACACACTGGGCAGCTGAGCTGAGGGACTCCCTGCTGCAGGATGTCCTGGATGCTAAAAGTTTATACTGATCCAAAGAGCAATCAGAGTAAGCCATGGAGGAAAATCCATCAAGGGCTACTAAGTAGGAAGCCAGATCTGTGTCTCAGGAACTACCAGAGCCACAAACCCCTGGAGCACAACAGGATGTACCAAAGAAGTGTTGGTGTACACTTGCCTTGCTCTTATGCTGCTGCTTCCTACACACCTGCTGTTGGCTGGTGCCAGGTTATGGAGTTGGACGGGCCGCAGAGACCTGTCCGTGCATTTCTGCTTTTTTGCAGGGGGTTGGCACCAGTCTGTGCTACAGGCCCTGGTGTGGACCAAGCGGCCAGGGTGGTGCAGGCAAGCAGAGGACTGTGGGCAAGAGGACTTCTGAAAGGAGTTGGTGCCAGCTTCAGCCTGCCTGGGGAGCCAAGGCTGGGAGGGCTCCAGATGGCTTCCTGGGGCTCAGATTGCACTCCCACAGGAAGTGCTGAATTTCCAAAAAAGAAGCTGAAAGAAAACAGGACATTGTGTAAGGGAAAAGCTGCATACATTTGCATAGTTATAAGCTAGTTGCATAACTGAATGCATCTGAATAGTATCTGAATACTCTTTGGAGGCAAGAGGGCAATAGGGGAAAAGAAAGGGTCAGGCAGACTGTGTCTCCTGCCCAGTCCCTGTGGGAACATCGCACCACAGTGGATGCACTGGGTAACTTCTCTGTTTTGTGGGAGAAGATGGGGGTTTAGAGTAAAAGCCCCCAGGCATGCTTTGTTGGGATAGGAACAGGAAACTAGCAAGCCCATCAGTGTGCCGACAAGCCACGCCAAGCCACAGTCACAAGTGACGAAGCAGGTAGAATGCCCACAGCACAGACAGCTTTCCTTGTTGAGTGATGGTGTTCCCCCACCCGTGGGAGCCCCCCATGACAGTACCCCCAGGTCTGGGACATAGCCAGGCTCATTGCCCCAGCTGGAGCACACCAACCCACACAAACAAAGCCAATGTGGTCAGGAAGGTGCACCTGCGTCAGCATGTCTGCGCCCTGCCATGCAGCAGTTTACCAAAGAAAACCTTTTGCAAAATGAGGAGGCATTCTATACCTCTGCTCTGGGAGTTTGATCCAGTCTTCCACCCCCAGCAGCTCGAAGCCTCCTAGTTTTCAGCCAGTTTGGACTGATTTCCTCTGTATGCAAAACCCATCCATCAGTTTAAGCAGGTCTCCTCCTGCTCCAGTGTTTTTCACTGATAAAGCACCCTGAGCAATCTTATCAACCCTCAACGTCTGTTTTGACAAGCTATCTAACTGAGCTGCTCCCAACCCCCCTCTGCATTCCCTCGGTCATCTCAGCTGCTCTTCTCTGCACCTTTTCTATAATGAATATTTTACAGCATGGCTGGTCAACACTGGTTCATGGTCTGTAAATCTTGTTCTGTCCAACAGTGCTGGCACTGCCTTTTCTGGACACAGATCCCAGCAGAGTTAATGCACCGAGTCTTTGTGGCTGCATACATGGCAGTCTACATTCATCCCGATGCTGCTGAATGCATGTTGGCCTTTTCTTCCTTAATCACTTCCAAATCCAGGATCCTAATTTATAGCATAAATGTTTGTCCAGTAAGTCCAGGGCATGACTTTGTGTTTTGTACCATTCCATTTCCTCTCATGACTATTAGTCCAGCCTTCAATGTTATCCATTGCTCCTGAAAGTTATTCCAACCCTCTGCTCCACATTTCCACTATCTCACCTCTTAGCTAAACTCACTGACATGCACCTGATATTCTGTAATGAAGTCTTTGATGAAAGTATTACATTTTTTGGCTCTTGGAGCCCATATTCCCCTTTCAGCACAATCCAATCTCCCGGTGGCAGATAGAACGCTGGCTGCGTTCACCTACACCTATGCAGCAGCAAGGCTGCTATGGGAAACAGAAGTTATTTTTTGTTTTTGCTACTCTCCCGATCTGCCGTTTTGTGCAATTATCTTGACTTTGTCTGAACAACACAAAGGGGGAGTGAGGGGTAGCAACAAAGTTCCAGGGTGTCTCCACTTTTTTCTCCTATCCCAAAGATGACTGCTATATCATCTTTAAGCTCAGCTGAAAGTCTATTATTTTCTCCCAACGAAAGTTTTTAAGTCAGAGGAAAAAAGGAACAAAAGAGAGCATTATGATGAAAGCCTAGCTTAATTTTCCACTTAACTGGTTCTGCTTCTTTTTCTTATAAAAGGTCAAAAAAGTGTTTAAAAGCTGTTGGAACAGGAAACTCACCAGTTATAATGTGATAGCCCAAGCTGCACTTAACTCCTTAGTGCTATAAGAGCAAGGACGGGGTCACTTCCTCAAGTCCCCTGGGCTGGAGCCATCCCAGGTGCGGCAGGCGCCCGTCCTCTCCCCACACGCGCTGTGCGTGGGCAGGGTGGGGAGGTTTGGACCTGCTGCAGGACCCCAGCACTGCATTGCGCTGACCCCCCCATGCACTGCTGAGCACCCATGGGCTCTGCCTGTCCCTGCTCCCCTGCACCCACTGGCATCCCCCAGGGCCACCACCTCCGAGCAGGTGCAGGGGCAGAGCCCAGCGCCTGCCACGCCTCAGGACAGGAGTTTCTGGGGGGGCTGCGAGTCCTGGGGAGCAGCAGGGCTGCAGGGGGAGCCAAGCCAAGCCAGGAGGGACCGAAAGGAATCGGCTGAGATTTACAAAAGGAAACCACAGGCTGAGAAGCAGGAAATTCCCTGGCAGCCAAACACAGGAGGCCAGGAGGTGGAAACACGAGTGTCTGGGTCCAGCCCAGCCCTGCACAGCACAGTGTGTGCTGCTGCACTGACGGCGCTGTGCTCCCCTGAGCACCACTACCTGCAGCCGAGCCTACCTCTTTGCAAAACAGGCCAGGAGTCAGGAAACTGTGATCAAGCCTCCTGCCAGGGCTCCCGAGCAACCCTGAGCCCTTCCAGATACTGCAGGAGACTGCCAAGAAAGGGGGAGCAGGGAACAAGGTCTGACATAATCCAGGCGCCCTTTGTGCGCAGCCAGCTACAAGCAAAGAACAAAAGAAAGCCAGCCTTCTCTGGTCCAAGCAGCACCCTCGCTGGCTCTGACAGCTGGCCATCCCTGATAATGCTCCTCCAGTGCCCCCAGGGCTCGGCCCCCACCTCTGCCTGCTGTCCCTGCCCCTGACTCTGCTCCTTTCACCCCTCTCTGCCCCTCTGTGCCGCTCCCTCCCACCACCCGCGGTCAGACAGGGACACCCCCTCCCTTCAGTGCCCCCTCAGTGCCTCTCACGGGGCCCAGTTCCCCCATGGCCCCCAGCCCGTCCGGAGCCCCGGGCAGTGCTCTCACATCTGCAGGTGAGCGCACTGCCGCAGCCCCCCCACTGCAAGCAGCCCGTCCCTCTGCTTTCCCTGGCGCTGGACCGGCTGCCATCACCTGCATGCCCCACTCCCTCGCAGACTCCCACAGAGACTCAAACCATGCCGTTTTTAGCACTGGGCTAGCTGAGACCAGTTTCAGCAAGCGCCCTCATCCCACAACACGCCCACGCTGCGCCTGATCCTGCGGCCAGCTTCACCCCTGTTTGTGCGGAGCGCTGCTGCGCGCGCTGGCGCGCTTTCCGCTCGTGGAACCACATGTGGCCAAGCTGGGGACGTGTTCCCTGCACTGTGTGGGATCTGCCAGCGGGAACACAGGCACAGCTTGAACGAGCACAGCTTAGACACTCGGAAAGTCTGCAGCCCCTCCCCGAGCTCTCTGGCCTGAACTTTGCCCTGAGATGTTTGCAGAAGGATGCACCATCCCCAGGGTGACCACGGAGATGCTTTCAGCAGTAATAGCTGTAAGAAGTACAGGAAACTGCTCTGCCGTGCTCTCAGGAGGGGTCTGGTCCTGCAGCATTAAATGAATGCTGGCCTGCCCTCCTGTGAATTCACACATCTGAACTGCCTGCTGGCACCAGCAGGTCACACTCACATGTAGGCTGTGCGTCTGCGAAGGACAAGAGCGAGGAGCTGCAGAACGGGAGGTTACAGCCTTATGTATTAACTCAGTAAACACAAACAGATTCCAGAGGAGCTCTTTGCTGGCCACATGTTTGCCCTGCAGAAACCACTAACAAATGTGCTGAAAGAAGGCAACGCAGCAGGGAAGATGTTTGTCAGCTTCCCAGAGTCAGTCTGGCACCTAGGCTGAACCTTAAACCGTAACAAAGTGCAAGTTGCGCAAAAACACGTGACGTCATTACATCCCAGCCCAATCCATCAAATGTGGATAAAAATAGACGGCAAGCCAAGAGGGGCCTCCTAGCAGGCAGGGGAGGAAGGGAGACGTGGAGCTTCAGCCCAAACCTCAGCACCGCAGACACCAGCGCACTGCAGGAGCTGGTGCTGCCCGGCCAAAGCGGGGAGGGATGGTCACAGCTGCGCTGCGTCCCCTGGGCTCCCCTGCACATCTCAGATCCTTCAGAGAGCTCTGGAGAGGGAAACATGCACACTAACCCCAAAGGGGTTCTAAAATCCCATCAGACTCCAGCAATTTAAAGTCAGAGCATACCCAAAATGATACAGAAACACAGAATGGCTGAGGTTGGAAGGGACCTCTGGAAGTCATCTGGTCCAACCTCCCTGCTCAAGGGGGACATGCACATTAAATAAAGCAAGGAGCCCCTGCCTAGCTGCACATCACTGCATGATAAACCCCTCAGGACTACCATGCTGTAAAGCAGCTTTCAGATCCTCTGCACTCTTCCAGCCACACCACGGTTAAAAGCGCAGCAGTGCAGTTCAAACCAGAGTCCTTGAGGCAGCAGCGTCCAGGACATCTGATTAAATTGAACAAGACCAGAGAGGAGGCCCAGTTCCACACCTCTGAGCACCTCCTTGCCAGTGACCAGTAGCTGCTTAGCAGAACTGGCCCATTCTTTCGAGAGAGTGGAAAAGGAGAAATCACTCCAAGCAGCAAAGCAAAGTCTGTACCTTTAGACCAGTTATCTCACTGATATCCCTAACCTCCTCAGCCAAGAGCCCCAGCCCAAATGGTGGCTCGCTGGAGGAGTCCCTGTCCTCACAACAACCAAGGAGGAGTTCATGGCGAGAGGGGCTGATGGCAGCAGCAGCCTTGTGACTTCAGGGCAGTCCTGCCAGCAGCCCTGCCTCCTGACTTTGTGCTGCAGGATGCAGGCAGACCTGCCCCAGACTGGGTTCAAGACTACAGGCTGGTGGTGGCACAAGGTTGAGACAAAGTAGAGGACCAAACAGAGCAAGGCTGTGCAGAGGAAAAGGACCTGGGGGTGCTGGTTGATGCTCACCTGAACATGAGCCAGCAGCGTGCCCAGGTGGCCAAGGAGGCCAACGGCATCCTGGCTTGTATCAGGAACAGTGTAGCCAGCAGGACCAGGGAGGTGATCGTCCCCCTGTACTCAGCTCTGATGAGGCCGCACCTCAAGTGCTGGGTTCAGCTTTGGGCGCCTCACTACGAGAAGGACATCGAGGCCCTGGCGCGTGTCCAGAGAAGGGCTACGAAGCTGGTGAAGGGCCTGGAACACAAGTCCTGTGAGGAGCGACTGAGGGAACTGGGGTTGTTTGGTCTGGAGAAGAGGAGGCTCAGGGGAGACCTCATTGCTCTCTGCAACTGCCTGAAAGGAAGTGGTGGGGAGCTGGGACTCAGCCTCTTCTTGCAGATAACCAGCGATAGGCCTAGAGGGAATGGCCTCAAGTTGTGCCAGGGGAGGTTTAGGTTGGAAATTAGGAGAAATTTCTTCTCAGAAAGAGTAGTCAGGCATTGGGACGGGCTGCCCAGGGAGCTGGTGGAGTCACTGTCCCTGGGGGTGTTCAAAGAAAGGTTGGGCATGGTGCTTAGGGACAGGGTTTAGTGGGTGACATTGTTAACAGGGTGATGGTTGGACCAGATGATCTTGGAGGTCTTTTCCAACCTTAATGATTATATGATTCTAAGGCCCAGCAGATGGACAGGGCAGCATGCCGTGCACCAGGGCATCCCCGACAGAAGGTAGCAGCAGCCAGCTCCCAGAGCTGTGCTGCAGAGCACCAGACCGCTGGCACGCAGAGACCTGGTCTCCAAGCACATGCACAGAGCAGAGCCCCACCTGGTCTCGCGGAGGTGAGGGCCTCTGTCACACTTCAGCAGCACCCAGTGGGAGTGTTTGGCAGCAGAAACTCAGGTCTGCTCTCCCCAGCGCACCGTCGAGGGAGATGGATGCTTCAGGAGGGCACATTCAGCAGAGAAGTGTGGAGGCCACCAGAATGGACCAGGTTTCTCCTGCTTACTCTTTATGTGACAGGACAACCAGCGAATGCAAGACTGTGTGACTCATGCCTGAAAATGAACAAGCAAGATAAATATGCTCCATTGTTTGTTATTCAGCAAGCAAAAAGGAAGCCATACAAAGAAGATACAGAGGTTTACTATGATGCGGATGAGGCATTGAGGATGAGGAGCAGGGAAAGAGGCAGTGGGATGTAGGGCTGTTGTCAAGGTGGAGGGGAGGGATCAGTGATGACATAGGGGCACATTACTGCTCTGGGAACATCCACCAATTCTGTATCACCTCTGCTCCTGTCTGGACATCACCTCCATTCCTGTAACATCCCAAGGAAGCCGCAGGTGTCACATGCTGAGAATGCTGCACTCAGAACGACTGAGTTGGAATAGAGACATCCAGGATCCAGGCAATTCAAGCTGCTGGAGGTAATTTGTATGCCTTAAAGGATCTTAAAGGTTTCTCTATGAGCTGCCTGTGCACAAAGAGCATGGACAGTCCAGGGAGGCAGCCAAACCCAGCTAAGGACATGTCTAGCACCTGCAGAAATGAAAACAGCAGAGGTCCTCAAAGAACACGTGAAGATGAAAAGTGTTTCCTCCTCAGAAAACATGGAGCAGCAGACAGCATGAGAGCAACTCCCCTGGGTAAGACATGAATCCTGCATACCCCTGAATCCTATTTTTGCAAGTTGCTAATAGCTGATCCCAAGAGGAAGAGCACAGGATCCAGAGCGGGGACTGAACAATATTTGGCTTTTGCAGAGTAGCAGCTTCTGACAAACTGCAGCTTAGAGCCCTCTTGGGCCAGAGGCTACATCTGCGTCTTTGTGTTTAATAGCTCTCAATCAATTTTTCTCCCACAAATTTGCCTAATGGCTTTTAAAATCCTTTTCTACTTTGGCCACTGTAAACACCCTGTGGCAATGAATTCCACAATGTTTCACCCACTAACATTCACCCCAAGAAACACTCAGTAAAAAATTACTCCCATTCATTTTTTTTTAAACTCTTGCGTAGCCTTTTTACTGGGCATCCCAAACACCAGTTTGTGCAACATGGTGAATAATCATTCCTGTGTGCGCTCTCTGTACCACTCATGGTGCAGTCCATCTGCATATCCCCAGCTCAGCAATCGCTTTCCAAGCTGAGTATTTTGCTTCATGCGAAAGCTTGTCCACACTCTTGATACCCCTTTCTGTGTCACAAGAGTCTCTGCAGCTCTTCACAGGCAGCTTTAGAGCTGACTGTCCTGAATAGTTTGGTGTCATTAGCAAACTCTGCCAACTTACTGTTCATCCCTTTTCTGGATTGTTTGTGAACGTATTGAACAGCAATGACTGGTGGTACCAAGTCTGCCTTATGTACCATTGTAAACATTCTGGCAATTAAACATTTGCATTCCTCCAAACCTCTTATGCAAATATTTCACCCTGGCACTTTGTCACGATTTCTATTATTGATTAGCTTCATAATCTGATCTTTTGCCACCTCATTTTGAGACAAATCCTCCGATTTTCCTCATGTAAAGAAAGGGTTCATTTGTGACCTCCTCCATAGTAAATGGTACAATTTGCTGTTTTACTATATCCTATCTCTCCAGCGACCCCATTTAGACCCTCATCATCCCTTGGCTGTACGTATCTTCTGCTCACATTCTTACCTCCAGTGTCTTTGAGCACCACTTTTTATCTTTGGCCAGTTATTTTTCAAAATCTCTTTCAGCCTGTATTTGATCTGTCTTCCTTGTTGTGGCAGTTTCTACTTGTAAAGGATATCTGTTGAAACCGGTAGATCAACTCCAGCACAGGTTATCCACCTAGCACTTACACTGAAACTGGTGGACAATGGGCAGATCTGCAACAGGAAAACAGCATCCACAGAAAAGGGACTCACAGGGAATCAATAGGAAAGGTTTCTGAGGCATGGTGTGTAGTTTTTGTCTGGTTCCAGCCCTTTTATTCCCTGCCCTGTTTATTCCCAGCTGAATTTTTCTCTTCCACTTTGACAAGAACCAGTGACTTACTTACCCACAGGTCTGGTCTGGTAGGCACAGGTGTAAGTGGTGTGTGTGCCTGGAGGTAGCCCTGGCCTGGGATGGGCTTTTGTAGTCCAGGAGGTGGTGACACGATCTGCCAGGTTTCACACAGGGCTGACACTGACAGTGGACAGCTTTGGGGCTGGGATTTACCCACGTGGGCTCAGACAAGTCTCTGCCACGGGGAGCAGGCAGCAGCAGATCAGGCCCTGACGAGTGCCCATGGCAGCACCACGGGGCTGGAAATGGTGGCACCAGTTTCCCTGTAGGCATTCTGTGGTCAGAGCAGGACCTGGTGCACCCACACAGTGAAACACCCCCCCCTTCGTTTATGCTGTGCTGCAGGGAGTGGGACTTCACATGCACTCTCTGAGGCTAACAAAGCTCAGGATACCCAGTGTGCCACCAGTGCCTCCTCATCCAGCAGCTACACTCACCACAGTCCCTCCTGCTTAACCACACCAGCTAAAAAGGGCAACAGTCTGGGGTGAGGGAACATTTCCCAAAACAGCAAGCAGGCACCAGTGTGGAACAAGCAGGGTGGAACAAATAATGAACACGCTAAAAGAAACCGGAGACGGCCAGAAATAAAAGAAAAACAGTGAATGAGCCAGAAACTTTCCAGAGGAATGAAAACATCTGGAAGATTTCTTGCTTGGAGCGGCTGAAGTGCTTTCTGGGTGCACAGTGCCTGGGCAGGCATGGGAGCCCAGCTGGGTGCTCCCGCGCGGGGTGCAGCACCCAGCACCCGGCACCGACCAGCGGCTGCCTGGCAAGATGGCAAGATGGCAGCGTTCGGCTGCGGGAGAAATGCAAAGGGTTGCCGCGAGGACCACGGGCACCCGGATCACACAGTCGCAGAAGGGTTGAGGAGGGAAGGGACCCCCGGGTCCTCCCCTCCCCACCAGGGCCCCCCGGCCGCTGCCCAGCCCCACGCTCGGGCAGGTTCGGGGAGCCCCCGGAGGAGCCCCCAGCCCCCGGTCCCGGCGCCAGGGCTCCGGCACAGCACCGCTGCCCGGGGGCCAGGGGGAGCCTCCTGGGGGCCGGGTCCCGGGGCAGGGGCACGCGCGGGGAGCGGCCGCGCTCCGAGGGCCGGCGGCCCCCCGGTGCCGGCGGGGCGGGCCGTGCGCGGCCGCACGTCCGGAGCGGGGCGGGACGAGCCCGGGACGGCCCCCGCGCGGCGGGGCCGGGGGTGCTGTCAGCCCGCGGCGGGGCTCCGCTCGGCTCGGTGCGGCTCGGTGCGGCGCGGGGATGGCGGTGCCGGAGCCGGACGCGCGGCTGGCGCAGGAGAAGGAGGAGGAGAGCGAGGAGGAGAGCGAGATCCTGGAGGAGAGCCCCTGCGGGCGCTGGCAGAAGCGCCGCGAGCAGGTGGGCGCCGGGCGCGGGGGCCGGGAGCCGGGAGCCGCCGCCGGGCCTCGCGGGGCCCCGGGCTGTGCGGGGCGGCAGCGCTGCCCCCGGCCCCGCCGCAGCCCGCAACCCGCCCCGGGCGCGGGCGGCGCTGCCGGGACCCGCTCGGCGCCCGCAGGTGCCCGCTGAGGGCGATGGCCGCGGCCGGGGTGCAGGAGCGGCCCCGCGGGGCAGCGAGGGACGGCGGCGGCCGGAGGCGCGGGGAGCGGGGCTGTGCGTGCCCCGGCGCGGGGAGCCCCGGCGCGGGGAGCCCCGGCGCGGGGAGCCCCGGCGCGGGGAGCCCCGGCGCGGGGAGCCGGGCCGTGCCAGGGGCAGCCGGGCGGTCCCGGGCGCGCAGCCCGCAGCGGAGGGCACTGGTGGCCGCGGGAAGGAGGCTGGGCGCCGCTGGAGCCGGCGGCGAGCCCCGTCCTGGAGGCTTTCGCCGGCCGTGCTCCTCGAGCCGTGCCCGGTGTCCCTGGTGCCGTGGCACGTCGGTAACCGGGGGCCTGGGGGCCGGGGAACTGCAGGAGTGAGGACTTGCCGGGCAGATCGCGGGGCATGGCGGTGGTGGGGGCTGGTCCCTGCGCTACTGCCCCCAGGGCTGGAGAATCCGGTTCCTGCTCTCCAGAGAAGAGCTTTGGACCGTTGCAGCTCATCTGCCAGCCCAGGGGCACAGCAGAGCCCTCCTGCAGTGCGTCCTGGGTTGTTCAGAGTTCCCATCATCACCCCTGACCTCTCTCCTCCAGACGTGTCCCCCATGTCAGTGCAATGCCTCTCCCCCTGAAAGTGGAGCCCGAGTCTCCCCGCCTCTGTCAGGGCACCCAGGAATCGGGATCAAAGTCAGTAGGTAAATCCTCACCCCAGGCGGAGGTGGGACAGCGATCACAGCTTCTAAAGGGTAAAATGGCCCATCCCAGGCTAATCCTGTTCTTTATCTTCCCACTGCCTGCTAACAGCCTTTCTGCAGTCCATTCAGTGCCCCAGCTGGGCTGCAGGCTCTTCATGTTTTAGGCTGTCCCTCATCCCAGCCTGGGCTTTGCTGAGATGTTGATAACCTGCCTGTATCGGTGCCACCAGCACCTGCCTTCCCTGTGTCGCTCTGTGCTTTCTGGCACTTCCACACCCACACATCACAGTTTGATCTCTCTTTCCCACTACCTCAACACCTCTGCTGCGTATCAGGGCCTTGCATGGGTACGTTCCACATGGCTAGTGCTGCAGCCTTGTGCCCCAGCACGCATGCAGCGGTGCGTATGCCACGTGGTGGGTGCCAGGGCCTGAATCCACGTTCAAAATCCCACATCTTCTTTCCCACCTTGCCCTTTGCTCTCCTGGGGTATCAGATCCCACCTGTGCACCACATCTGAGCCAGATGTATTTTTGCCTTCTGTCGTTTCCCATATCTTCTTTGGGACTGGCTTTGCTGGCACCCATCGTCAGCCGTCCATCCGACCACCGCACCCTGCACCCAGCAGGCGCTGAGCTCTGGCTGCTGGTGCAGGCATTGCGGCACGTCCCTCGGC
This sequence comes from Anser cygnoides, assembly GCF_040182565.1. Taxonomy (NCBI): domain Eukaryota; kingdom Metazoa; phylum Chordata; class Aves; order Anseriformes; family Anatidae; genus Anser; species Anser cygnoides. The sequence goes on from NC_089874.1 coordinate 163,499,004, forward strand.
CCCAGGCGGCCGCCACATGCTGCCGGTGAGACCTGGAGTGGCAATGGAGGAGCAGCCGGCAGACCCCGTGGTCTCTGCCAGGTGGCTCTGCGGGACAGCTGAAGGGCTGAGGAGAGCTGTCAGGAAAACAGATTTTTGGCTGAGAACACCCTGATGCTCCTGCGATTAGACCTACAGGCACAAAATGACCTCCGCTGTGTCTTGGAAGTGAGCAATAGGGGGGAACCATTTGGGCTGTACTGAATAACTCCTGTAATTTAATGGCATCTGACCTGTAGTCACACTGTGTGTTTTCACAGAGTTCTTGGATGATGTGTTTTAATCTGTGACCCACCAAAACCATCTGAGCACCCTACTTGTCCTTGGCAAAGACATGACTTGGATGTCATTTCTTGTCTGAACAATCCCTGTCTATTTTGACCCAAAGGTGACATTTAATGATGTATATTTTAACATGTAACTCAACAAGTGAGCTCTGAGCTCTCCAGAGTGGCATTGCAGTGGCTGGAACTGGTCCCTGGAGGTTTGTCCCCTTGTGCAGTGCGTGGGAGAGGTGGAAACAAACGAGGTGCACAGCACCATCAGTGACATTTCCACGCAGAAGTTTTGGTAATTGGTCACTGTGCTGTGCCACCCGTCTGTGGTGTTTCTAGATGGAGAGGTGGGAGGGGAGGATTGACCTTTTGTGGGTGTTGCAGGACAGCAGGGGGTGGCAGGAAAGCTTGTGTATCTTGTGTGTCTCAGTGGTTTGAGAGGTGGCCACACAACAAAGAGATGAGTTACAGTGCTGCCATCATCACATCTCCTGACCAGCCAGGGGCTCGTCACATCACATGGTGACTGTTCGCCCATGGCAGAGCTGCATGCCTCAGGACAGGGTGCGCTCAGGTGAGCGACCCGAGGAGAGCTGTTTGCTTAACAGGGACAGGGGCCATGAGCTGTAAAGCTGCTGCGACAAAAGCGTGCATGAATTCAAACAGGGAAGTGGCAGCACTGCCTAACATTGCAAATGAAAGTGAAGGAAGTTTTGTGTAAGAGACTAGTTATTGCATATTCCTAGATGCTTCAGTTATGTACCAGGAAGAAAACAGTTTGCTATTTGTAAGCTGTTATCTTCTAATGTAGATAAACAGCCATTCTGTTTAACAAACATTCTGATTTCCATAAGCACATCGAGTATTTTTACCAATAGGGATTTTCCCTCCTTATCCTGATAACTTAGTGTAATTATTTATTTTCCTTAACTTGCTTTTGCCAGAACAGTGGAGTCCTGTGTGGGACCCATGGTGCTGTGCTTGATCCAAGGTCCTGCTGTTGCAAGAATGGGTCTGGAGAGGTGGGAGAGTGCAGACGTGCAGTCTGCAGCAGCGTCCAGAGCCCGGAGAGCTGAAGTGAGCGGGGGTGAGCACCCTGCGCAGGCTTCTGAGGCTTAAACCGTGGTGCCCTGTGGTGTAGGCTGAGAAGCGTGTTATGATAAATTCCTAGCGTGTATCTATTAATGACATGTACCCAAGGACTGCACCTTTGTTTTCGCATGTAGCAGTTACAGCCATTCTCTGCAGCCCTACAGAGCGCGTTATTACACCCAGTTCAGGTGCGGGTGCAACAGCGTGAGTGTGCTGTGCACGGTGCCAGTTCCTACCGCTGTGCTGGGTCTGGCCGTACACGCCAAAGAGGAGAATACTTCCCTTCACAACTTCCGTTGTCTGTTCATGATGCGTATATTTATGATGCATATGAAGTCACAGTTTAGGAAATAGAAGCACTTAAAGTATTTTTGCAACTTATCTGGAGAAACAGTCACGTGAATCCTTCAGCAACTTCACATTCAGCATCAGCACAACCCATGTTCTGCCTCCCTCACTTCTCTCCCTGCTACTAGTGTGAAAGTGCTGCAAAGGAATGCTGCTGCTGTAGACTTTTCCATTTAGGAAGATACGTTTTTTTCAGCATTGGTTTGATGACTTCATTTACTTTTCCCACCCGTCCTGTGGAGTAAGAGTAATAAGGAAGATGAAACCTGATATACTGCTTTTTAAAAAGTTTTGCAAAACTTTTCCCATGCGGTGGGGTTCCTAGTCTGATTACAGTTTCCTGAGTAAACTCTAGCACCATGTTGCTAAAAATAAATGTTTATGTATCCATGTTGCTTTGCATTTGCAAAACCTTTATCCCTTTGGAAAGGGAGCTGTTATGACCAGTAGGCATTTGCTGACTCCGCTGTTCACGAGCACTGGTACCATGGCATTAATCGGTAATGTACCCCTGGTTCAGGCCGTCTCCAGCACCTTTCTCATCCATCTCTGCGGGTGTCCCAGACGGATAGTTCTGCCTCTTGTGCTCCACGCGAGAGTGTCCAGGATCAAGTGAGCCCTGGGTTGCCTTCAGCATTCCTGACCCTTTCTTTTTGCACGTGAGCGCATGCTTGCTCTGGCAGGGCTCTGCTGTCGTTCACAGGACTGACTGTTAGGTCCCATTCTCTGCATGTAACCCTGACATCACAAGCCCCGCATTCTGCTTTGCAGAGCTGGCAGCTCCAGTGCAGCTGCTGATTGCTAAAATAGGGCTGGTCGCAGTTTTGCTCTAAATAGCCTATTGCTCCCCTTTTGGTCACCTTGTTTAATAAAAGGGTTAATGACTGCTTGTATAATGATACAGAGCCCTTGAACTATGAGCTTTAGCCAACTTCTAAAACCAACAGGAGGAAGGGGAGGAAAAAGAGAAAAGGTAATAGAAGGAAAGAAAAGAAATGCTTAAGCAGATTTTGAAGAAAATAAAGTGACTTGAGAAAAGCTGCAAGAGGGGGAGATTTTGAAATGTTGTTATAGCTTCCCCCAGACCTAAAACTGAAAACAACATATGGAGAAATAATCTAAGGATTTAATACACTGAGGTGGAAGGGAGTTCCCCCTTTTTTGGGTATTCATGATGTTTGCAGTGAGGATAACCAGTTCTGTGATACATTGTCTGGAAAGCACCCAAGTATTTAATATTTGCCACCAGAGTTATTTTTAAAAGCTGCTTTGCTGCCAGCCCTCCCAGGAGACTAGGACTTGAAGTGTGCTTTGTTGTGAAGTGCTTTTCCAGAGCAGAGGGGATCAGCTGAAGGACTCAGCTCTTTCTTTTCATGCCATCTATTTTTTTCTTCCCCTTACTGGTTTTATGGCTTTTGTTTGCAGTTTGTTTAACTTTCCAGGATGAGTTTACTTGCAAACCTGCTGGCCTCAGCTGATCAGACAGGTTCATAGCATCACAAGGCTTTGCTCTGGGCTCCAGGTAGGAAGTGGAGCATCCCAAGTGGTTTTAGCTGAGGATATTAGTGAGAGAAAGATGAAGTTGTCTGAACTGAGGTGGCGTAACTCACCAGTAGGTAAACTTAATTGGAAGCAGACAGTGAAGTCCTCTTCTCAGCATGTTTTCTGGACGGTTTGGCAACAAACAAGACTTTTCATGCTAGATTTAGTGTCCTCGTCATCGCACTTCCAGTTTGTGTGGGCGATGAACAGGGAGAATGTTTCACCTTTTGCTTTGGGTCTGCTTTCCCTTGCTACTTTCTCTGTTTCAAGGATCCTTTCATCCTTCATGATCTTCCTGGTCACAACAATCCTCCGCCTTGTTCTCATTGCTGAGGAGGGCGGTGACTTAGCTGGGTGGTAAAGGTTAGTGCAGAAACTTGTCCTTTTTCGTGCGGTAACATGCTCTTTTATTTCTATCCATATACTCCACAAGAATGCCTGTCTGTTTACAGCTCTTTGCTCCTGGGCTACTTGGTGTGCTCCTTGCTAAGACACTATCTGTCTGCTCCAGCTTCTCACCATGTCACGAATGCATGCAGCTGCTCCTTTGCTCCCTCAAACTAGACACCAAAGAGAGCTGTTAAAATTACCAGGATTCTCCATGTTTTGACCCCTTTCTGTTTTTACCAAGCTTTTTTTTTTTCCCCGCTTCCATTTGTTTTTGCATGCAGGTATTTTTGTTTACAGTGGCCAGACATCTCATATGAACCTTGTGAGCTTATACACCTTAAGTGTCCCTTGTCTACTTCCTCCTTTTCCTCTGATGTAACCTGAGAACACACACGATCCCAGAAGCTTTTTTATTTCACTTCTGGGACAAAGGAGGCGTCCCATGGTCATGTTACAAAATGGGTTCAAAGATGGTCAAATGCTCATTGGTTTGCTCTTCCATTTCACAAGTTAGCACAATAAGCACATGAAAGGCAGTGTTTTAGCATTCCCCAAAGTGATCATATTGGGATCAGAAATGTTATGTTGTTACCTTTCATGTGAATGGAATTATGGCATCCTGTGTGTTCAGCTTGGGTTTGCTCTGCACCATCACAGCAAGAGGGCAGATACTCTCCCCACACAGTCCTGGGGGGTAAATGACACCAAATTCCTGTTAATTGGCCTAATTTATACTGGTCACTGCTTGTGCCTGTCTCGTGAAGGGTGGCTGTCAGTCATCTTCAGGATGAGCTTGGATGGCCAGCTCGTGCTGCCCATCACCCTCTCCATGAGCACTGCAAGCCCACCCCTAGGCGCTTGCCCCAGGTTCAGGTGGGTGGGCGTAGGGGGGCCTGCAGTAGCGGGTGGGGACACCGCATCTCCTGTCCTGGGGCACCTCCTCCAGCCACAGGCTCGCACCTCCCCAGGGCTGCACGGTGCCCTGGGATAAAGCAAACGGCTTCCCCTGTCACCAGCCAGGCGTCCGTGCAGTGCTCGTCGTCTGCCCTGGAAGTAACAGCACTTATGCCTGCAGGATCTCGCCTGGCTCTTATCTGGGCAGTGGAAAAATACACTTCTGTGCCCCCTTCCCAGCAGTGGAAGGAGAGGTCAGGGATCTCAGGGTTTGTTCCAGCAGCCGCTGGGCGAGAGGGAAGGGCAGGAGTGGGTATGGGAGAAGGGAACAGTGCCCAGCCCTCCCACCTATGGGCAGCAGGCTCAGGCTGAGGGGGATGCTGTGAATTCTGCTGGGGGAGGTTGCAGCTCTCAAACCAGAGCCATCCCGCCGCTGCTGACAGGAAGGGGACCTCATGGGGATGGGGAGAGAGAGTTCATGGAAAGAGCTGGATGAAACGGGTGCTCCTTCTGCCCTGGGACAGGAGGTTTTTGCTGCTGTATGTTCTGCTGTGTTGGCCACGTGCCTGTTCTCCTCCCTCCATCTCTCCTGCCTGCAGTGGAGCTGGGCACCTGGGTTTTGTGTTTTTTTTTTTCCTGATTGATTGGTTGAATGCCACTTCTTGCCTTCTGCCGTGCTGCTTCTCTCCTCTTTGAGGTCCACCACTCCCCCAGCACTGTCCAGACCAAGGACACCAGCACCTGCACCGCTTCACTCCATCATTGCACAGAAGATATTAAACTGCAGCAGAGTTTGCCTTGACCTGTGCAAGCACCCCCGGCCCCATGCATGGCAGTCCACCATCCCTGCTCAGCTGAGTCTCTTCGGCTGATAGTGCATTAGCTGTCTATCCACACTGGTCTGAACTAGTGCGGAGAATATGTTTTTGTGAGAGGTAGGATCAAATGCTTCACTGGAATCAAAATATTTTCCATCTCATGTGTTCCCTTCACCTGCTAATTGTGTAACATGATCACACAGAGAAAACAGGTTTATCTGGCAGCACAGATCCCTCATCCTGCTCCTGCTCTGTCACAGGACACTAGGCTTGGTCTGTTGTTTTACTGTGGACTGCAGATAGCAGGATGGGTGGATGTCACCCAGCTGCCTCTTTTGTCACAGCCTTTGGTGTACCTGCTGCCAGGTGAAATTGTGCAGCAGCACATGCAGGCCTGGGAGCAGATTGCTCCCTAATTGCTCAGGGCTGCTGCTCTTCCCTGCTCCCACACCAGGGACCAAAGGGCTGTTAGTGCTTGAAACAGGGCCCTGGAAGCAGAGCTCAGATCCATGCCACAGAGTCTCAGACCCTGGGCAGAGTGCTCCCAGCTCAGGATCATGGGATTGTCGGCTGTTCACCCTAAGAATCACTAATGCGCACAGCAGGACCATGGATGGGCCCCCCTCATCTGCTGGGTGCATCCTACATGTGCAGTGCTGCTCCTGCAGGACCTGCACCAGCTTATGCTCCTCGTGCAGTCTGCCACCAAGATTTCTTCTTGTCCCTACCCCTTGGTAAGCTGAGGAGAGCAGCACAGGTGTCAGTGTAGCTTCAGCTACCTAAGCTCTTTTTTTCCCCTTTTACATATTTTAAAAACATTATTTCTGTGTTGCAACAGTCACCCCTACCCTGCGTGTTACAGAGTGTGGGGTGCTGGAGAGAGGATTACAGCCTCTGTCAGGGCCAGGGAACACAGGAGAACATCCCTGTGATTTGGAAAGGCAAAGGGAGTCCAGCTTCAGGCTGGGAAGGGAGGCCCTGTAGAGACACAGTCCTCTGTCTCTGCTGCTTGCATGTGCTGCTCCAGGAGGACAGGCTCTGCCATCTGAGGTGTGTTCCTGAGCCTTAGCAGCACCTGTGTGCTAACTGCAACCTGAACGGAAGTCCCTTGAGAGCCCAGACACAGCCTTTGCTGTCACCCAGGCTAATGAGATCCTGGAGCAGGGGAGCAGGTTGGGGATTTACTCTGCAAAAGTGTTCTGCACACGTCGTGTTCCCTGCTCAGCCTTGTGGCCCCAGAAAATCCTGCAGGTTCCCAGTGCCAAAAGGGATAAAATGCTGTAGTGTTACGGGGAGTCAGGTAACCTGTGCCAGCTGTGAGCATCACCATCTTCATGCCCTGCTAGTCCTCCTTCTAGTGCTGCAACCAGGGGTTTCTGCTCCATGGCAGAGCACTGCTCTCGGGCCATGAAGCACGGAGGCTGTGACCTGTGGCACCAACAAATACCTGCGGTCACTGTGTCACCAGGGGGCACCTGGTGCTCTCGCACCAGGTCTTGGTGAGCTTTGTTCTGTGCCCTGAGAACCTGAGGCTCTGTAAGACAGGTTTCTGCTTTTCCTTGCGGGGCTCACTCCTTGGGTTTGTCAGTTTCCCCTCTGTCCTTCAGAAGGTGCCATTTCTTCCTGCCCTTCTGTCCCAGCACCATCCCCAGCACCTGGAGTGGTGGCTGGGGCACCAGAGGCAGCAGTGCACAGGCTAGCATGGGGTGCTCTCAGCACTGCTGCCAGCCTGTGGTGGGTGGGAAGGGCTCCATCCCGCACAGCCCCATGCACCTTGGGCCAACAGCGGCTCAGGCAGCACACCCAACTCAGCTCCAGTCAGTGTGCAGACTTGCAGCTGCCTTGCTCTCCTGCATGCCCAAGGGCCTTTGATTCCTAAAGCTTCATCTTTCCCCTGGTCTCTGTCTTAGCACCCATCCAGAAAACCCCTGAAGAGGTTAGGTCTTCTTGCTTCCAGTTGTGGGATGTACAGCATCCATGAGCCACAGAATCACGGAATGGCTGAGGTTGGAAGGGACCTCTAGAGATCATCTAGTCTAATCCCCCTGCCGAGCAGCATCATCTAGAGCACGTTGTGCAGGATGGCATCCTTGCAGGTTTTGAATATCTCCAGAGAAGGAGACTCCACAACCTCTCCGGGCAACCTGTTGTAATGCTCTGTCACCCTCACAGTAAAGAAGTGTGCCCTTATATTGAGCTGAAACCTCCTCTGCTTCAGCTTGTGCCCGTTGCCCCTCGTCCTGTTGCTGGGCACAACTGAGAAGAGACTGTCTCCATCCTCTTGACACTGTCCCCTCAGGTATTTATACACATTGATGGGGTCTCCCCTCAGTCTCCTCCAGGCTAAGCAGGCACAGTTCTCTCAGCCTGTCCTTGTACGATAGGTGCTCCAGTCCCCTAATCATCTTCGTAGTCCTCCTCCGAACTTGCTCCATTAGTTCTATGTCCCTCTGGTACTGGGGAGCCCAGAACTGGGCACAATACTCCACGTGTGGCCTCAGCAAGGCTGAGTAGAGGCGGACAATCACTTCCCTCGACCTGCTGGCAACACTCTTCTGAATGCACCTCAGGATACTGTTGACCTTCTTGGCCACAAGGGCATATTGCTGCCTCCCTCCCGGTCAGCCTGCTGTCCACCAGGACTGCCAGGTCCCTCTCTGCAGAGCTGTTCTCCAGCAGGTGTCAGCCCCCAGCCTGTACTGGTGCTTGGGATTATTCTTTTAGGGCTTGTGACTGCGGCTACTTCAAGCTGTCTGAAGAAGGCTTCATCTACCTCCTCTTTCTGATCAGGTGGCCTGTAGCAAACGCCCACAACAGTGTCAGCCATGGTAGCCTGCCCTTTAATCCTTGTCCGTAAGCTCTCAACTTGCTCTTCATCCACCCCTAGGCAGAGCTCCACACATTCCAGTTGTTCTCTCACATAAAGAACAACTCCACCACCTCGCCTTCCTGGCTGGTCTTTTCTCATAAGCACATAGCCTTCCATGACAGCATTCCAGTCATGTGAGCTATCCCACCAGAAGGGTCAGCCTTCTGCTGTATCTGCCAGGCTTGTCAGGTCTCCCCCGGCCTCTTGAATGGCCCCTCTGTGTTTCTGTTCATATGGTATTTTTCTGGATGGGTACGCGGAGGTGATGTCTGGGCTCAGGCTGTGAGAGGGACCCACATCATTTCCCTCCCCTTCCCTGCAGTCACTTTGCATCTCAGCCCCAGCAGCAATGGGCCTGGAGGGAGGCAAAGAGACCCTTCAGGAATGGGGGATGAGTGTCTATGCAATGCCACCTGCAGACCCGTCAGCCCCTTCCCAGCCCCTCCCCAGCCTGCCGCCCCTGCCCGCCTTTCGCTCCAGCCAGCCAGCCCCATCCCAGTAGCGCAGCCGGCGCTTGGTTCTCCCAGCAGCTCCTGCCAGGCCAGGCAGAGTGGGCTCCATTAGTGCCTTGGGCTCATTTTGGAGCCACCTTCAGATTATCCCTCTGCTGTGCATTAAGGTGAACACATGTTTCCAGGCAGGGTCTGCTGTGCGCCCTGCAGTGGTGCAAACAGTGCCAGATGTTTTGTGCCAGTGCCACAATGACGGTAATGTGACCCTGCACTGCTCAGCTGACCAGGGGCCAAGGGCTGAGGCTTTGCCCTGCCCGGTTGCCTTGGAGATGAAGCATCAAACCTAAGCCAAACTTTAGAAATGATTCAGGTAAAGATCCTGTGGGCAGGAGCTGGTCTCTCTCGAAGTCAGGCAGCCCTCCTGGGTTGGAGCCACACTGGGAGTTTCTCTGGCCTCTGGCATGCAGGAGGACAAATCTGGCTGGAAAGCCATCCAGCAGAAAAGGCCCTGGGGGTGCTGTTCGACAGGCGGCTGAATGGGAGCTGGCAGTGTGCGCAGGTGGCCAAGAAGGCCAATGCCATCCTGGCCTGCATCACAACTAGTATGGCCAGCAGGACGAGAGAAGTGACGGCCCTCTGTACTCAGCTCTGGTGAGACGGCACCTCGAGTACTGTGTTTGGCTTTGGGCCCCCTCAGTACTTTAAGGACACTGAGTTGCTCAAGGGTGTGCAGAAAAGGGCAATGAAGCTGGTGAGGGGACTGGAAAACAAGAGGTGAGGAGCGGCTGAGGGGCCTGGGGCTGTTTGGTCTGGAGGAGGCTGAGGGGAGACCTCATCGCTCTCCACAACCACCTGAAAGGAGGCTGCAGCGAGGAGGTGCCGGTCTCTTTTCGCAGGTGACAAGCGATAGGACGCGAGGCAACAGCCTCGACTTGTGCCAGGGGAGGGTTGGGTTGGACACAAGAGGAATTTCTTCATGGAAAGAGTGGTTGGGCATTGGAACAGGCTGCCCAGGGCAGTGGTGGAATTGCCATCCCTGGAGGTTGTGCTTAGGTACATGGTTTAGCAGTAGACTTGGTAGTGTTAGGTGATGGTTGGCCTTGTTGATCTTATGGATCTTTTCCACCTAAAAGATTCTATGATTCCATGTGTGCCGAGGGCTGAGGGTGCGAGATGCTGCTCAGGCATGGGAGGGGGCCCAGCTCCAGCAGTTGGTGCCCACAGCCATGCTGGGGCTGGACCCCTTCTCTCGGCTAGAAGCTGCCAACCTGCCACAATTCTGCTCTCGTGCCAAGGTCCTGTGAATGTGGCCACCAGCAGAAGAGGGCTCCAGGACCATGCTGTCCTCCGCCTCCCACAGTGGTCAGGGAGTGCTGATCTAGATGGCATGAAGGGTGGATGGAGGACAGGGTGATGTTTCTGCTGAGGGATAGGGCCAACAAGTATGGGTGTCTGGAAGGAAACAGGAGATGAGCAGTCCCCTCTCCTCCAGGTGCTGTGTCCACGTCTTCTCCATCTGCTACAGCCACCCAAGAAGAGTAACAACATATCATGTCCTTCTTCTGTTCTCCAAAACAGGCCTCTCCTACTTATTGCTTTTCTGGCTTTCCTTGTTTAACCACTGCTCTCCCGAGACCCCAACACTATATCACTAAGCCTTCTTCTGTTGACTGTTTCAGTCTCCATAACATGAAAAGCACAAAAGGGAGTGATATATTGTAAGACGCAATCTGATCTTTTGTAAACCTTCACTTACTCGTCCCCAGTGATCTCTTCAGGCTGGCCTCAGCTCCTGCCAAGGGCTTTCTGGAAGCAGTCTGAACAGGGAATTTTCCCAGTCTGGCTTTAGAGTTTTTGCCTGTTAGTCCAAATCCACGTGGTGTCCACAGTGCCCCTGAAAGGCATGGTATCAGATAATGACAGTGACCTGCAGCCAACTCCTTTTGCCCTCAGTCACCTGTATGTTTATATGCAGCATTTATTTATTTATGCAGTCTGAGAGCTCAGCGCACAAGACAGCTGTTCAGTGTGGGTTTTGTTGCCATTCAGCACAAGACTGAGTGTGTTCACATCCCTGTGCTGAGAGCTCACGTCAAGTTCTTGGTGTTGCCCAGGGGCGGGAGGCACCCATCAGCACCCACTTCATCAAGGGTGGGAGCAGTTGGTGTGCGGGTCTGGGGTCCTGCAGGCTGGGTCCCTCACTGCAACACAGAGAGGTGGGTGGAGGTGACACCAGAGCTTTTCAGCCCTAGCCGTGCCTTCGAGCCAGACATCAGTAACCTCAACACAGTGCTGTGCAGCTCCTGCATGTTCTCATGGTGATGGAGAGGCTGTCAGGGCCATGCTCCCCACCTGACGTTTTGCTTGAGGCCTCGTGACCACTTGTTGGGTTCAGGACAGGCTTTTTGTCAAGATCATGAGAGGATTTTTGAGTGGCATTTTTTGAGAGAGGCAGAAAAGCAGCTTCATGGAGTACTCAGACCAATGGCCCCCTCATGGTTCTTGGGTGCTTGCCCCCAGCTGCCCTCCATCTCGGCAGAGCCTCCGTTGAGACCTGCCTTGGCTCGGTGCTGGCTGATCGTACTGGAGCCCAGGCAGGCCGTGGGGACTTGTGGGAACGGCTGAAGCCGGCAAGGCCAGCTGGCCCCATCACTGGCTGTGCTGGGCTTTGTGCGAAGCACGTGGAGCCTGTGAGCAGAGAGAACAAATAATAGAGGTGCTTTGTGCCTCCGCAGCAGGAACTGGGCCACAAGCTGGCCGTCTGTTCCCTGCTAATGAGCTGGGGGTGCTGTGTGACCCTTCCGTGCCTGCACCCACAGCTGCCCTGTGCTGTAGCAGTCCAAGCCCCGGTAGTGGGATGCTGCGCGCCGGCCCCTGGCAGCAGCAGAACAATCCTGCTTTTCATCTGGCTGCGGCAGCTCTGCGCCGCCCCTGCCACGTGCCAACGGGAGCGGGCAGTGCTGCCTCTGCCCAAGCTGCAGGGGCTGGCAGGGTGACCCCAACCCACAGGAGAAGAGAAGGAAGATCAGGGGCTGCAGGTGAGTTCCTGTGCAGTGATGCTGATGGGGGAAGAGCAAGGACAGTGACCGCGTGCAGCCAGCGCAGCCAGCAGTTCAGGATACAGCAGGCGCCTTTCCTGGCAGGCAGGACCCCGGTCCTTGGTGGGGGTGTCTCCATGCTATTGAGCCCTTATCAGAACTGGGTGCCTTCTGAACAGGTTTTCTGTGGGCTCCCACTGTCCTGAGGATGGGCAGTCTGGTGCTGATCTCGAGGCAAGTTCAGCAGTGACCTGGCACAGGGGCAGTGCTGCCGCAGCTGCGTCCATGCTGGATGTGGCTCACAAAGGTGATGATGGCAGAGCTGCTCTCTGCAGGGCCCAGGGATGCAGCTCTGTGACCTTTGGGGATGGAAACTCATCGGACAGACCCTGGGGCATGGAGAAGTGACCCCAGTCACCTCAAGACGTTAAAAGAGATGATGTCACAGCTTTGGTTTGTCTGCACCTTCCAGTTTGCCCCATCCATTGTGAGTGTCTGCGGTCATCAGCTGCAAACGTGGGTTGCTCCCCGACGTCTGCTGGGATGTGGAGTCCATGTGGGGTCTGTGTGCAAGAGTGGTGCTGGCAGGTGGCTGCTGTGGCCAGCTTCTCTCTGGGCTGGAAGAGGGGAGAGGGGCTGGCCTTGGAGCTGCTCTGAATCGCTGGCTCTGTCTTGCACACTTGTGTCCTGGAGGAGCAGTACCGGCTGCTGCAGGACCCAAGCTCCCAGGCAGGCAGGTCCTGAGGGCCAGGCAGGGCAGGCAGCAGGCTGGGGGTTTGCTCCGCTCCCTGTGTCCTGGGCAGAGCCTCCTATGGGCAAGGATCCTGTTCAGGAGCAGGATGCTGAAGCCCATCCACGTCCAAGCATCATGTTTCTCTGCACAGGGCTGCCAGTGGGGCTGGGGGCTGGGGGCAGGGCATGCTCCTCAGCAGTCTCACGCATTCCTGTGCCTTGCAGGTGAATCAGGGAAACATGCCGGGCATCCAGAGCACCTTCCTTGCCATGGACACAGAGGAGGGTGTGGAGGTGGTGTGGAATGAGCTGCTTTTCACTGACAAGAAGGCCTTTAAAGCACATGAGGTGAGCCATCCCTCCCCGTTGGAGAGCGTGCCCCCAGCCCCATGTTTCCTCTGTACCCCAAAACCAGCTTTCCTGTGACCTGGGCCCAGCCTGCTTCACAGTCCCAGCTTCCCTTGCTCTCTGAGGTATCCTGCTGAGTCCCAGGAGCTGCCACCTCATCTGTCCCCTCTTTGCCCATAGGAGAAGATCAAGACCATGTTTGAGCAGCTGGTGCTTGTGGATCACCCCAACATTGTGAAGCTTCACAAATACTGGCTGGATGTGAAGGACTCGAAGGCACGGGTAAGGAGGACTCGGAGAGGGGGTGTCTGGGGGTGCCAGGCTGGAGGGATGAGGGTGGGATCCCAGCTCTGCTTACCCCACCCCCTGGACTCCCCTTCCTTCTCTGGGACACCGTGGCCAGAAGCCTGCTCTCAGCTTTATGCAGAGCCCCACTCAGGCTGTGTGCTGGTGCTGCCCATGGGCTGCACTCAGTGCTGGCAGTGCAGGGAGGCTGGAAAGCTGATACCTCTGTCCTCTCTCAGGTCATCTTCATCACAGAATATGTGTCCTCAGGGAGCCTGAAACAGTTCCTGAAGAAAACCAAGAAAAACCACAAGGCCATGAATGCCAGGGTAGGTTCCCTGAGAGCACATAGGAAGCGTCCCAGGTGAATTGGGAGGCTCTGTGCCTGCTGGGAGAGGGTCTCTTACAGTGCAGAGCGAGTGCATGTGGTCACTCCCTGAGTCACCCAGATGAGAGTTCTGGGGGCCCCATGCTGAACCTCAAAGCCCTCGCCTGCAATTCGAGCTCACTACCACACCAGTGCAGTTATGTACTCACAGAACTGGAACTTACTGTTGATGCAAACCATGTGCATGGTCCCCATAACCATACCTAGCTTTTGCCCCCTCTTGTGATGTGCCCTTCCATGCTCCCACCAGGGTTTTGGTGCCCTGGAGAGCTCTGTCTGCTGATAAGGTTTGTGGCACCAATGTTCTCAGCTCTGATGGTGTTTTTTGAACAGGGATTGGAAAGGAGACTGTTGTGGCTGGGACACTGTGTGGGTCATATTTGAGTGACAGTCCCTACAGGGCTAGTGGAGGGCTGATTTACCCAGTTTCTGGGTGATAGGGCTGACCTTATCTGCTGCCGGGCTCTGATGTGTGCCCCGTCTGATGGAGAGCTCTGGTCTCTGCTCTAGGCCTGGAAGCGCTGGTGCACTCAGATCCTGTCTGCTCTCAGGTAAGCTTGCTGCCACTGGCCATCCTCCTTCTGGCTGGGCACCGGCAGCACACTCAGGGCGACTGTGTACGTCCCCAGCTTCCTGCACTCCTGTGAGCCTCCCATCATCCACGGCAATCTCACCAGTGACACTATCTTCATCCAGCACAACGGGCTCATAAAGATTGGTTCAGGTAGGATGCTGCTGCTCTTGCAGCCCTGTGGCTCTGAGTGCTTATGAGAAGGATCAGCAGGAGGGAGGTGCCAGGCAAGGGAGACTCAGAGCCAGGGAGGCAGAGGAGCTGTGCAGGATGCTGTGATGAGGGGGTGCTGGCTGGGGAAGAGGTGAGAGCTGCAGGGTCCCTTGGGGGATCACCTGAGCGTCACCGACATGTGCATCATCTGTGCAAAGTGTAGCATTACCTTCTCTTCTGTTTGTGTCCTCTGCTCCACGCCTTCTTACTTACCTTCTTTGGGATCGGCACTGACCGGCAGTTTGGCACAGGGTGTTTGCAAATGGTGAGTGTCCCTCTGCCACCTCTCCAGCCCATCCATCCCATCACCCATCATTGGGTGGACTTTGCTCCCCAGTGGGCCCTGGGCACCTCTTGGCAGTGAGGATCTACAGCACCAAGGGGTGGTCCTGGGCTGTACGGGCAGGACGGGAATTGTTACTCCCATTGCAGGAGCAGGGGTCCTGCAAGCAGGGAAACTGAGTGCCCCCCCACGTGGTCTGCTTGGTCTCTTTGTGGGCAGGGGCACACACTGAAATCCCTACTGCCCTGGAGCTCCCACCTGTGCTCCAGGTGCTCCTGGGGAGCCAACTCGGAGGAGCCATGTCTCAGAGCATTTCTTGTTCCCCATGCAGCCCTTCCAGACGACCTGCGAAGCCCCATCAGGATTGAGAGGGAAGAGCTGCGCAATTTGCATTTCTTTCCCCCGGAGTATGGCCGTGAGTGGGACTCTGTCCGCCAGGGCGTGCAGGCAGAGCGAGGCCCAGGGGGTTGGAGGGGTCCTGTGCACAGCGTGGGCACAGCGGGTTTGCTACAATACAGAGCTATTCAGTGCATTCATAACTAAAGCTCTCAGCCATGAGTCACAGAAGATCTTGTGACTGTGTGATAACATTGTAGGTAGAATTTAGTGTTGATTAGTGCAGAGCTGTGCATGTGGGAAAAACAGTTGTGCCTACACGGTAATGGACTGTGCATTAGCTATTACTGGTTAGGAACAAGGTCTCGGTATGACCACAGATTGCTCTCTGAAAAGGTTATGGCTCAGCAACACTCAAAAGTGTGTAAAATGTTACAGGGACCAGGGAAAAAGGAAGGAGTAAGGAGTCTTTGTGCCATGTGCAAAATCAGTGTGATCCCCATCGTGAATATTCTGGGGCAAATTCGAGGGGAGTAAATGGGAAAGCAGGGCATCTGGGAGAAAAAGCATGCCAGGGGTAGGAGAAGCAGGCATGAGCAGAGGCGCGGGCAGAGTGAGGCTGGCTGGGCAGGGAGAGAGAGCAGTGTGTGGGGAGGTGTCTGTAGGGATGAAGCATTGGGCACATTGTTCCCAACGTGAGTGGGTGATGGCCTCTGCCTCTGGTGTGATGTGCTTTTGGCTTGGTTTTGCAGAAAAGGCTGATGGGACTGCTGTGGACATCTTCTCCTTTGGGATGTGTGCACTGGAGGTACGGAGTAGGGCTGCTGCAGAGCCTGGGAATCTGCAGGGACTCCTGCTTGACAGGTTTGCCCTTGTGGAGCCTGCTGGCTGGCCTTGGGAGCTCCCCGAGAGGTCTCCCTGCCTTTCTCCAAGCCTTTCTGTGAGCTGGGGGTCCCTTGCCGTGATGGAGACATCGCTTATGGGTGCAGCAAAACAGCCACTGCTGCCATGGCCCAGCCCTGGGCACAGCAGAGAGCTTCACCTCCCCCTCCTGTGCCCAGCTGGTGCTCCTCGGCCGCCTCTGACGGTCTCTCTGCAGGCTGTGGCAGCCCCGGAAAGGGTCATTGTGGAGGGCAGCGACGGGCTGTGCTGCTCCCGGGACACATGCGCTGCCCTGCGTAGCTTGTCCAGGCAGACTGTGGGGCTGTTGGTGCTCTCTGTGCTGTCCACCCCTCTGCACAGTGCCCAGAGAGCAGCCCCCTGCATCTGCTCCGTGTGTGGGCAGCCCGGAGTGCTGGGGTGGAGAGAAATAGGCCCCAAGGGCAGAGCTGCCAGGGAGCCCTGGGAAGCCCCTGGAGATCCGGACCTTGTGGGCAGAGGTGTGCCAGGGCCTGAGGCAGGCCTGGCTGGGCCGTGTGCCCTGCTGAGGTGCTCCACCGCTGCCACCCTGGCAGGGGGTGTGCCTTGGGAAGCCCTCAAGGACAGAGCCAGGGCTCGGCTGCCTGCAGACACAGCTGCTCTCCTCCTTCCCCAGATGGCAGTGTTGGAGATCCAGACCAACGGGGACACACGAGTCTCGGAGGAGGCAATCGTGCGGGCACGACATTCTCTGGACGATCCCAACATGCGGGTGAGTGCAGCCGATCTGCAGCCTGACCCACCAGTGAGGCTCAGGCATCCCTCCTGGGGGCAACTCCCCCCTCCTCGGACACCTCCCCTTGGCTGGCATCTGAAGGACGGAAGCAGCCTGGTGCTCCTGTGCACTCCAGGTGACACTGGCACTCAGAAAGGGGCACAGAGACAGTAACCTCTTGGAAACCAGAGGGAAGCCAGTCTGGTGGGCTGAAGGGCACAGGGATTCCTCCCCCTGGGCAGGTCAGGATGGGAGGATGGTCCCCACCCGTTTCCCAGTCCTGCCAAGTAGTGATGCTGTGTAAATTCCCAATAGGCGCCCATGTACACGCATGTGCCCGCACACACGCATGCGGTACAGATGTGGCCAACTGAAAACAGTTCAGTAGAGGCCAGGGAGCACCGCATTCATGGCACCCACATAGATACAGACAGTGTGAATAGCTGCATTCTGCTTCTAAGGACCTACGCTGAGGGCGATCCCTTTCGCAGGTCACTGGGGTGTCAGCCCTGTCCTACAGGTTGCCAAGTAAGCCCTGAGGTCTCTCTGGTCTCTTATTCCCCACCCCAAGCATTCATTTTACTTACCAGCTAGCCTGGCTTGACGTTCACTAGAGGATGTCATGCAAACTCATGCCATGCATACTTATGCCATACATTAGAGATTAGGAGGAAATTCTTCACTCAGAGGGTGGCGAGGCACTGGAACAGGTTGCCCAGAGAGGTTGTGGATGATGCCCCATCCCTGGAGGTGTTTAAGACCAGGTTAGACGAGGTCCTGTGCAACCTGATGGTGTCCCTGCCTATGGCAGGGGGGTTGGAACGAGATGATCTTTGAAGTCCCTTCCAACCCAAGCCATTCTATCGTTCTGTGATTCTGTGATACTTAGGAACAGAGCTTAATAAGAAAACAGGACAGATTGAAGAGACCAGGTGCAGGGCTCAGCCAGAAAAGTGCACTGACCTGCAGCATGCATCCCCTCCACGTTCCTCCCTGATCCACACAACCCCCCCCTTCCTCCTCCTTTGGCCCATCCCTGAAACATCCCATAAGTTTGTACATGCCCCACATTATCTCGTTTGATCCCAGAATTCCCCCAGACATCCCATAATAAACCTTGTCCCCCTTTACACGGCAGTCCCCTTGTTAGCACAGCGTCCCTGAGAGTTTCTTTTGCTGAGCAATTAGCACCAGGGACAGTGTCACTGCTCACTGCAGGTGGCCATGAGGGGTAGGCTGTGTGGGCACCCACACAGACATCTCTGCTCTGGTCCTCTTTTCGTCTTTGTGTCTGTTCTGAGCAGCCCTAGCCAGATACCCGTACAGAAACAGCAAGGGGCATTTGAAGGGGACAGGCCCTAGAGTGGAGCACGCAGAAGAAGCATGTGTCATGCAAAGCTGAAGATCTTGCTTTTCTACCATCAGGAAGCAGAAACGGGCAGATGCCTCCCTCCTCCCCTGCTGCTGTCAGGAATTCCTCCAGCTGGCTCCATCTGCCCTTTCTCCAGACCCACCAGCATCTCTTTGGAGGGCTGCTGCTCTCAGAGCTGACCCTGACTGGCTGCCAGGATACACCCCTGCCTTTTCTCCTTACACCTGGGCTTGCACTGCATACTCCTAGCTGGATGGAAGCAAGTCAGGAGCAGAGTTCTGCAGCTGGACTGTTGGCGGATACCCAGCAGAATGCTGCCCACCTGCAGCACCCTCAGTATCGGTGCTGTGCTGTGGGAAGCAGCTGCTCACATCTGCTTCCCATGAGAGGCAGCCAGGGCTGGCAGTGATGCAGATGAAGCAGGACCATATCCTGCTTTGTCTCCAGTTTATGCCTTTTATTTGACCCTCAGGAGTTCATTCTGTCATGCTTGACCCTCAACCCAGACAAGCGACCGACGGCTAACAACCTGCTCTTCCACCGCGTGCTTTTTGAGGTCCATTCCCTTAAGCTGCTGGCAGCACATTGCTTCATCAACAACCAGTGTGAGTAACTGTGAGAGGTCAGCCTGCCCCATTTGAGCTTGTATTCCAGCCCCAACAGAGCCTGAGGAAAAAGGCAGTGACCCACAGACCTTCCCTGGGCACTGTGCTGCAGGACCCACCTGTGCAGGACCTCCCAGCTGATGCCCTTTTCTGGCTTTGCCCTAGATCTGATGCCGGAGAATGTGGTGGAGGAGAAGATAAAGGAACTGGACCTGAACATGGTGATGGCAGAGATCCGGCGAGAGGGTCGGCCTGGAGCACAGTGGAGGTGAGGATTAGCAGGGTGATTTTGGAGCAGACAAAGGTTTGAGCCCAGGATTTTTATCCAGTGTGATGATCCCGGCATGGTGGCGTAGACTGCTGCTCTTCTCTCCTGCTTCCCCCAGTAATCTTCCTGTTCTGCTTCTCTCCCAGGTACTCAGAGGTTTCCTTCCTTGAACTTGACAAATTCTTAGAAGATGTCAGGTAGGTTGTGGGCATGTCCCCAGGATCCCATTACTCACCCCATTCTTTGGGCCTGTGCTCCTGTTGAGAAGTCTTCCTTCTCTCCAGAAGAGCACCTACATATGAATTGCTTGTCCCCTAACCCCCACTAACTCTAGGGTGCAGTTTGAGAGGGTGGCAGTTGATCTGGGCGAGCCACACAGGGGACCACGTTAAATCTTTGAAAGCACAGATAATCAAGCTGCAATATCTGGAAGCATTGCCTGGCACTGCTGTGGCTCCAGAAAGACAAATAGCCCTGACTGCAGACATGAAAGTGGTGCTGGCTGACCTGTAATGTGTACACCCAGCTTCCATCCATGCTGTCTCTCTGCCTTCCACTCCCTGGACAACAGGGAGGCAGGGCCAGGGGCCTGTGCTGCAGCACATGTGGAGCGTCCCATTTTTAGGAGAGTGCTTGGTCATTCCTTGGAGCCCCTCTGTTACTCCCCGTGTGTGGGTGAGCAGAGCTGGTTTGCAGTGCCAGGTGAGGTGAGCTCAATGGTCTGCCATCTCCTCACTGTGCTACCTGCCTGCCAGTGCTGCTGCTCCACGGGTTCGGACCCCCCTGCTCTGCTCCATGACCCTCCATGCAGACCTTCACCAGGGCTGTAAGAGGACAGGGCTCAGTTGTTTGTCCTCTCTCTGTGTCTGCACCAGGAATGGGATTTATCCTCTGATGAACTTCGCTGTTTCCAGACCCCATGCCCTCCCACGCGCACTATCCCAGCCCCAGGAGGACACTCAGAAAGCCAAGACCCCCACCCCAGAGCCCTTCGATGTGGAGACCAGGAAGGTAAGGTCAGATCCAGGTGGTGACAGTTCTCCACTAGGAATAAGCAGAAAGTCTCCATTCCTGACACCTTACTGCAGGATCTCTCCTGTTAGCCATGCACTGAACTCTAGCTCGGGTGAGAGCTGTTCTTGGTGCCTTGGCTGCCCCAGGGCTGCGACGCTCCTTTTGGCTGGAGCTGGTGATGTCCATTTCACCTGAGACCTTCTGGAGCAGCCCCATCGCTTCTGATTCTTTGGCTCTGCCTTTCTTCCTCACACATCTGCAGGCAGCTTGGTGGCACAGCATCTCCTGTGCCTTGTTGCCGGGGTTCAGGTTTGAAACCTCCTCCTCATTTGATCAATTGATCATCAGTATCAAATTTGGTACTAACAGTATCTGAGAGCAACCTAGATGCCATCTGAGATCAGGGCCTGTTCTGCCTGTCACTGCAGACAAGATTGCTCGACCTGACACTGAAGTCACAGGCAGCAAGGTTGTTGCAAGTGGGTATATGGATCTCGGATGGGAGTGGAAGGGTGGAGGGCAAGGGAGGCCCAACACAGCACCAGGGTGCTTTATGCAGCAGTGAGGCCTTCCAAAACCGTGATGTAATCCCTTGCTGAACAGAGCACGTCAACGCTGCAGCATGGGACCGTGTGCTCTGGGGAAGATGGGGCTGATTGGAGGCATCCAGTAAAGAACAAAGCTGGAAAACTTGCCTTGTTAGAAAAGCCCAAGAACTGGCACTGTTTGGCTTAAGGAAGAGAAGACAGATTAGAGATGGGCTGAAGTACGCAAGTGATTGTCACAGCAAGAGAACAGGCACCTGTTCTTCACCTGGGGGACAGAACAGAATATTGCAGGTATAAACTGCAGGAAGGATGTTAGGAGGAGGTTTCTGATGGCGGTAAGAATGAATGGGCAGTTGGGAAGGGGCAAAGTCCCCACTTGTGGAAGTCTAACTCAGGTCAGAAATGTCTTGGATGTGGCCAAGGACGGGTGGGTCTGGTTTGGGGCAGGATGCCATCCTGATATCCCTTTCAGCCCTTGTTTTTGGGGATTCTGTGGTGGCGGCGTACTTTTGCAGGCTTCTTTCATGATTTACTCTATTATTAATGTACTAGAATCAGTTTCAGGTGCCAGGACTAGGATCTGCAAGATAATCTCTGTCTCTCAGGTTCTTGGATTTCACACAGTGTCTCTGAATCAATGACTCTGTATCTATTTGTCTAATGTTTTTTTGCAGGAAGGGTGGGCAACATGGATTTGACAGCATTTTGAAATGACAAATCCACCACTTCTCTGAGGAGCAGGTTGCTGGGATTAATCACTGCTACCGAGGGAACTGAGTGCGCTTCATTTCCCATTGAGACCAGCCTGGATTTGGTTTCCAGTGCTGAGTCTTGTTCTGTCATGCAATTATTCATGTGGGAAGGGACATCAGTAATCTAACTGGGTCCCAAAAACCTCTGAGGATGGAGATTCCATAACCTTCTAACTTCCCCATCCTCTCCTCCCAGCGTAAGTGCTCCAGCCCAGCATCATTTTGCTGGCGCTCCATTGAACTTGCTCCACTTTATCAATGTAATTTGTCTATTGGAGGCTAAAAATTGAGTCTACCCCTGGATGTAGACCCTTATGTAGACCCCCTATGGCAGGGGGGTTGGAACTAGATGATCTTTAAGGTCTCTTCCAACCTGAGTCATTCTGTGTAATTAAACAAATGCTGAGCATAGGGGAATAATTCCTTCCCTCAGTATGCTGGCTGTGTCCATGGGGAGACAAGGTTGTTGGCTGCTGTCATCAGGGTACAGCTTGAGCATGGCACTTCTTATCATGACTTCTGTCTCCTGAACTGCCAGCCATCTTTGAGATTAGGCAGAGGAGCTCACCGGTCTGTATGTACCTCTGTTTCTTAAAAAAATAAAATAAAAAAATTTGGACCTGTTATTTCCCTGTACAGGGTATTTCCCTGTACTGACACTTTTAAGTCATTTGTCATCAATCACCTATGGCACTGTCTTTGTGTTACCATGGATGGTACAAATAGAATTTCGTACTTACATTGAATTAATGCTAAAAGTGCTATGGAGGACTAAACCTAATTCTCATTCCTGCAAGATTCTGTGAAATGCCTTCCTTCAAAAAGTATATCATCAGCGGTTTCTTCATAGCAGTCTGAGAATCAGCTTTCAGTGCACTTAAGTTATGCTTTATTCATAGGGCTCAGTGCTTATTTTTAGAGAGAGTGCTGTGGTGCTCAGTTGGATATGTTAGAGAAATGTAAATGTAAACCTAAGCATTTATCTTCTCCCCTCTTTGCATTTGTTATATACTTGTTATATGTTACATGCTTTTTCACCTAGTGCCTCAAGGAAAGTGCTGCAAGTATGTTATCTGTCTGACCAATGTGTTCAACAACTGTTTAAAAAAACAAACAAACAAACAAACAAAACACATAGTTTTTGCTCAAATTGACAAAGGAGTAGTGATCTCAAAGGCACTAAGTTTCCACACATTTCATGAAAACTTGCAGCTGGGCAAACCTGCAAGTCCCAAACAAGCATGGCTGCAGTGCAGACTCTGTTCTGGGAGGCAGCAGCAGGATGCCCAGCAAGCCCCCATGGGCAGACCTGCACCATGACTGCTGCAGCCCCTTGTGCAGTTGTCGAGGTGGGGAATGTGCAGGAGGGGCTGCGGCACTGCATGGGAAGAAAAAGAGGGTTTATGACCTTTGGAAAAGAGGGCGGGTTACTCAGGAGGACTATAAGGATGTTGCGAGGCTACGCAGGGACAAAATTAGAAAGGCCAAAGCTCATCTGGAGCTCAATCTGGCTACTGCTGTTAAAGATAAAAAAAAATGTTTTTAAAAATAAATAAACACAAAAAGGAAGACTAAGGAGAATCTCCATCCTTTACTGGATACGGGGGGGAAACTTTGTGACAAGAGATGAGGAAAAGGCTGAGGTGCTTAATGCCTTCTTTGCCTCAGTCTTTAGCAGCAAGACCAGTTGTTCTATGGGTACCCAGCCCCCTGAGCTGGTGGAAGGGGATGGGGAGCAGAATGTGGCCCTCATAATCCATGAGGAAATGGTTGGCGGCCTGCTACAGCACTTGGATGTACACAAGTCAATGGGGCCAGATGGGATCCACCTGAGGGTACTGAGAGAGCTGTCGGAAGTGCTGACCAAGCCGCTTTCCATCATTTGTCAGCAGTCCTGGCTATCAGGGGAGGTCTCAGTCAACTGCTGGTCAGCAAACGTGATGCCCATCTACAAGAGGGTCCGGAGGGTGGACCCGGGAAACTATAGGCCTGTCAGTCTGACTTCAGTGCCAGGGAAGCTCATGAAGCAGATTATCTTGAGTGTCATCTGGATAGGAGGATCTGGAGGATCTGGATAGGCTGAACCGATGGGCTGAGGCCAACTGTATGAAGTTCAACAAGGCCAAGTGCCGGGTCCTGCACCTGGGGCAGAACAACCCCAAGCAGAGCTACAGGCTGGGAGATGAGTGGCTGGAAAGCTGCCTGGCAGAGAAGGACCTGGGAGTATTGGTTGATAGTCGGCTGAATATGAGCCAGCAGTGTGCTCAGGTGGCCAAGAAGGCCAACAGCATCCTGGCTTGTATCAGAAACAGTGTGGCCAGCAGGTCTAGGGAGGTGATTGTTCCCCTGTACTCAGCTCTGGTGAGGCCACACCTCGAGTGCTGTGTTCAGCTTTGGGCCCCTCACTACAAGAAGGGCATTGAGGTGCTCAAGCGAGTCCAGAGAAGGGCAACGAAGCTGGTGAGGGGTCTGGAGAACAAGTCTTGCGAGGAGCGGCTGAGGGAGCTGGGGTTGTTCAGCCTGGGGAAGAGGAGGCTCAGGGGTGACCTTATCACACTCCACAGGTACCTTAAAGGAGGCTGTAGTGAGGTGGGGGTCGGTCTGTTCTCCCACGTGCCTGGTGACAGGACGAGGGGAATGGGCTAAAGTTGCGCCAGGGGAGGTTTAGGTTGGATATTAGGAAGAACTTCTTTACTGAAAGGGTCGTTAGGCATCGGGATGGGCTGCCCAGGGAGGTGGTTGAGTCGCCATCCCTGGAGGTCTTTAAAAGACATTTAGATGCAGAGCTCAGTGATATGGTTTAGTGGAGGACTGGTTAGTGTTAGGTCAGAGGTTGGACTAGGTGATCTTGGAGGTCTCTTCCAACCTAGATGATTCTGTGATTCTGTGATTCTATGGAGTGAACATCAGAACCTGGGGCCTATGCGTGTGCGTGGAGAAAGCAGGGAAAGGCAGCTGGACGGTACAGAGTGCAGGCAACCAGGCTGCCTTTCTTCTTCGGAGTCTGACTTACCTCCTGCTTTGCCAGAGGCCCTGGCAAGGGCCGGCTTTTACCTATCTTCCATCTTTCTTAGGGATCATACTTTCGGCCTGCTGAAAAATTTGCTTTTAAATAGTTTTGCATTTCAGTCACATTTTTACTCACATTTTTTTCTCCTAGCAAAATTCACTTAGCATCACCCTTAGCTCTCTGACAGTAGCTCTAAAAGTACTAATCCTGAATTTCAGAGCTAGTTTAACTGTGACAACCCTGCCAAAGAATCGGACAGCTCTGTCCTTATCACATCCCTGACGACTTCCCTTTATGCACTCCTGCAATAGGTGAGGTCAGCTGGCCGATCTGGCTGGAGATAGCTCTACCAAGAAGAATTCATTTTCAGCAGCATGGGTGAGCTGGTAACTTACCACCCAAGTACCTACCGCCCCAGCTGTGCCAGCCCCAAGGGAGGGAATAAAGACGTGGAAAGTAGAGCACAGGACTTCTGCTCTGCACCGTGACCAGAGCAGCTGAAATTAATGAGTGAACTTGATGCCACATGACAGGTTCTTGTGCTGCTGGTGCAGGCCCTTGGAGTTGTCTCCATCCAGGAGGTGCTGCAGCACATTCAAGATCATGTGCTTATGAGTTACCATTAACAACAGTTAATTTAAACTGAAGTGAAAATGTTTCTAGCCTTTTTAGGCTTCTTAAGTGCACTGCAGTGTGATATTTCATCATTCCTTTATGGAAATACTCCTTGATTAGGTTATACCAGTTGTACTGTATTTCTTCTCACAGGAGAGTGTACAAACTACTAGTTCATCTGTGTAGTGTGATTTAGCTGGGAAGAGATGTAAGAAGCAGAAGAGGTGAGAAAGAGAAGCAAGAGTGAGAAGAGATAAAAGAGGATGTTGATGACGTGCGGATCATGCACACACTCACAGCTCAGCCCTCTCTAACGATAATCAGCACCTGTGCTCCAAAACCAAATATTAGAGCTGTATTAAAACTGCAAAGACAGGCTACAGGAGATGGTGACAAATAGAAATGTCCATTTTAGCGTGGTGTACAGCTACTCCTTTTAGCCTATGTGGGTTTTTTTTGCTGTGGTCAGGTGGGTCAGGAGGTCAGGGTGAAATCCCCCAGTGCTTCCCTAGAGCACTGGTTTCTTCAGCATCCAAAATGACATCTACTCTTCATTCTCTGTGACTGTTAAGAACTATCTGAGTGTTGCAGATTGTGAATAGAACTATTTAGGATGAGATGTCTGTGGGATTGTTAGGCAAAGAAAAGTGCACGCTGTCATTATTCTGCATCTGGACACTGAAGAAAGGTGTTGATAAACTGGAACAAGTTCAATGGAGGGCCAGTAAAGCAGTGCAGGGCTGGAGCATTGGTCCTGGGAGAAGAGGCTGCGGGAGCAGGGCTCGCTCTGCATAAAGGGAAGGCTTTGGAGCATCTAATGGCAACCTGCCCATACCCGTGAGGGGATTTCTGAGGAGATGGAGGAAGCCATGCTCTTTGTGTAGGAGCCAGGCTCTTTACAGAGGTGCACACTGGGAGAAGAGACAGATTGAAATGGGTACATTCTGGATGGATCCGAGGAAAATTTTTTTCACGGTGAGGATGGTTAAACAGTGGACCAGGGCACAAAGAGGTTATGGGATCTCCATCCTTGGAGGTTTTCAAAACTGAGTCAGGCAGGGCTTTTGGCAGCCTGGTCTGAATTCACTGTTTGTCTTGTTTTGAGTAGGGGGTTGGACTAGAGACCTTCTGATGTCCCTTCCCACCTGGATGATTCTTTTATCATGGGTATCAGGTAAAGAGAGATAGAGAACAGGTGGCAGTGATGCACTCAGACATCATCAGCCTTCTCTTTGATGATATGTGCAAGATGCTGGGCAGTTCCAGGTAATTCAGTGCATAAACAAAGGAGCGCATGGCCAGACAGTGTGCTGGCATTACTCAGTGTAAAGGAAAGGGCACCCACCTTGGGCATACACTTGTGTTGGTCAGTTCTTGGAAGAGAAAGAGATGGCCTGGAGATGATAAAGATCAGAGGACAGCGAGTTTTCCAACTGAGAAGAGTGTTAAATGCCTGGAGATATTTGTCATAGCAAGGAGTTGTAATATAGGGGTACTGGGCAAGAGAAAGGAATAAGCATATAACTCTCCTCTGAGCATAGGCCTGAAATCAAGGACTGTATATGAAATCCTGTTAGAATCTGCTTGGAACATGGATGCTGATTCCTCACTAGGTTTCCTGTCTTCTGGGTTGGCCAATGGCATGCTGTCTCTCTTTTACCCAGACAACATGACTTCTGGTGTGACCCATCTTGTTACTTCACAGGAACTCAAACATACTAATAAAAATCCATATTTATCTAACACATTTGAATGTTCTGTGATGTGATGCAGTCCTGGTTCCAAAAGAAACCCTGTATTTCACTTCAATAATACTTGGGATTTCAGTTTTGCACTTTTGTCTGATTTAAGAATTGGTCATCCCTCAAGGACATGAACAAGTACAGTACTAAAATGTAACCACGAGTTTTGGCAGGATTCTGGGGGAACCTACCCCTGACAAATGAAGCAGGATAATTCACCCTGGCTGTAAAACTATCCCAGAACAACACCTTGCACAGGACTCCTCACTTACCCACCTCTCCACCAGCTGATGATGACAGTTTGTAACTGGGTGTTGGACTAAATTATACCTCAGCTGCTCCACCTGGACAATTCCTAGAAATGTGGGCAGGGGGAAAGATCAGGCTGGCAGTTGGAATTACAGGTTTTAAATAGGATTTTGAGAGTCATGCTTGGAAATCAGGAGCAAAGCAGACCTGGGGGAACTAAAGGGGCTGTGTCCAGGCTGATGTTTACTTTGCCCTCTTCTAGGTGGTGCAAATGCAATGTAACATGGAGCTGAATGAAGACAAGACCCAGTGGCATGTAAGTATTCAGCTCCAGCAACTCCACGAGGCACTGGAGCAAGACCTGCTCTCTGTACCCAACTCTGGCATCCCACTGTGACAAAGTTTGGTCTCAGCTAGTTTGCTGCAGTACCTGAAGAACCTACTCTTGTCTCTTTACAACAAAAGAAGCCCAAAGAAGAGTGAAGCCACCAGAGCCCCCCGGCTTCAGGACAGTAGTCCTTGATATCTTTGTCTGGACGTCTTTTAACTCTGCTTCTTTCTAACTTAACAGTTGCAGCTTATCTGTGACTGCTTAGAGAACATTTCTGTAAGACACTCAAAGACATCCAGCATGTTAGCAGTTACCAACACCCTCTCTGCTCACCCCTGCCAACAGCTTCTAGTGCTGATGGAAGAGCCAGCACTGTTGTCTCTTACAGAGAAACTGGTGTTTGTAAAGATTACTCTCTTCTTTCTGCAGCTCACTCTTCTGCTGATTTTGGAGGACAAATTGCATCGACAGTTGAGCTACGACTTGCTGCCCAGTAGGTTTACTTGTTTTTTGTGTATGAATGCAGATTTATTGCCTGGTAGCCCTGGTGAGGTTTAGGCTCAGAGTATGTTAGACACAGATTGTGCTTAAAGTCAGTTTTTCTTTCCTTCTCATACTGGGAAAGCAGAACAAACCATAATAACCATGTGGCCCCTGTTCTTATCCACTCTGGCATGTAGTACTAGCATGCACTCTAAAGTAGTGAACTTTGGCAGTCCAGTGAGTGGCCATCAAGAGCATGCATTTAAGACTGAAATTTGGGACGTGGAGTTCCAAGGGAAATACTAGTGAATGAGTGAATTCTACCCTCATTCCCCAGCACTGGTGCAGTCTCTGCAATACCTTTCAAAGGAAAAGGTGACTTGTCCTCTAAGGGAGTCCTGTGGCTCTGGGGAAGGGTGCTTCTCCTTGGAGAAGGTCCAACACAGCGGCTCCTTCCTAAAACATGCAGAAGTCCTATGGGAGCCATGCAGCTAGCATCCATTGACTGCCTTACAGACAAAACGAAAACATAAAGCTTGGGAACTAATGCTTGGGAGTTGCTGCTTCACCAGCTCCTTGTGTTTTTCTGCCTACAGGTAGTGGCCTGCTTTCTTTTCATGCTCAGCCAAAACAAGCACAAAATCTCAAAGTGACACATTGCCAATACTATTGTGCTTTGTGTGCTTTGGGGCTGGAGCTTGTTCCTGACTGGTGCTTTGTTCTGCTTTAATTCCTTGCTCACTGCTGTACTTTATTTGCCCCAGGATTACTTAGCAATTACTTAGCCAGCCAGAAATACACTGCATATACCCCTGAAGCATAATGAAGCATAATGCGGGTGTGCTGTGAGTTAGAATAGGTGTGCTTTACAAGTAGAAGAGAAACTGAGGTGCATGAACGTTCATGTTCTCACTGTTCCTCCTCTCTGCAGCTGATAACTCCAAGGACTTGGCCACAGAGCTGGTGCATTACGGATTCATCCACGAGGTAAGCCTGCTTGCCATTCCTTGCCATCTCAGCTGTGCGTGCACAGTGCTGCAACAGCAGTCCCCAAATCCATGTGGCACCTCATGCTTCAGAGGAGTAGGAGCTCCTCCATTCCCTGCCTGGCAGCCAGGAGCAGTCACAATGCCCAGCCTGCAGCTCCATGCTGTGCTAATTCCCTTTGCAGTGAGTGACACTTTTTTTTTTTTTTCCCTCCATACTTTGCCCGTGCTGTTGGGCTTGAAGGGACAGCTGTATTGTGTTGGCAGGGTCACAACACTAATTACATCAACCTTACACTGATTTTGAATGTGAAAACCAGAGTGACGGGAAAGGAAGTCAAGGCCACCTCCTATCTCCCAGAGAAACTGCTCCAGTAGTCTGTGTTGCTCAGACAGCTGCTCTTACGTCACTTTGCAAATTTCTGCCTGCCAGAAGTGACCTACCCCAACATTGCACTTCCAGGCTCTCCCTTGGTGTTTACAGACAGTTCCAAGTGAGAATGCAGAACTGCCCTGTCATTCCGACAGCATAATAGCCTCAAGGAAAGACAGCATGGAGAGAATTAAAAATATATCTATTTTTATTTTGTACAAGTTAGGAATTCTGGGGCTGTAGGCAAAGTTTTGGAGAATTCCTCATTCTGGATGCTGACATTAGACAAGGAAGGGGTTCACTGAATGAAAAATATATGTGAGTACACCTGAGAAAAAGTACATTTAGACTTTCTTCCTTTCTTCATCTGAGCATGGTGATTGTGCAGCTTGGCACTGAAACAATGGGGTGCTTTCTCCTGTGCTCTGGAAAATACATGGCATTCGGGGCATTCTAGAACTGTAGAATATACTTCACTGGTCTGTGTTCCAGACTGCAAATTACCTTTCTCTTTCTTTCTCCTAGGAGATAATCTCCTTTTAAAACATCTTTCCCTCTCTAACGTCTTTTTAACTTCACAGGTAGTGACTACCTTTTCTCTCAGATGGTGTAACTGATGTACATCTTGTTAAACTGAGCAAATGTCCTGAGCTTGTATTTAGCTTGGAAGTATGCTGCTTTTTTCTAATCTGAAGGACTTGTGTGCCCAAATGCTCATTTGCTTTTCCAGCTGTAAGAGTGGTTTGTCTAACAAAAGATACCATCTATGCCTTACAAATCTTGCCTTCAAAATACAAATTTTTTCTTAAAAGAAAGGTAGTAATTTATCAACAATAGGGACAGGAGAGTGCCTCTAAGCAATGAGAAAACAAGTCACTTTTTTTTTTTTTTGAATAAGTATTTTGAGTTAGTTTCTGGCAGTTCCAAAAACCCTTTATGACACAAGATGTGGGTGTTTTGCATCCTTTACATATCATAATGTATTTCAGTAACTCTTAATGAATAAACATTCTAATTGTGTTATAAAACAACTACTCCTGAATGTGTTAGAAAAAAAGATTTCTGTACAAAATAGTTGCCAAACCAACAAAAAGTGATACCATTTTAAAAATTACTTTAATTAGCAATAAGGATACTATAAAAACAGGTAGCCATAGAAAATAATTTTAGATCCAGTGGTAAGTTAGTTAAGTTGAAATTAAACTAAACAAAAAAAGCTGGACCTGTTTTTTTCCTTCAGATTGGACACTCCAAAGAATTGACTTTTGCCTTTATACAGCACCTGACACAATAAGGTTCCATTCTTGATTGATTGGTCATTTGGTGTAATTCAGTAAATGCAATAATTAGTAGTGGTATGTTCCAGAACTGCTCGTGAGTTGTTCTCTTCCCATATCAAACCTCAGATATAAAATCTGGAGACTGAGATGGAATCACGTAAGGAAGGAATATACACAATCATGTAAGGAAGGAGATATCCAAGGTACCAAGCCAAATTAATCTGTTGGCTTGCTTTTTCTTTTATTTTAGGATGACTGTGAAAAGCTGGCTAACTTCCTGGAAAATGCCTTCCACAAATACCGGTCTCCTCCCTTGTGAGTCACTTTGCTGCAGTCTGGGACAGCAGGGTCTCCTGTGCCACAGGGACAGGCAGCACACCAGACGGGAAGGCTGCAGGGCTTCTGACCGAACTTCCTCCAGTGGGACTGACCAGACCACTCGCTCCAGACTGAATCTTTGCAGTCCATGAGAGGTGTATGCCTTAGCTGTGGCATGGAAAGACAACAGCAAGTGGAGGAGTAACCAGCAAACAGGGGACGGCCCGTGCACGAGTATGCGCTCTGGCCCCCACTCACGCAGCAGTAAGCCGGAGGGAGTTGTGAGGCGTGGGGGAGTGCGGTAGCACCTCTTCAACCCCTTGCTGATGGTATTTGTGAAGATACAAAGCTGCTGCAAGACTTCCCCAAACTGATAAATTTGCCTCTGGGAATTATAAGCTTTTCTCACTGCAGGTCCCAAAGCTATTTTTTTTCCTCTTTGCCAGTTGGTGATACATGCAGAAGAGAGGAGAGGAGCAGGATTGGAAAGCTCTGGTGCAGTTTCCAATCTGCCACATTCTGTTCTTTATATCCAGTTATTCCTGTTTTGATTTCTCCAGCACAGATAAAACACTGTGATGCCTTGTAGTTAGAATTGCACACTTTGGTATAAGCTGAAGAGTCGACTTTGTGAGCTGGACTTGACATGGCAGGAGAAGATTCCAGAAATCCAAATCTACCAGCTGGATCCTAATATGTCAAAAACGTGGAAACGCCACTGGTGCTGAACAAACCCTTGTCATTCTCCTGTTTGTCTTAGGCCTTCCAAAATCTCATGATATCTTAAGGGGGAAACCCCTGATGTCTCTTCCTCCCCTGTTTCTCCTAGAGTATTTGTAACTTCTGTCATTAGTGTGGAGAAAGGGGCAATCTTAGCTGCAGTGCATGTCAGGCTCAATTGGTGAAAATTGCAAACAGGAATTATTTGTGTAGCAAGAGCTATGCAGTGCTGCTCCATGCTGTTCGTGTTGTGCCGTATGGTGCCATCGGCCTCACGCTGTGCTGTGCTGGTGTGCTGTGCTGTGCTGTGCCAGGTCCTCTGTGCCTGCATTACGCTTTGCAGTGTTCCACCAACTGTATTACACTGGGCTGGGTTTGCCATGCTACGATGCTACGCTGAGCTGTCAAATTGTGCTGTTTTCCCAGTTGTGCTGCGCTGTGCCAACTTTACAGAAACTGACAAATCAATAAAGCCATTGAAAGCAGCTTATCTCATCAGAGGAGCTGATCCACTGAGCAAAACACTCAATAATTTCTTAGTCACTCTTACAGTTAAGAAGAGTAAAAAAGGTTCCTTGTGTTCAACAGACTTATCCACAGAATCAGGTAAATTGGGTAGCGGAGGAATCCAGTAGAGAAACGTCATTCAGCTGCATGATTCAAAAATTGCTCCTTCTCCAGAACAAGCTTGCACTTGCTTTTGCAAACTGAGAAATTCCTTCCTATACCAGTTACTTCATTTCCCTGATGAGCTCATTAGCTCTTCTTTAACACATTTCACCCGGTTTAATTGTTTCTTTTAACATTGTTACCACTCAGTTTGAGTGATGGTTCCCCCTCCTACCGGCCATGATGTACTCAGCAGTTATGAGTTCGTTAACCAGCTGTTGTTGGATGTTTTGAATGCATGACGGGCTGTAGACATAGAATCACAGAAGAGTCGAGGTTGGCAGGGACCACCCAAGATCCCAGGAGGTCCATTCCGCCC
The DNA here is from genome assembly GCF_040182565.1 of Anser cygnoides. Lineage (NCBI taxonomy): Eukaryota > Metazoa > Chordata > Aves > Anseriformes > Anatidae > Anser > Anser cygnoides. The sequence goes on from NC_089874.1 coordinate 163,531,204, forward strand.
TCAGCGGTCTTCCAGCCCAAAGCTCCTTGCTCAAGCTGGGTCACCCAGGGCCATGTCTAGTCAGGTTGCAGTATCGCCACGGGTAGAGACACCACAGCTTCTCTCAGCAACCTGTGCCAGTGTTCAGCCAGCCTTGCTGAAGAAAAGTGTCCTCCTGTGTTCAAATGGAATTTCCCATTTTTCAGTTTGGGCCCATTGTCTCTTGTCCTGACACTGGGATCTGCTGAGAAGGGCACGGCTCCATCTTCTTCAGCCTCTAATCAGGCATTTGTACGCATTGATGAGCCACTGCTAGCCTCTCCAGGCTGAGCAGCCCCTGCTCTCCGCCTCTCCTACAACAGATGCTTCAGTCCCTTCACCATCTTGGTGACCCTGCACCAGACTCACTCCAGTAAGTCCATCTCTTTCTTGTCACTGGGAGCCCAGCATGGGGTCCAGCACTCCAGATGTGGCCTCACCAGCACGGAGCAGAGGAAGGCTCTACCCTCAGCCACCTGGCAAGGCTTTCCCTGGTGCAGCCCAGGATACCATTGGCCTTCCCTGCTGTAAGAACACGTTGCAAGAGCACATTCTAGAACACAAGTCCTGTGAGGAGCGACTGAGGGAACTGGGGGTGTTTGGTCTGGAGAAGAGGAGGCTCAGGGGAGACCTCATTGCTCTCTGCAACTGCCTGAAAGGGAGGGGTGGGGAGCTGGGGGTCGGCCTCTTCTCACAGGTAACCAGTGATAGGACTAGAGGGAATGGCCTCAAGTCGCGGCAGGGGAGGTTTAGGTTGGAAATGAGGAGACATTTCTTCTCAGAAAGAGCGGTCAGGCATTGGGACGGGCTGCCCAGGGAGGTGGTGGAGTCACTGTCTCTGGGGGGTGTTCAAGGGAAGGTTGGACGTGGTGCTTAGGGACAGGGTTTAGTGGGTGACATCGGTGGTAGGGAGACAGTTGGACCAGATGATCCTGGAGGGCTTTTGCAACTTTAATGATTCTGTGATTCTGTGACTGCTGACTCACAGTCAGCTTGGTGTCCAGCACGATGTGCATGGCCTTCTTTGCAAAACTGGCACCATCACAAGAATGGAAATCCTGCCCTCACATTTGCAAGTCAGACAAGAAAGGAGATGTGGCCTCAGACACAGCTGGTCAAGTCTGATCAGCTCATTACGGTTGTAATACTTGTTATAGTTGTGGTACTGCACATCTTTTAGTAGAATATCTAGTCTTTAAAGATTGCATAATGTAGGAATCCACTGTGTCTCAATAATTAATGTTTTCCAGTGGTTAACGGCAGTCACTTAAATTCAGAT